>NC_068955.1:25546536-25864490 GCF_026419915.1 Harpia harpyja | reverse complement strand
GATGAAGTCTCTAGCAGCCGAGTTGAAAATTTCAGGAGTTTTGTAGTATTCTGGTTAATCCCTACTCTTCCTAACTCCTCACTGGGTGCAAATGTTTTCAGCCTGCTCAATGCACACAAACACCACATTGACCACTGTCTTATTCCAGTGTTCAGCAAAGGAAAGCAAACTTCCTATTCCTGGACAGCTGGCAAGTGAAAAAACACAAAACCAAAGCAAAACTACAAACAGTAGCACCACTTGTGTGTTCTGTATACACAACTTGTATAACAAAATGACCTCCTTGTTGAGCAAACCACACTTCAACCTACAGACAGGAGACCACCATAAATAATTAGTCCCTCAACAGCACAGCTCATGCTCATTCTGGCTCTTTGCTTTTTTGCGCAGCACCTACTGAACTCCAGGAAAATGGAGCAGTAATTAGAGACACAGAGCAGATTCCCACAATCATCTGTTTGGTACTGCTCTGAAGGAATTCAAATCCCTGTTTCCACACTAGGAAAGATTCAAAAGAGTTAGGAGAGCCACCATGTTATGTCTGTTTTAACTGGCTAGAATTCTACCCACAAATAGGCACAAATTGTGTCCTACACTAGTAATGAATACTCTAAAGCTCTTATTACTGCTGAAGTCAAGCCTGAAGGAAAGGTTAAGACTTCATTATCTGCCCCAGTGCCAGGATGCAGAACTTTTCAAAGAAGTAGCTAGGACAGGGTAGCATCATAGTATTAAAAATTACTTATATTTAGAATTACAAAAAGAAAGACAGTCAGTCAGACACTGCCAGAGAGTCAGACAGACAGTCAGAAAGCAAGCTAGCTAGCTTTTAAAAGTAAACAGGACAATTTTTTACTTAGAAGTGAATCTGGTATCAAGACGACTGAAGAAAAATCAGCGACATTCCCAACAAGGCAAAAAATGTAAACAAACCGCTGCAATTCTAGACTGAAGGGAATACATTCTTCGATCCTAAAACGAGAGACTTGAAGGACAAATGCCAAGAAAAATGAAACAGAAGCCTGCACCTTTAAACACAACCATGCTACAGTGCTGGTGTGTTTGTTTAACAAGCAGACAGAAGACTTCAGTCTTTGCCAGTATTTTTCTCAGTTGCTGACTTCTACCGCATAAACGCTGGAATTCCTGAAAAACTGGTACAATACCAACAGTCTTGTCCAGTCTCCCCCTGGTTTCCTCACTGCTAAATAGCAATGAAGAACTTTATTGCTGAGTAGCCCAATTTCTACTTCTCCCTTCTTTAGGCGCAAGCTAATTGCCAAGTAAGACTATGAAAATAAAAGAAATGAGATCCATTCCAACCCATCAGTATATCTGAATCCTATCATGTGAGTTGCCAATTGGTTTTCCAGTCCTCACGCTCAATATCTGCTGTTAATTTGCTTGCTATTTCAAGAACTTGAAGACTGTCAGCAAAATCCATGATGCATTACAAAACTTATAATTGAAAAGAAAAAAAACAACATCTGACGCTTTTCTGACAGGATAAACACGAAGTCTGAAAACACTGATCAGAAGAAGGGAGATGTAATAACTTAGAGCTACTTGTATTAAAATATGATTGCAAATGAAGCAATGAAAGAAAGAGAATTATAGAAATAAGTTCAAACTTTGCAAAACCATTCAATGAAACCCCCAAAATTTACACTGGGCTAAAAAGAAAAAATTGCACAAAATATTGTTTTTAAAGGAGATGACTGAACCTGTCTATATTTTCTTAAGGCTACATTATCTATGCCAATTAAAATTTTGCTTCTGAAAAAGAGTTAAGGCACTTCCTCTAGAGTTACTAAAAAAAGCAAATGAAAGCCTTGGCTTCGAAGAGGTGAGCGATAGTGAGCCGTTTGTTCTTGACCTCTGGATCACCCTACAGATCAAATTCTTGGACATAGGAAAAACCCACTAGTATTCATTAAAAGCAACTGGGAGGCCAGCTTTGTGCTTCTGTTCTTGAGACCTGAACAAGCTACAACTTGACAAATGTGCAGGATACTGCTGAACAATGCTGCTGTTCCTGTCAGAAGGGAAGAGCTTTATTCCCAGCCTCATTCAGGATGAATTGATTTTCATCACAATGATGCAGATCGCAGATTTCAGTCATTATTATAATCAATTTTAATCTTTTACATTTGTGCTTTTCAGTTATTTCCATAAAGTTGATTCTGTTAACCATTAAAATGTATTGATTTATATCAAATTAGCTTTTATATTAAACATTTTCTTCCCTCAAAAAGATTCATCTATCTATAGTTATCTAAACAAATATATATACTGAAAGTCTTGGGTCTTCAGTTTTACTTTTCATTCTGCTAGATATGGGTGGAATTCACCCATAGGTTTTAATAGTTAAAAATAATGTAAATGATTCTTTTATTCAATTATTTTATACTTATGGCTTGTGACATTTTTTGTGCAATTTTTATGGAAAACAAAATTTAAAATTCATAAATAAGCTTATTTCCTCATTATTCATGAAATTAACTACCATAAATTTCTGTGCACACAGAAGTTTATCAGTATACTTTTTCATTTTAGCTATTTTTTCTTTCAAGCAAATCAAAAAAGCTACCTATATAGCTGAACAGCAGAACAAAATAAAGCCAAGAGAAAAATATTCTCCCTGAACAATTGTTTCTGTCAAAACGTAGTTTAAACAAATTCTGGCTCCAGTTAACTGCAGTTCTCTGGTGGTTTGAATGCTTTTAAAGCTTCATTAGAAAACAGACATCGCTAGAATATTTGTATTCAAACATCTATAGCATACTATAGTAAATTCAGTCCTTAGCACGGATGAACAATTTCAAATATAATGTAAAAAGAAATACTTATTTTAAGATAACAACATTTGAATTTAAATAAAACTTATACATATTAACTTATACATATTCAGCACCCGAAGCTGCAGTAAAAACAGACTGTCTCTCCTTACCCTTTTACAGATACATCAGTATGAGTTATGCTTACGTAATCTTCACAAAGGGAGTTTTAAGATTTAAAAATTCATATATCCATTACTGTTTGTATTTTTTGTCCTGTTCAATAAGTAGCCTCAATCTCAAATTTCCAAAGGAGAAAATGTTTCCATTGGAATCTTTAAGACCTTTGACTGCATAAAGTATAAACTATCAATTATTTTTCCACCAAACAATCTAGGTTCATAGGGCAAAGTCAGAAGGAAAAGAAAGGAGGGAAGTGTTTTTGTGGATTATCTATAGACCAAATAGAGAATCTTCAGCCGTTTTGCTCCTTCAAGGTACATCAAAGAATCTCCTATTTAAGGTGTGAAAATGTCAGTTACATTCTCCACCTCTGAAAATGAGCAGAGCTCCAAGCGTGATTCACGTCCCACCCTTGGTCTTTTCCCTTTTAGGGGCTGATACTCTGTTTTCAACTCCCCTCCAGCTAATGCCATTTAATACTCTCAGAACCATCAGGCTAAATTCAAATTTTCTGCTCCTTAGAGGCTGTTGATATGCACCACCGCACATTCCAATTGCAAATACACATGAATGCTCCCGTGTATTCTAAGTTATTTTCTACATACAAATTCTACTAAATTGTAAGTTAGGAGGCACTACTTGAATTCTCTTGGGTCTTTAGAAAGCTTTCAGATGTACCATGAGTAATAACATGTAATGAATATGGACTGATATTTCTTTTCTGTAGTTACACTGAGTTGGCAATTTACATTTTCTAAATAGATAGATGACTTATAGCCAGTTTTCCCAGTCTTCTGGCAATTACTTCTTAGAAACCCCTGACAGGCTGAAACCTCCAGAATCACAGCTGTTATTCTTGGTTTGATCCCTCTTTTTAAATTAAAACCAGTAGCTTTATCAGCAAATGAGAATTTTTTCCCTCTGGAAATACTTACAAAAATGCACATAAATTGAACATGCCAACTTATCTCATTTTAGGGCTGGAGCATCTTCTGGGTTAATGACCAGTGTTCCACTTCTGTGACAGAACTAATTGGGGTAAGGAGGCCATAAATACATACAAAACCCCCACAAATTTTCTTCCTTTGGGGTAATCTGAAGATTTATTGTAGTAGAGTGAGATGTGATTGGAGGGGAAGGAGAAAAAAATTAAGTAGTGCTAACAGGCTTGTCTGATCATTCTGTCTCAGTTTCCAGGCACAGAACAGATTTGGAACAGATTTTTCCAGTATCTGATGTGACTTTGTGACTTTTCCTTCCTCTCAAAGACCAACTGAAATGCAGGAAACTGGCTGAATTTTCACATTTTCCAGGAACTGTTGGGGGGGGTGGGGGTGCAGCGCAGAGGAAGAACAGTATCTCTATCCTCCGAACACAGACTAGCTGATCTAAAAAGCTGTATTCAAAATGATAGCCTCAAGTCCACATCAACAGTTGCTCAAAACACGCTTTGACAACAGTTTTTCACAGCTGAACACAAATGAAACATCCTTCAAGAGAGAGGAGAAGTCTGCACTTGGTTGGAGCTCAGTGTGCCTTTCTAGCAATCTAGCTTTATTTCCCACTGATCACTAATTGGAAAAATACAGTTATCAGTGGATTATAGGGAGGAATAATTAAGATTTGTCTTCCATGACTAGGTCAGAATATGTATGCCATTCACTTGTTATGGTTAAAACTTGTTACTTGATGTGGCATCCCTTAATATTTCAGAACAAACATTCGAAATCCATGTGTATACCTGCAAAATGAAAGAACTTCTAAATGCAGCTGGAGGCCATTACGGATTCAGGAAGCAGAAGAGGGGAAAAAAAGATCACTACAACTTGCCAGTACATATAAACGTAAATGTGAAGGCATATCACAAGGTTCTCCATTTCAGAATATCAAGCTCCCTCTTCCCAAGACTTGGATTCTACGTTCTCCACATCTCTCCAGCACCTCTGTAGCAAGCTGAGTTCAGGTAACTTTGCCCCAAATAAATCTGAAAGATGCCTACGCTTTGTTATCATTGGATGCCTGCAGAATACAAGCCCTCTGAGTCTGAGACATAGCTACGAGAGAAGCTGAACACAATCTTAATCTCAGCATCTAACCCTCCAGCTCGCACAGCTGCTCACCTTGCAGCAAGTCTGAAATCCACCTCACAATACCCAAGGCCTTAACGTGCCCTGTGTTCTTCTGTGAGTTATATGCTGCTATACTAAAAAAATTACTTCGAAATGTCTTTAAGAGATGATTCCTAACCTGAATTAAGATAATCTTTCCCAATTAGCTGATACTGCAGGATTTAGAGTTCTGGGTTTTTTAGCTAAGCAATGTCAGGATGATGCTATCTAAAGGCTATGACTTAAATTAAAAAAATTAGTAGCTTAAGTCAAGAATGTGAGATAAAGAGCTAGATCACAGTTTTCTAGCCAGCACTAATGTACACATATGACAAAAAAAAAAAAAAAAAGCATTGTCAGAAGCATCAACATGTGCGTTGTTGTATGAATCACCAAGGTCTGCAGGCCAAGTGAACAGCCAATAGAGATAAGACGAAGGGGAAAATTTCTAATGTCTGTACAGGTTTGCCCCATTCTTTGGTTCAACCCCTGCCATTCCCCCTTCCTCTCCTACTTTCACCTTTAAAGCAAGCCTAACATCAAAAATGTAAATTATAAGCTTATAATAAACCCTTCTTATAGGTGTGCATAAATTAGCATCTAAGTACTTCAGCTGACAACTGAGAATGCCAAGTAGCACAATGATTATCACCATCACTGAAGTTCAAGTTTCTGGTAGAGCCTCAAAGGACTGTGGCTGTTGTTACCAAGAGAATTTAAAACAAGTGGTACCCAAGACTCCACAGAGGTATCAGGCATCACAATTAAACAACATGTAGAAAAAACAAGGAAGAGTCTCCTTAGTACAAAACCGGACAGCAATTTTTCCTGCATATGCCTGGTACAGGGGTGGAACGAGATCAGAACTGGTTTGGAATTTTGTTATCGCAACTCTACAAGCAAAAGAAAACAATGCCTAGAACTGATCAGAAGTAACGCTTAAAGCACCTGCTGCCTTGAACCTTGTGCTGTGGGGGTGTTAAATGCTACCATAGTAATCTATTAGCACAGCAGACAAATACCTAAATGGCATAGAATATAATGGAGCTTCCCTAATACGTACTAGATGCCGCTGCAGTTAATCCACAAGCACAGAGTGGATATTGAGTCCACAATTTTTAAAGCGCATTCAGCAGGCAGAATAGAAATAATTACAATTCCTTCTGTCTTATTTCACACACTTGGCTAAATATAGCCTATTTATCCACAAAAAAGATGTGGCAATTGTTTCAGGGTGGTTTACAGCTAAATTTGATACTGTTCTGCAGGGCAATGCAACAAAGTAGCTTCATGCATTTTCAACAGGAATGATTCCTGCTGTGGATCAAGTAATAAACAGCAAAGAAAGTTTAAATTGAGACTTACCATGGGGCACCGTATATTCGGAATCCTTTAACTGTTACCTCTGAATCTTGTAAGTAAATACTATTTGTCAGGAGTGACTGAACATTGTCAAAGTCCTCTGGTTTCAATTTGGACACAGAGGGAAAGCGGTAGTAATCTTGTTTAACAAGGTCTGCCATGAATTCCTTATCAAATGTCAGTTCATGATTCCCAGCAATCACTATTTTATATTCATATGGTAGGTTTCCTGAAATAACAAAAAAGAGGACTTAATTAGCACATTTTCCTCCCACACCAGCATTGCTGGCACAATAAGTAGACAGCTAGCAGTGACAGAATGAAATACCCAAGATCTGTGTGCATCTCCATGTTGAGCAAAAGTTATTAATGCTGCTCCTCTTCCATTGAATGGAACTGCGTTAGAATGTAAAGTAACACAAAGCAGTGTCATAATAAAAAGCGTGTACTGCAGAGTTAAACAAAACAAGCTGGTAGGCACCAAACCAGCTCCAAAGGTGGCATAAAGCACCATTGCTCCCTTGCTTTCAACTGATGACACACTGGTTTAGATTAGCCTAAGATGTGATACTTAGTCCTACCACTTAATTCATGGGACTGGGTCAGAGTCAGCAGTCCGAGCCCCAGTCCACACGAGTGACGTGCAGCGAGATACCCCGCGTGTCTGAGTGGGTGGGTGGACCAGAGACTGCAGTCTCTGCATGCCTCACAACTATGGTGTGAGGGTTCCAGGCATGGGGTACTGAATTAGGCTGCTGGTGCTGTTGTTTTTTAAATTATGCAGTTAATTGGATTAATTTGTATGGAATCCAAAGTGTTCAAGAAGGGGCACAGTTATTCCAGACCTAGCCTGTTCTTCGAAGCTCCAATTCACTTGCAATGAACTTTCACTTTATTATTATAATTCAGTTTATGGTAGTATCTCCTTTCAGTAAGACGTACACGTGTAGAAGAAACCATGAAACCCAAGCGAGTGAGACATCAGGTAGGAAAAAGGAAGTGTGGTTAATTCATTTACCGTGAGGGTCACAGATAAAGGGTAGAGGCTTGATCACCTCAAGTCAGGGCAACTATCTTCATTGTTTGGAACGAGGCATGGATCAAGCCCACGGAGCCAGATTTTTGGAGTTCAGAGACAGATTTTCAAACACTTGGTACCAACGACCAGTGCCAGATTTTCCAAATAAACATACTGGGTGCTAAGCTCCCTTAAAAATATGGTCCCATACTGTGGTGTCTTCACAGAAGTTATTTTACAAAATCTGTCCCACTGTAACTTGCCAAAAATCACACATAAGTTTGCGTCAAACCTAAACCACACTTAGAACTCCCTTCTACTGCCTTCACCATAAGCCTGATTTCCTAGTCTTATACCAAATCATTTATTTTGGTGTATATTTCTAATAATAATTTAGAAAAGTTTGGTGGGGTTTGTTTTGTTTTTTAATAAAGGCAGCAAAAAGTATGTGCAAATCTATGGGTCCATCTTCCAGTTCTGGTACTCCCAACATCTGCCTCAAGGAACACTGAATCGGATGCTATGTATTTCTCATGAATACAGTTCTCCTAAATAGACGTGGCTTTGCTAGTTTAAAACTTGTCTTTCAACTTTCAAAACCTTTTTGGTGGTTTGGTTTTTTTTTAAATATTAAGTTTCAAAGTAAAGTTGTAAGTATTTACAACAAGATTAACTTTCCCCTAAATAAGACTTAAGGGGAACCAGTCAAAACCCTCTGCTTTTCAATATTTACAGCACAGAAACATGAATTACACAAGATATATATATAGATATATAGATATATAAAACATCATCTTTGCAAAATTAGTTAATTCTGGAAAGAAAAACAAAAAGCTATAAATCCCCTGGAAAAAAAACAAGCAGACATCTTCATAAACACCTCACATCTGAACAAAATGCAGATCATACATATTCATAACTCTCTGCGGTGCTGCATTAGATTAAAAGCTGGGGGAGATGCAATAAATGCTCCTCTACAGTTTATGCCTCACTCTCTTCCCTCCCCTTCCCCATCTCTGCTACATGCTGCTCTGCAATTCATTTTTATTTAAAAACTCGATGTGGCAGGTACCTACAACTCCTGCTCTCTGTGACTCCTGGGCACAAGGCAAAATTGCTATTTTCTCCTCTCTCAGGAAACATAAAAGATACCACTGGCAGGAAATTTGATACACTTGTCATAACTATCAATCCCTGAAAACAAGCTAGATGTGATTAAATTCTCAGAGAAGTAGGATGGAGAAGTTAAATTCAGGTTTCTGCCAAGTTATCAACATTTGCCAGTTTTAGCAGAGAAAACTTCTCATCTTACTGGATAAATGTTCAGGTTTTACATTTTCCCCCATTTATTTTTATAGATTTGAAAATCAGCACATTTTGCTGGTATTATGTCCAATTAAGTCTGGAACATTTTGCTTGAAGTCAATGTTTTTTCATCTTGACACCTTAAAAAAGAGGGCTTAGTATGAAGACACACAGGACACAAAAAGACAAACCAGTGGTGGCATCAATGACTATTAAAACCTGTAAATGTAACATTATATGTGCTATATAAGCACCTGAAATCAGTAAGGAAAACCAAACAGTATTTACTGCAATTGGTGTCAAGACAGCCGCTGATTTTATTAAGACTATATAGAGAGAGGCTCCGCTTGGTCAGCTCCTGAGAACCTGGACACGGTCCCACCACTGATACCTAAGGACCAACACCAAGACTGAGGAATAAGGCACAACAGGCCCCAGAGGAGAAACCCCACGGGGACCCAAGTTCGGCAACATCTACCCGTCAGCTCTAGCTCAGCCGTCCTGCACACCCACAGCCTGCGAGCCGGAGAGTAACCAGTGCTGGCTGTGGATGTAACGACGGCAGACCCAGGTCCCCCATCCAGCAACGAGACGAGATGTGCTTCGCTCCGTATTTGTACGTACTTTAATATTTACCATAGGACGGGCACCAAGGTCTGACCAGGCTCCCCACCTAGCTCCCCGACTTTATAACAACCAGTCACATTCTGCTTTCCTTTTCCAGAGCTGGCTTGGGGGCCAGCAATGAGCAACACCACTCATCAAAATGCGAACACATCAAAAGCCAGGCCCAAGCAAAGGGGAACAGCAAGAGGAAGACTCATCCATTTCTTTCCTCTTCCCTGAGGAAAGACTATATAGCACTAATCACAGTAATAAATTACCTGCAATCAGATTAGCTATTTATTCATCGCATTCAGGTTTTCCCTTCCTGAAAAGCCCTGTGGCAGTGCACAACATTCATTCTCCCTGATACAATTTATGAAGTATTTTGGTGTGCTTTCTTTTGGCAGTCCTGCCCTTTGTCTATAATCTGCTAACCTTCTCTGTTTAATATGGAAGCATAAACAGTGACACGCAATCTCTTACTCCATGGTATTTTAGTTTCATCTTGACCAGATTAATCTCTGCATACCTACATCCACGCTATCTGTACAGAGACAGATGCTGTAGCACAATACAGAGGTTGAAAGGCACCTCCTCATTTTCCTTCACCAGATTCTTGTTAGCTACATTTAGTCTTTATTAGTCTAATTTCCTAACTATTAAATTTTCCATCACACATCAGTAATATTATTCACTCTAACTCATACTGTGAATCTGGAAAACAGAAAGAAGAATCACTTTCCAAACTAGGAAAAGAGTCTGATGTGTTTGCTGGGACAAGCATATCAGAAACCCCAATTATCAACTCCCAGGGTAATAATTGAGTTTACATTAAAAATATTTAAATGTTTAACAGGTGAGATCACAATCCTAAAACTACAGCTACTAAAAATTATTAGGGCACCAAGCCTGTGAATTAGAGTCACTTATACTGGAGTATTTGAAATCTTATATATTTCTGTGTATATATACACATACAGGGTGCATGTGTATCTTCAATATATATTTGTATTATTTCGTCTAAAGTGTTTCTCGACATCTGCCCTCAACAGTAGAGTAGCAAGGGCACAATGTAATCATTGATTAAGAAAATATTGCAATTAGACAAGTTGTTCTCTTCTGGAAGACAAAAGGTCAGTATCACTCTTGGTCAAATAAAAGCAAAGATAGTTAACTGTGCATAACTTGTAAATACTAAATTGTTTATAGTAAATACAGTAATCTGGGAGTCTCAGAAGATTTCTGTGACTTTTCATTTAACAAGTCAACCCTCAAGCTACAGTCCCACGTACCTTTGTCCCTCAAGCATTCATCCTCACTCCTGTGCCACCACGCCTCTTTGCCAACACGTGGATTTGGTGGCTGCAGAGCACAGCAGATCAGGAAACTGATCCGGCTGAAAACTGATGTAGCAAAAAAGGAATGAGGCTCTGTATACACCAGTAAGGCAGGACTTTTTACTGGCTGCAACCACTTATATCACTTTACAGTGTTAGCTGAACAACTGACTGACTTTTAATACACCTATTACATGGGACGAGGCAGGGAAACTGGGGGTGGGGGGTGGTTGTCGGGTCTTTTTAACCTATATAAGTAGGTGTTCCAGTGCTTAAGTTCACGTCAAGTACTTGATCCTAGGAGTCCTTAATCTGTTGAACAACCATTCCCGTTTTAATGGCATGCTTCATATGAGTACAATTTAGTCACACAACCCAAGTTCTGTAGAGCTGCCAGACATGAAAAGGAGTCTGACTGGCAATGAATGTTAACTGCTGAGTCCCTATAAAAATAGAAAATCATGTTATTTTTTGACTACTGTTACCTACAAAACCCACAGGGAAGTAGGGGAATAAGAAATAATGTGATACTAGCTGTCTGTATAGTGGTAGAAACCTGTATTTACACACAAACGTTATGCAAGTGCCTTTGCTGTGAAGCTCTGAATATGCGTACGCATGCATTAACTATTCAAACCACACAACGCTTCCATGAAACGTGAAGTGTTTTCATGCCCATTTCATAGCCTCAAAGGCCCTTTGGCCATATGTTGAGAAATGGGCTGAGAAACCTTGAAGTACAAATCGTAGTCCCTTCAAAAAGAGGGAAAATCTGTACAAGCGAGATGCCTCTGCAAGTGAATCACCTCCAATTTATGGTGTATCATATATGCTTCCAAAGTGCCAAACCGGTCATGGAGCATTCACCTATTACCAACCACGTACACGTCCAGAGATAAACACTGAAAGAGCAGATTTTGTGTCGTTCCTATGGCCTTCCAGTCCCCACAGCAGCACCGGTTGCTATCAGCTGCCAGGCCACAGCTCCCCAAGCTGCCCACCGATGGGCAACCAGCAGAACCTGCTACTGTTCAGCAGCTCTGTAACTCTTCATAAAGGTTTCTCATGGAAAGCCCACTGCATCTCAGGACCACAGTTACTCTCTCTTCCCAGCATTTACGGCACAATCGCAACATACACAGACCCCTTTCAGCTTTTTAAAAGAAAGACAGAGATCTCAAAGGCTCTGATTTCTCCTTTGGCAGCAACAAATGAGTGAGACTGTGCAAGTACAGCTATATAGACTCGAGCTTTCAAATGGTAAGTTGGACTTCTCTCACCAACAATCAACTGCAAGTACTGAGATACAAAACTGGGTAGGAAAAACAAACATCTTTTCTAGGGTGAGATTGACTGACTGTGAAAATATTCTGGCTGTTTTAATCAACCAGCCTTCACAAAAAGTCCTCAATGGAATAGCTAAAACTGATGTCAACCAACATACTGGCTGAAAACATAAACCCATGAATTTCTATACATTTTACTTCTCTGTGTCTAGAAATCTACAGAATGAAACAATTAAAATCAAAAAAGCAGGCAAATAAAAGACAGAACATGCACAAAATCAGAACACGCTTCTAAAGAAGTACAAATAACTGAAGTACAAGATCTCTCAAAATCTTCTTGATGAAAAGTATTCCACCAGCTTTTTAAACTATCATCGGTTCAGATGCCGCCTTTCCCCCCCCCCCCCCCAAAAGAAAATTTTGGAGAAGGAAAAACAAAGGCAAAACACACATGGGCAACAGCAACAGCAGATGAATGAAAGTTTAACTGTTTTGCCTTTATGCAAAGAAAACATTAGACCACAGCACAGGGAGATGCAAAGGCTGAGACCCTTGAATTCCTGTGATAAATCTAAAGCTTGTACATTAAAGCTCCTCTTTGTTGAAAACGCTGTTAGACACAACAAAACAGAAATGTTAGGTAAGTGCAAGCTCTGCCTCTGACCTTTCACTCTGTAACCGTCAGGCTTCATTAATTTTCACAAGGCCTGACAGCTCTAGCGTTAATACTCACACTTGCGGATCGAGCCACACAGCAGGTTCAGACTGCTACCTTCTCCTCTGAAACTCATGCATTAGGATTTCTTCCATGCTGGCAATGGAAAACCAAGTCTAAGAAACATTAAACACAAAAAACTACGTTACAATAATGCCAAGGTTGAGTCATAAACCCATGAAAGCAAGGAAGTATTGAGTGAATCTTGCCTCAGCACCTGTAATTCAGCTAGGTAGTGGTAGTGCCAAGGTATTCAGCAAACACGGTCCTCTCCAAGTGACCGCAGGTACAGGCACTACTTAACCTATATGGGCACTTAGGAGAAGTCCGATACTGCAGAATCAGCGGTACCTAATACCAAGTGCTTCCAATCCTTCTCTCTCCCAGAGGTAAACGTAGTGAATTTTGCACAACACTGGGCCACAACATCACCAAGTGCAGTATGAGCCCTACAACAGGGCCATGTACACTGCAGAACCTAGTTAACTATGGATCTGATTTAACCATGCTCTGCATTGGTAACAATTCCTTGCTTTTATGTATTTATGTCCCAACCATAACATTATTCTAATGTAACTGTTTGTGATTAATATCCTTCTCCTCTCTGTTGAAAGAGAAAATGTAGCACAACATAAGCGACAAATCTTTTGTTTCACTTCAGTGTTCCACGGCTTCCTTAGCATTATTCTGAGATAACTTGTGTTGGGTTTTGATCTCAAAGTTGTTTTGAATTTCACTGGGCTACTGTTATTGAAACATTTTTTCTTGAAACATGGAAAGCTTCACTAAAGTTTAATCAATTAATACATGACATTTATTTGTTTTGAAACAGGCAGAATCTGAAGTTTTTGTTTAGTCTAACCTCAAAAACAAAAAAGCCTCCAGATTTTGCAGCTCGCAGCACTGCCAACTTTAGGTGTAAAAAGTCCCCCAAATTGACTTTAAAATTATGAAGTCTGAAACAGAAGCAGCACAGATTGCTTCCTAGTCCCTGGAAAGGCTTTCTTTTCAGGCTTGTAATTATGTAACCTAAAAGACAGAGCTTTCAAGAGGAAAAAAAAAAAAAATCACCTAACTTAAAATCAAAAAAGCTGACAGCTATGAAGTTTCCCTTTAAAATTTAACGAATTCTGAAAACAATACCCTCCCTGGAAATCACAATAGCCTTATTTTCTCTTTCATTTAAAAAAATGCTTCTTGCGGAAATGGTAGTTCCTGCTATGCTTCTCTTTCCCATAGCAAAGCAATACAAAAAGGACTACCACGACTGCATAGGTGCTATGTGAACACTGTCAAAGAGATCCTTTAAATGAAATAGCATTCACTTGGGAAAATATATAAGGTTTTCAGGCAAGAACATCTTTTGTCTGGCAGAGCTGAAGGGTGTTCCTCTAAACAGAATTACCCTGTATCTACACTTACAGTGAGATTTGCATCTAACCCCCTGTAGTTTAAGGTCTATAGAGCATGTATACTGCAAATACATAGAAATATGTTGTATTTTGTCCAACAGAATTTTACATTTTCTCTTGTGACCAAGATCTTAATGTACCAGGACTGACAAGTCTTAGACCGATTTCAGCTCGGTGTGGTTTCAAATGGCTCAGATCTTGAACTCAGCAAGGCTAAGAATGGGAACATAAACTCTCCCTTCACAGTGCCAGTGGGGCTAAGTAGAAATGTTCTCCTTGAACTTGATTAAGACTAAATTGAAAGGGAACATTTTTGGTTACTATTACATTAGGCTAAAATATAGAAATGAACCCTAATACTATCTAAATCTAATAAGAAAAAGCCATCTCTATTTCAAAATTTTCAAAGCATTCTCTATAAATGCATCACAGATCAATTTACATGGTATTTTTGCCAATAAGCAAAACGAAATCACAGGTTCCAATTGGCTTAACTCATATTGGAAAGTGCAAAAGCAAATGCTAGAAAATGCAATTACTGCAAACAAACTCCATTTTCTCCACTCAGGAGGGAATTTCAGGGAACATTTTATTGCCCTCAAATAATATTTCTAAAGGCATCAATACACAATTCTATTTTCTTTTTGGAGTCCCCACACACTATATAACCTAATCCTCTATAAAGAAACTCACCAGATTTTGAAATAATATATTGGTTGTTGATATTACCTTGTGCAGGCACATATTGTATCAATTTAAATGATTTTTCTCCATGAATCTTAAGAATATAAAAACTAACAGTCACTGACACAAACAGATCTGAACCTACTTCCCATAACATACCCTTTGTCTCTGTAATTTACAATTCCAATTAAGTCTTTTTTTTCCTAAAATAAATGAATAAAAGCTATCAAAAAGGAGGTCATCTTGAGAAACAATTATACAGAAAGTAATTAAGCTAATCATAATTATCACAGACAACGTCTTGGTATTTTCATGTACATATATTTTCACACTGCAAAAGGCCAGCAAATGTTAAGGACAAGATTTTCCATACAAAGTAAAATCTTTACTTAAAAGAGAAACAAGTCTGGATATCAATTATTCACTACTTACTGAAGGAAAACTTACTGAAGGAAATGAGAATTATGAACGCAGGACCCAGACCTAGATCTAGATTCTGCCCTAAATTTTTCTGCCTTATTGACAGTGACCTTTATGTGAGCAGCAGAACTTCCTTTTCTGTCCACGGGACTGAAAAACACACCTCTATCAGGATACTTCCAATATCTACCTACCTGTCTTAAGATAAACAAATAAATAAAACAATCAGGAAACACATACAATCACCAAAAACATTCTCCTGTTTCCCTCCTCTCTGAACTTGTTGCCATTATTGTTTTCTCATTTTTAAATGAAAGTCTTTGAGGCTTACAAATGCATAAAGCAGGAGGCACACATCCCCCTCTACCTCACAGCCTGGTAAAGCCTAGTCAGTATTTCTGAGAAAATCCCTCCAAATGCCTCCTTTTTTCTGTATCCCAGGAAGGTGGTCAGAGCATTTCTTATGAGAAGAAAAATCTCAAATACATCAACAAGGAACTTCTGATAACTATTTTAATTTTCTTTCTATAATACAGTATATTTTACATAACCTTTCAATTTTTACACATTGAACTGAAATGCTTTCTTTCAAAACTACGGTTTTTCAGTACATCGTTGGTAAACTACAAAACATACGGGGGCTCAGACTTAACTGACTACCAATACTAATACAACGTGGATAAATTCCCATAATGATAAGGGAAAATATAATAAGCGGGGACAGCAAGAATAATCACAAGGAAAAGAAACTGAAAGGAAAAAGAATAAGATAAAATATTTTTTAAAAATCCCAAAGGTTTTAAAAGGATGGACTACTGTCTAAAAGCAGGACAACAGCTTTTCACTAACTCTAAGAATGTAACATTCTCCAGTGTGCTAAAGCAATTAGCTGCTTTTGAAATTTTACCCTGTGATCATGTTTTGTGCTTTTACTTGTAAACATTTAAGTATGAGAACCAAGTTTGATATTCAAAGGTGTTAAGCACATTTTCAGATAGCGATGCTGATGTTTGTTGGGAATTGTTTCTTCCTTTTCTAAGTCGGAAGAGGAGAAATCTAAAAACTGAACTAAACTCCTCTTCTAGAAGCAGCCTGATATCCATTTGACAGCACTACGTACTGTATTTCAGAACTACCTCCACAGTCCTTTCCTGAAATTTTTACAGAGGATAAAAACCAAAGAGAAAATGCACAGAGAATGCAAACAGAAATTACAGTCAACTAAAAATACTCAAGCAGGTCTTCATGAACGTCCAGTATTCTTTTCTGAATCCCACATTTAAATTTATTATTCTAAATAAACCTAAACATTCCATTCGTCTTTCAAGATGAACCTCCTGAGCCCTGTAAGGAAACTCCTTTTAATAACCCAGCCCACAGAGAGATTTCTTCGCTGCTAAAGGAGACAACCAAATCACTCCAGCTGTATCACGGTATTACAAGGAACTGAATTCCTCTTATGCGGGTTTGTTGGTTTTTTCCTAGCCATCTAAAATTGCCTGAGCAGAATGGCACATAGCCTCAGATACCTTCCTTCTAAGTTTAAGCACATAGAGTAACCCTGAACACTAAAAAAAGAGAGAGAGAGAGAGAGAAGGAAACTTCAAGCCTGATAAAGGTCTAGAGCAGTAACTATGGAAATTGGTGCCAGTGATTTCTGAGTTCCAAATCTCACCCCTGCTACTATTTCTTGCCACCTCCTCTCGTCTGGCTTTGCAGAATATCAATTACCAAATTATTTATGTTACAGCATCCCAGGACCTCATGACAGAGAGTTCAGACTGAAGTTTTTTTTCAAAATCCAAGGTGCCGCTCTTTGAATTTCAGTGGGCAAACCCATGTGCTGAAAAACACCTAACTGCCCTTCCACAGAAGGAAGGACAAAACAGATGAATGAAAAATAGTATATGCAATGTAAACTCCATTCTGCAATATAAAGAGTTTGTGTGCTTTATTTGTGACGGAATTGAGGTGAAACTTTTATCTTGCCTATCCTTGTTACTACAAGTACATAGGCCCTCTGCTGCAGCCATCTCTGCTCCTTAATAAAATAAGGATAATAATAGTAAGCACCTAACCTACTAAGGTAGTGAAATGTTTTTAAATCAAGTTAAATGGCTATGTGAGATTTATGGTACTTGTACCTGTAGCATTTGAATTTACAGTAACATTTTCATGAGGTGCTGCAAAATCTGTATGATGCAGTATCTGTAGTTTCCTTTTGTATACAGAAGTACGCTGAGGATTCTGGTACATGAATAAATATTTCTCTGTAATTAAATGCTATCATTAACTGTTGGGGCATGCAGCATTTGCAATTTTTCATCTAGTGTGCTTTCTGCAGAGTAGGGTCTCTCTTGACTTGCACATTTTAGCCATCAATTCCAGACTTTTAAAAAAAAAAAAAAGGAAAGAAAAAAAGGAATGAAAAAACTGCTGTAAAAAGGCCCGATATGCAGACCTTAAGTTTTGCTGAATAAAGCGACAACTATAGTTAATCAGAGCTGGTCATCAAGACAAAGAGCACTAAGAGAACAGCTATTTCAGTCACTTACACAAAGGTAACAATTTATTTCTTATTTATACTCCTTTCTGCTAAGGTTTTGCCCTTTCACCTCAAAGGCAAGCATCGTTGTTTTTACAGCTGGCTTCACGGAAGCATTTGTTTATGAATGGCTATATTGCTTCCACTATAACTGTACACACATCCTCTCTAGTAACTCACTCAAACGCCAGGACCCATTTTAACATGTATAGCCCGAGCTGTCGGTCACCAGAGCGGTGGCTCTTCCTTCCCTCTGTCCCCCGGGCAGCCCGGGTGGCTGCCGCAGCAGGGCATCCCCTCAGCCGCCCTTGCTCAGGCAATCCCTCCCCGCCTTTCACACTCCAGCTAATGGCACAGGGTTATAATTTACAACCGGCAGACTGCAAATGGCGAATGGCTTTCCCTACGCTGCTAGTCTGGGAATTACTTCACATGGGGTTTTTATGAGGGGACGTTAGTCCGGGACCCTTTACTCTCAGGACCACTGGTATGGCTACAGATACATTATTTTAATCCCAGCGACCACTGAAGCTTGCAGCAGGGACAGAGGAGAGCAGAAGGAACGAACTCCTTCCCCACAATGCTCAGGAGACATCTGCACAAAAATGCAGGAAACCTCCTGGTTGCCTTGCAGTTTTTCTGCTCATCCCTCAGTAGTGAGTGCAAATGCCATAGTGCTGCATAGGGAGCGGGAAGCCTTAAGAGTAATGTATGGGCGAGAGCAGCTCAGGTAAAAGTAAGGAAATGTGAGTAACTTTTTGCCATTTGCAGCTCTGTTCTAAATTAAAACTCTGTGTGTATCTGTGGCTGGTCACATTAAAAAAAAAAAAAAAAAAAAAAAAGCAACATTCAGGAGAAAAGGAGCTATTGCACTTCGATACCCAGCCTGGCCTGTAATATTAAAGATTCTGGTTCATTAGAAAATATGTACATAATTCTGAGGTCTTCAAGCTTTACTCATCAACAGTTACAGGAAATTCAAAGTACAGTGTGTTCCTGAGCTCTCATTTCTTAATTTTATTAACTTGGGAAGAAATGAAGCTCTGGAAAAAGCAGGTAAATCTCCATGACTTTACATCCCTGTGCTCTCATTTGACTCTCTCTTCTTTCAAGCCACTGTCCCTCCCCTGGTTTGATGTTATTTTGCTCTCTTCTGTGTTGGCTTTGCATCTTCTTGCCTCTCTCCTTACACTGCTGACCCCTGTTGTGCTGCTTTGTTCCTTTTCTACTAAACGTACCATCAATAGTAAGTCAGGGTTTGGTAACTTTTACCTCACAGCTGGGGTGCAGGATGAGAAAAGAGACCAGAACAGCTCAGCAAAGTGAGGCACTGAAGTGACCTGAGCCTCAAAGCGATCTCAAGTTCTGAGAATCTCCGATCCCAAAGCTGCGGAAGGGCCACACGAACCAGCCCGCAGGCGAGCCAGACGCTGAGACCAGCCCGGCACCACGGGACGTGGCAGCAGACCGGGTCCCCCCAGCCTTGCACCAGGGTTTAATCGAGAGAATGTGCTGCCTGCAGCGGGTCTTGTAACCACCCTACAGAGCGAGCACCGTCATTCACACTGTCAGGATCAGGACGAGAAAGCAGGACAAAGAAAACGCAAATTCCTTTAGCTCTGGAAGAAGGGGTTCCCTTCTCCTTTTTCTCCCCACCAGTGGTACCGAAGTGCCACCCGTCCTCCGAAATCAACATACTCCCTAAATACAGTCAATAAAGATTTCAAGCTCTTCTAACAGGCACGACGGGGGTGGATGGGAGAGGTGGAGTTGCACGGGTCTTTCTTTCGCAGCCCTTTTGTGCCAAGACACATCATTCCTGATACATAAAATGCATGCAGACTTTGTCCGAGCTCAAATACTCAGCTTCAGCCCCCTGCAACAAGAGGGTTAATTAACAAGCTATGCAGGCTGGTTATAGCCAGCAAGAAGCAATAATCTATTTTTCTTTAACAAAAAAAGAAGTCACTAATCTTGGAACATTTATTAACCCCCTAGTATAGGCAATTACTGTAAGATAAAGGTCTGCCAGTCTTGCATTAACGTAAATTGCTGCATGTTGCTTTTCTACAGCATAGTAATGTTCACAACAGTGTGAATAAATGCTAACATTTGAGTTTTAAGCTTGATTCAACCCCCCCAATCTAACATTTTTAGCAGATCTTCACTCTCAGTAGCTATTTGGCCACAAAAAAAATAATCATGTCATATACAAGCCAAAAAAACGCAGGATGGCATTTCACTGAGATAACGTTTTGTAGCTCAGTTTAAGGTAATCTCACACATTTCCTAACATGCAGAAATGAAAAGAGGAAGGGGGGTGGGAAGCACAAAACCCAAAGATCATTCCTGCTGTCTGCTAGGTTCTGTAGTCACATACAACATAAAAAAAACAGTGGTGATAGAAAAAAAAAAAAAAGGCTTTGTAATAGACAGGACACTGCCAACCAGCTTTAAATTGAATTACACACCCTGCTAATCTTTATGATGAAATAAAATTTCTTTGAACACTACACATTGTACTAAAATCTGCAGTGCTTTCTCCCCCCAGCCCCAACCTCTCTCTGCTCAAAGCAACTCCTCCACCCTGAAACCATTGTTCTTTCTAGGCAGGAATGTGATGCTCTAACAGAAAGACTTCTTATTTTAATTAGATATTGTTAATATGGTGTGCGTGATGTGGAAATTTAGGAGAGGTATTTTTGCACTTTGTATTTTTGATGCAACATTAATTTGTAAGTGACAAAATAAATTTATGGTGTACAAAGAATACATACTCTTGCTTTCCATTGAAATCATTCTCATATTATGATATGTGGCTGCAGCAGCAATGCTGGAGGAAGAATCTGATGACAATGTCTATAAAACTTTCTATTTGCGTGGCATTACTTGTTTCATGCCTGGTCAATACAACAACCATAAATCTCTGTTCTGTTTTAAAGTGGATTGGCGGGAAAGGGGGAATTGAAAGGAAGAATTATTTTGGTTATTTTATAAATTTGTTTTGGTTATGGTTTGTTATTTGAAACCTGATCATCCCACCCCCTTTTAAGACAATAGCAGTCCAGGGAAGCAGACCCAAGAAATGACTAAGCGATTATTGTAATTGAAAGTCCTGTCCAAGAATTGTGCAATACTTTCCAGTGCTCACTGGCTCCTTTCTTTCACTGAAAAATACCAAATGAATATGTTGGGTTTAAACATATAAAGAGCCACTCAATCCAAAACATTATTCTCTTTGAAAGCACATTTCACGTGAGCCAAGTTTTCTAATGGCCGTCAAATAACACGCTGATCTTTGGATTGACTGATCATGGCAGGTAGTACACAACTTGTATAGAGAATTTTACACTTTATCTCTAGTAAATTAGTGACTACAGTTTTAAATAACCTCAAAGGTTCTTTGCATGCCATTAACAGAAAGTAAAAATAGTTTCTTGTAAAATTTCTTTATGAAAATTTGCCAGGAATAACAAGAGCAAAACAAGAAACAACTGATCAGATATGAATAAACTTACACTGCTCTTAATGTACAAGTTCCACTTTCGTGGAAATTTTACTATCTTGACACTCATTTCTATACAATTTCTTCTGTTTTACCTTTTAAGTTATACTTCTAGGGTTCTGTTTTCCACAAAGCATCTAGTATCTGACTCAGAGCAGAGGATAAATATGAAGAAGCAACTATAATAACCATAGCACAAAAGTACAATTTTACACTTTTTTTTTTCTATTTTTGTTCTCATATTTCGCTGTAGATTCCTGCATCAGGAAAACATTATTCAGCTTACTACCAAAAATCCACATGGCTCTATTTCCCCGCTATTTTATAAATACACTAAAATGTAATGCTCAAATTATTATTTTTATTCCTCTGAGAAGAAAAAAATTAAAATTAGTATTAATATATCTAAAAAAGGTGTATGCAAATAAAAGCTGAGCACTGATGATTAATTTAGTCAAGCCATATGGGAATTTAAAACTAAGTACAAATGAGAATTTAACCATGACATTAAACACAGTTCAAGTCAGAACAAAAGCAAAGGAAATATTCTTAAGTAGTGATACTGCAATAAAACCTAAATAAGCTTGGAAGAAGGTTTTAAAACCTTTACTATAAAGACAGAGTGAGATACATAATCCAGAGCACTAAATAAGTAAAAGAAAAACAACCACCAAACCAAAAAACCACAAAGACTCTAGATTTCATCTTATAAATCTGGGGTGGTTTTTTTATGAAATTGCATCGACATGTTCCAAACTCATAATATTCAGCATCTATTAGCAACTAGATTTAATAAGCAAGTAGACACAATAAAACTGTCTGTACAGGCTTGCCAGTGCACCTTCAGGTCTCCATTATTCTTCAGTTCAGAGCATCTCTGAAACAGGCAGCCAACGTGGTCTGAATCCTGCAAATCACATCAAACTCCTAATGGTATCAGAGGGATACCAGAATGCCAACACCAACAGAAGAGTCAACTGTCTTCAGCAGCCAGCTCAACCTCTTATTAAAACAAGTGTATTCCAGTGTCTGAAGCCTAAAGAAGCTCCTCACCAGAGCCACTCACAGAAAGCATAGCTGTTTTCAAAATTAGACTAATAGATTTTCCAGGGAGTTGCTTCCCTCTCTCTCAGAACAGCTGTGCAAAACTCATACATACTTACAGGATTAAAGCTACCTCAGCATTTTCTTTCACTTGCAATGAATGCAATTTTTTTTCAAGTGCTAAGATTTTCGTTCATCGAAATGGTGTTTTATGTTTAGTCAATTATTCATTCTAGCTATAACAAGTAGAGCAATATAGGGTTCAAAATATGCTCCAGATGGTAAAAACACAAATCAGAAATAAATCAATTTATAAAAATAGGAAGAGATTTGTTTTTATTGCTATAATTTTACTTTAAAATATTCATAAGCTTCCTTCTGGTTCTAAATTAGTTCAGAATACTTTGAGCTAATACCCCTCTGAATTTGGAGAAATTTAGAGCTTACTGGTTTGTTTTTATAAAAAATGGTCATGTCAGATGCTAAAATAATTCACATTAGAAATATAGTTTTACAAAGCAAAAGTTCTCAAGAACAAATAGTCTGTCACAATGAAACTGTTTTCAGTGTACATTAGCAAAAGAAACACACACAAACCCCTAAATGAAATATGCCTCGAGAGAAGATGAAGCCTCAATAAAATGAGGGAATAACTGAGCCAGACCAAAGAGAATGAGAAAGGATACAAGAACAATGTGACTCTGAATTTTTAAACAGTGATAAGAAAAGAGCTTGATCTTGTTATTATACTATCTTGTTACAGGGATTTTTTTTTTCAGATTAAATTATACTATCTTCAAGATCAAACACTATTTCAGCAGGTATCTGGATTACAGTTTTGAATATAATTTCAAATTTCTACAGTACTAAAGCAGAAATCTAACTGTAGACTACAACCAAGCGTCTGTCCATACCTCCGAGAGCAACAACACATTTCCAGTGCTCTTCCCATCTTGTCACCTATTCCATGTAACAGCTAGCAATTCCAAACTGAAGCTGCTATTTTCAGTAACTAAACATTCACACAAACATGAACTTTAAATTAGTGACAATACATTTCTGAGGACCACGTCCATATATGCAGAGTGTAACAAGAAAACCTCTACGTTAAAATAGTATAATCATTCTCACTTTAAGTAACATGATGGAGGAACTACACCACAGAAAAAACCCTGAATTTTTATTTTAGCTCTATCAGCAAAGTTTATACTAAAGGCAAGCATATATTACAGCTAAAGAAATACTTGTTCCAGTAAAAACCCATATGTATTTGGCCACTAAACCATTCACAAAGTTCCTCAAGTCATTATCCCACAGAAATTAAAAGCAACATTCATTCAAAACCAAAGCAAGACACGAAAGAAAAAAACATGAAACAGTCAAGTTGCTAAGTCCCAGAACAACTCAGAAAAAACATAGCCAAATTCTACTCTCAGCTCCACAGGCATTAACCAGCAGTAATTTCACCTACTGGATTTATTTGTATCTACCACTACAGAATTTTGCCTAGTTCATCCAGTAATATGTCCTATATTAGAAATCTTGCATGGAAAAAAAAAATCCCTGAACCAAAAATGAACACAGTAGAAGATAACCACTAGACAAAAAAGAACAAAACTGGCTATTTGAGAAAAATGACTAAACCAGATGCAAATTGTTCACAGAAGTAAGTGTATGTACAATCAGGCCCATACTAATTGAGCACAATAAACATATCGTCACTCATTAAAGATCTATCTGCCTGAATTTATCTTTGCTTTCTCTTCAGTTCTTATGAGTTATTCAATCACTTCCCATCACACAAGAAAGGAAATATTGCACTATGAAGACAGAGCTATAATTAGATATTCCTGTATTTCATCTCACATATATGACTGAATGAGAATGGATGGGGAAAATATGAACAGTGATAATAATAGTGTGTTGAAACACTGAGTAAGAAATATATTGGGCATAGAATAACATCTTAATTCTTCCTCAGCACATAACGCTGTGTTTACTGCAAGGTCAGTTAAGTTACTATAAGAGATTTTTAATGAAAACAATTATAAATTTAAAATAACTGTGTTTAAAGCATTTAACAGTCACTAAGGTCAAGTGATTACAGCAGTTACAAGACCCAAGGGACATGTTCACACCAAAACAAAGTGAATAAATTACCTCAGCCAGTGTATGTAATCACTAAGTGACCACAGAGGTTATTCAATGTATAAGCCCAGACGACTTTCATGCAAAACCAATAATGAAAATTTATCAGCCAAAGGGAAAAAAGCAGAAGTACTAGTAAAAGTTGCAGGAAGGGCTGAGAGCTAGGAGGAGTGGGAAAGAGAGCGTGGAACGCATGTTCCACGATTCGGCTACAGAGACAGGGAAGAAGGATGAATGTTAATGAAATGGATGGATAAGATGCTGAACTTTTTGCTCAGGTGAGGTGCTCGAAGAGCTGCAAAGGGATGCGAGACCCACAAAATACAAAACTGCAGGGTTGACAGAAGTGCTCTCAGTCCTGTATAACTCCGGCATACGTAACACCCAGTGAAGTATAAGCGAGGCAAGGGTTCAGAATAATCATCTTTTAACTTCTCCCTTGGCTTTACTGCCAAGAAAATTATGGACAGTTATTGTGCCTTAGTTATCCCATTATCTAATCCTAGTGGAGATGAGGCCCTGTTTTTTTACCACAGAGTAGGTAAAATAAGCTGTGGAATGAAGCCTCGCTTCTCTCCCTCAAGGTATAAACGATACAGATGCCTTGTCTTCATTACTGCTTTACAACACGATTGCCAGTGGAGAAAACCATGCACCCAAAAGATATGAAAACCCCCTTCTATAAGGACAACGCTGTATTTCATGGGAGTTCTCAATGCATGGCTTTGGAATAACGTTCCTACCAACTATGATGAAAAAAGATGCCTCCCACTATATGGCAGAAGAAGAAGGAATCCTGCTTGTTCCTGCCTGCCACTAGTATGTATTTTTTAAAATATTACATGTCATCACCTCACAACCTTGAAGGTATTACTCTTCACAATATACATAGTAAATAGTAAAACATTATTACTCCCATTTTGCAGATAGGAGCCTGAAATAAAGTGGCAAAACGGCATGCCTGACTTCATAGTGTTTTGACTCCAGATGAGGAGAGGACAGCACTGGAGCAAGTATTCACCAATGTGACAAGATTACACAGGAGAATCAATTTGCTGCCTGACCTTATGCCAGAAACGTAATAACTGGTATTGTCATATATATGAAAATGCAAGTGGACTCTGTGCATGTCACACACACACGCACGCACAAAAAAACCCAACCCAAAACAAACAAACAAACAAAACCCCCCAAACCAGAAAACCAAAACAAAAAAACCCACCGAAAAACCACAAAAGAGGTTTTCTCTGTACCTGAAATATGAAAGCCTGAGGCCAACGCCAGTAGGTCCTGGCACAGTCAAAGCTTCCCATTTCACTGACTGCCAAAGAATGCAAAAAATCTGCTTTCTCAGATAAATACCATACTGACTTCTACAAGAACTATATATATGTTAAGAATGCCCCATGGTAAATTATTGAGGCTGGAACAAAACCTATTCAAAGGGTTATAATTTTTCTGTTGCCAGTGTTAAACCAAGGATCTATGTGATAAAATAAGATCATTGTGAAACACCTGTTAAATAAAAGGAATGCCAAGTGGCTGCCAATACTCTAAGATTCCCCATGAAAGGGTGAAAACACACTAGCAGCTTACTTGTTTTCTCTTTCTGTAGTACTGAGTTAGCGTTTTCAAATGCCAAGCACTGGGCATGGGCTCTGGCTATATCAAACCAATACTTGTGAAATGACCTAAGTCCAAAGAAGAACTTTGGTAGCCAGACACTGCTCTTAGCAGTGCATTCAGGGTAGACTTTGGAGGTCTCCGCTCTCCAGAAAGCAATTCCTTTTCTGGAGCTGCCTGGCATCTATAACAACTGAACCCCACTGAACAGCAGAGGTGCCTGGCTTCTCTATGGGGACTGAAGCTCGGTAGGACCACACAGCCCACCTCCCAGGGAAGCTGTGCGGCCTCCCACTGCCCTTACCTTGCTTGCTCTTCCTCCTTTGCAACACTAACATCTACAGGTTATCACAACAAACACCCAAAAGTTGAGGGAGATGATTCCTACTGTGTCTCTTCCCTCAACCTATGTACATATCCACCTACTTCTCCTACTCTTCTTACTTCCCAGTCCTGCGATTACATTCCTAGAAAAAGGATAGTTTTGAGCCCATAAAATCTAGTACCACTTCCTAGAAATAAGAATGATAAAATTAAGTTACAGTAACATGGCAATATCGGGAAGCCCCAATCCCACATGCACAGCAATAAAAAGAAGGAAAAATGTTCTTTAAAACTGGGCTGTGGAGATCAGCGGAGGTCAGAAGGAAGATAAAAAGAACAGTATGGAGAAATTGCAAAGGAAGGTGAAAAGACAGAGAATGTGAAAGCTCTTCTATTTAAAAATTCCTTTTGTAAATCCAAATGTTCTTTACTTATCTCTTGAAGGGTCAGCCAAGGAACTCCAATGGAATAAAATTATGCTATTAAAGGCACGTAGAGATGTGGCCATCATACAGCAGGCAAGAGAGAGTGCAGTGATGGAGGTAAAGCCTGATAACAAAGCTATGCTTTCAAAGGTTTTTATATAATGCTGTAAATTCATTCTAACATTTCTTGAAGATCAGCTGCTCAAGTCACCTTCAACTCTGAGTATTTTTAGTGCAAGTGGTGACATGGCAGTACACAGCCAGCCTACCAGTGGCATTTATAACAGGAGCATCCAGCACAAGCTCCCCTACTTCATTTTGTCTTCTGCTGTTGCAGTTTAATTGCCCTCAACTGTAGCAATACACTATCGGGGCACTGCTATCAAATACAGCAGAACGTGAAAGGCGTTCTACCAAAGAGGTGTGGAGTGCCTGCGTTCAAAGTTAAAATGCCAGTACTCTTAACTCAAAAGGGCAATCATGTGAATACCACCCCCAAAAAATTCTCCTCTTCCAAACAGTATTACTGATTTTGCCATCCTATATTGTGGGAAGAAGGACTTCTATCATTTCAAATACACTGTAGCTTTCAGCACTGCTTTAAGTTATGGTAAATCCAAATTACAGCGAGCAATAGTTTTGGCTGTGGATATAAACCCACACTGCATCAACTAATGGGACACGGTATGCATTCATATGAGGTGGCACCACCGCTCAGCACACACATAAGGCTACACAGTCCTTGCTGTGGAATAACAGAATCTTTTCCCCCAGGATAATGCAGAAATACAGCGAAGTCTCTAAATTTGTCTTAATTAACAGAATCATACTGAGACTAGAAACAGCACATCACATGAGGACAAGTGAAGTAAGAGGGGGGGGGGATTTTCTAGTGCTCTAATTCAATTAGGAGGCAGTGACTGACACTTGGACAGGAGAGGTTAATTGGGGTCACCAAAATGCAGTAATTCCTTACCTAACCAGTCATTAAACTTCTTAACCTCTGAGGGCAGTCCCAGTTCGGTGAAATCGCCCGTGTGGAGAAGGATGTCCCCATAAGGCATCTGGATGCCATCTGTTCTGGAGTGTGTGTCTGAGACGCAGACAAATCGCGTGTGGCCCGCTGGTTTTGGAGTGTCATATGGGATAGGGTCGACCCTAAAGCAGACACATAAAGATCTCGTAATAGTTACAAGGTTAAAACCCTCACATCTATTATTTCAGATATCAACACAGATCTATCTCTACAGAAGCATGCATGCACACACATACACATACATTTACACACACCATGCTGAAAGAAAGGACTCTGTAATGCAAGACTGCCAAAAACCCAGAAGGGACCACAGTGCTTCTTAAATACTTACCTGGTAAGGAAGGAAAATTTAAAAATACATAAGATATGGCCAGTTTCTGATACTAAAGTTCATTTAAACATTGGGAAAAAAGGATTTAAGAGACTTTGAATTCAGACATATTTTTTCCATCATCTACCTTATACATGAACAGGTACACAGGCCATTAAATAAGAGGTCTCGCAGGTGGGCCAGCAACAGGCTCTCACTTGAGCTGAGCAGCTTAGCATCTGGTTTTGTTCAAGGGCATAGGCACTCCTACAGATTCCAGCAGGAATATTTGTTTACACACAATTAGGTACATTCAGGAGTGCTTTGATGAAGCCTGGAAATTGCAGAACTGAGTCTAATGACAACTTCTTACCCTCATACAAAATGCTGAGCTCATCTTCCCAAAACCTATAAAGTCAGGAACTGATGTGGCAGAGCACTAAGCAACCATAGATAAAACATTTTTTCTATAGCCAGTGATGTTAAAAATTTAGTTCAATTGGTTATTTGCAAGCTACATTTGTTAATTTTGTCTCATCAACTATATGTGACCCATCATAGAAGTTTGGTTTTCAGGTGTTTTGGGTTTTGTTTTTTAAATTTAAGCAGAATAGAGACAAATAACAGGGAAGAGAAGTGCTTTATGCATACGTAGCGGTTAAATGTTCTAATTTGTAACAGAATAACTTAAAATACAAAAGGCAAGCTATTGTCTACCTTGGAATAGCAATTATTTCTCTGCAGAGTTACTGTAATTTGATTTGCTCAACTTAACCCAACATTTGAATAGCACTGCATCTGGATTAACACCATAGAAAACCCCTTCCCAACTCCACAAAACTTCCAACCCATTCCATTGATATGCCACTTTGATCACATTTAGAGCTTAGCTTCAGCTAGAAATTTTGAGGTGTTTAGGAGTTATGTCAGAATAGCCCACTCACATCTCAAATCATCAGAGCGGTGAAACCAAGCTCTAAGTATTTTACAGCACCCAAAATAATGCTGTTCTAAGACTTATTGGGACAAACTAGCACAACCAACATTCCAAAACCAGTACCTGAAGGTAAAAAGAAAATTAAACAGGTTTTATCAGTTTTGCTCTCCACACTGAATGAAAAGAAAAACAACTAGCACACATCACTGTGAATCCGTTTTTCTTAAATCCCCATAGTTGTAACAAGATGTATGATCAGTAAGAGAAAATAAAGCACATATCTTAAGAAAATATAGGCTTTTGAAGTATTCCTTTATTTACTGAACTGTATTTACTATTTTCAGTAAACAAAATTAGTATTTAGTGTTTACTATACACTGAACTGTGTGAAAACTTCTACCAGTGTCTTTAACTTCAGCTCCCTACACAGGTGAGAAAGACCAAAAGCATTCAGCTCCCTACACTGGGGAGTTTATAGTGGTTCAAGAAGTCAAACTCCATATGGGTATGTACTGGTCTCCAATGGAAAATGTCCACATGAACACACTTACTAACAAGATTTTACTGAGTCTTTTGCATTTGGTAGAATCTTTATCAAGAGCTAAAATTTTAGCATGGTGGGCAAGGGGGGAAGATATTATTTGTTAGACTGCGTTTTCCTAGGTACCATAATTATTTCCAATCAAACTGTATTTACCATAAATGTACTGTATTTGGTTGCCATGGTCCGCTGAATTAATTTGCAAAATTCAGGTTCTACAAGATGATGGTTACCTTTAAAACAGATTTTACTGCAGGCTGGACTGGATGGGAAGGGGCAGTTCAATAGATAACTTGTTTTGGTTTTGGTATTGCACCTCCTATTCCACCCATGGCACCAGGTACAATTAGTTGAGCCATTCAACTGGTTAACACTACAGAAACCCACTGCAAAAATCTGAACTCTGGCAATCAATGGATTCTTGTTCTCTGCAAGGGTCAGAAATTAATAAGGTTATTATTACAGAGGAAAATTCATCTACCCATTGAAATCACACTGGCAAGCTAGGCAAAACTATAATTATAGGCCATAGTGTTTTTGTAGTTGGTGTCTTCCTCCCAACCACTGAGAGTAAGCTGAAACTTTTTTAACAGTAAGCATGGGGGTCCCCGAATCAACACTTCCACACTTCCAAGTATGTTTACTCCACACAACACAAAAAATGAAGACCAACTTTCATCACTACCACATACCTTGTTCAGAGTGTCTCTGCTTGAGCTATGACCAGCACTGCCTGCCTCTGGGGAGTCCAATTTTGTTCGTACACAGCAGCTATGCTTTTGCTATTCTCTGCAGTTCGTTTCCAAACAAACCCTGTTTTGCTATAGGCAACCCCTATTAGAGTATGACACCAAAATCTGGTTTAGGATTTTTCTATTCATGCAATGACTTACAGAAAATTCTATAATCGAAATTCATTAAGTTCCTGATCCTTCCTTCTCCTCTTTACAAACACTATGGTGTTGCCAAGTAACCTTTTTTCTACATCTTAGCTTAATTTCGTCTCTTATTCAGTAGTGCTTACCTACTAAGTATTTGAAAGTGAGATACTGAAGGTTATTGTGTTCAGCCCATCAATTTATCTTACTCAAAATACTCCTTCAATAGAAACTTAATAAAAGTGGTGTTATTGCCAGTCCTAAAGGCTTGCGTTCTTTTTGTCCACAACTACAGTATGGCAAACAGTAATGTGAGATTTTTCTTTTTCACTACATCATGAGAGGATTGGCCTCGGAACTTCTGAGATCGGCTACCGCAGTAGGCGAGGTGCTACCCTTTCACAGCTTTTGGCGACACACTGCTGCTCGCTAGCAGGCTTCTACCTGGGCTGTGAACATCATCCCTTCTTCTGGTGGTCTGCTCACCTCACAACCCAACATCTGGGGATTACAGATGGGCATTTCTAAAAGCTCTGTAATAGTTATGCACCTGACCCTCACTGCGATTCAAGAGGAGATAAAAATTATTTCAGCCCTGCCCACCACCAGTCCCTGCTGAATCAGAGCACATAACTAAGAAGTTCAACATATTCTTTACCATTTGCTCCAAACACAGGGCATCCACCTAACTCTGACACTCTCCGTCACCACCACCACTTTATTTTTTCAGTATTCTTGAGCTGTCAGACTGAAACACTTTACAGATTATTTGATCACTGCATTTGAAAAAGCATGCTCACAGAAAGACACAGAAAATGTTATTCCAGAATAATTTAAGTGTTCATATGTTAGGATTAATACAGCAATCAGGAAATGGATAACAACCTAACAAAATAGCCAAGTATCAAAATGAATGAGGAATTTTTTGCCTTAAGTTAGTAAATTATTTTGGGCATCTAACTTCCTTTACAGACAGCTGTTAATAGGTACTTACCTATCCTAAGATATCTTGCACCTTAGAAAATCAGGCACTTAAGTGTTTTTTCAAAAGTTTATGTAAGACCCAGAATGAAATCCCGTGAGGCCATTGAGCAATGACTGCTTTCTAAGATCATGACAGTAATGTAAGATCTGTCACATTTAATGCATTTATGACAAGGGTTTCGAAATCAGAAGGGACAATGTAATCTTCATGCACTTCTATAAGGACCTTGTTTATCAGATAATTACTTGGCTTTACTAAACTGCCCTTACCACCAGTTGTTCTCATTTAGAGTAAGAGTCCCTCAGGTAAAAACCTCAAATTTACAGTTCCTCACACATTGCTGCAGCTAAATCAAACGACAACATAAACCAGGCTCCGATTTGGCTTGCTCAGCTATCACTAATCAGTATCTTCCTCCAAAACCACGGTTCCCATGGCACTTCCAAGACAGCGGGGTGGCGTAAGTAAGCAAGCCGAGTGCTGCCCCTTGCCCTGCCGGCTGTGCATACAGCAGCCCAAGCGTGGCGTTGGCTGGGCTGCTGGCACCCAGTGCTGCTCCCAGGGACTGCACGGACTTGGAGTTGTACGCCATCCCTCATCCATCAGACAGCAAATTTTGTCATGGCTTTACACTTTAAAAGCGGAGATTAAGTAAATAAGCAACAATAAGCAACACAGAAGTTATCAAGGAGATTTTGACAGTGAGGCAGGAGGGCCGAATTCAGAAACTCACAGAGGAGGAAAACATTGGGCTTTTCACATGCACGGAGGCAAAGGATTTCATTTAGGATGTCACGCTATATGGAACAGACACATTAGCTATGTATTTTGGCCCAAGCTTACGCTAGTTACTCATAGTTGTCTTACAAATCAGCAGCGTTAGAAAGTACCTCCGAGACAGAATGGGCAGTGCAGCCCTCCGAGAGACATAGCTGCAGGCAGAATTACACTGAGACCCTCTTTTCCAAGAAAATTTAGAAAAGACACAAGCACCATTTTTCTGAAAGAAATAAAAGTTTTGATTGCAAAGGATAATTCTGCATGGGTGAGTTCAAATGCTGAAAATACAGGGCTCTGCCTGGGTTAGCCGCTCCCCGGGAATGCCTGTGCTTAGAGAACTGAACTCATAGCCTTTTCACTTCCCTGCTCTCTTGGGTTTTGAGATATGCAGACCCCAAATCCCCTCTTACAGAATGATTCCCAAGAAACCAATTCATCCGTGAAGACGGAATAAAAATCTTAAACATTAAGCCAGGAAGAATTTCCAGTTCCCAGTGTCAAATAAATCACTCAGATGAATGTAGCACCTATGCCGGACAAAACATTTACAGATGCCGAAAATCCCTCCCCCCACCCCAAACCCTACAACTCAAACCAGCACTGTTACTGCTTACAATCCACTACTTTTTAAGATGGTTCTGTTGGCTTTGCTACAGGTGAACAAGTCAGCAGTCAGCGCAGAAGACCACGTAATTTTACTGCTTCCCAGGCTCATCAGATGCATTAAGAATAGTCCCGTGACATAAGGGCCCATGTCCTTCCTAGACTGTGTCACATCGTATGCTGTCTTTTCATCTCTTAATAATTCCTCCATTGGGTTATATGTGTGACTGAATTTGTGGGTTTGTTTTCTATGACATCTAAATTAGTATTCATTGTAGATCCATTTAAGCACAGACTTCAAGTCTGTGTACCACATAAAATCCGTGTGTGTTGTTGCACTTACTCTACTGTTTTGGGAGTCATTTGGAGACATGCTATCTAGAAACTGATCTATATTAAAAACACATCTATATTACTAGCTTTTAAAAAAACACCTACTCATACTTGCTACGAATAGTCACAGTTTTCTTCATTTACAGTTTAGCTTCCTCTTGCAAAATCTTCATACTCTTCCTGCTACTCCTATTTTCAAAATTTGTAAACAAAATACTTTTTCAAAGAGCCAGTTAGCTTAGTGTATTTATTTTAGGATTAAAATACAAACATTTTCTGCAAAAACACTTTAAAAAGTTTGTTTCTAAGTGCTGTTAGTTCCCCCTCCTCAGCTAAGGCAACAAAAGATAATTTTGTTGAACTGGAAAACAAAAGCAATATATTTTCTACATCTTCAGCTTTTTCTTTCTCTGAATTTGTACCTCTGTCTCTACATATGATCCCGCTGGCATGGGAAGTTCAGGAGAAGAGCAGAATGGGAATTTCTGTGAAAACTCCTTGCTACGGTATTTAAAGTATTTGTTACTGTAACCAAATCTCACAGCTTTGTTATACTGTGATATTTATTATTTCTTTTAGAGCCAGTCCCATGTCCTAGAATTGGGTGATCATGTGAGACCTGTGGCTTAATTATTTTTGTCAAAATAGATCAATAAGTCTCTCAGTTGAAGAAAAATGCATGAAATGCATCTGTATGCCCTGCAGACATTCAAGAAATGGAATGAAAATAAAAGATGTGTAACTGTTCTTATTTTAAAAAAAAATCTCAGGACTATTAGGCCAACGTCATAATTTTAGAACCAGTTTTTAATGCCACAGACCAGAAGGACTGTATCAAAACCAAACTGCAAATGTGTCTACCATTTTGAAACAAAAATTTAACATCTGAATTCAAAGTCTTCAGCTCAAAACATTAACATAAGTCTTCAGTGTAGTGTCATTTAGTTTAGTTGATCAGGCTGATATGAACATGGACACGCTACTAAAGACTTCATACACCATCAGATTAAAAACTAAAACTCCAGCATCAAGTGTGGAGCAGACACAGTGCCCCTGTTCTTCATTAGAACTTACTCAAAATCTTTTGAGCTGCTCCACTCTCCCAAAGCTACCAGGAAGCAAGCTTTCTGTGCCTGGGTTGCTCTGCAACTGCATCTCCCACAGCTATTCTGAATGCGGTTTCCCAAATTTGTAAGGCATTTTGGAAGATCCAAGCATTTTCTTTTTTCCTCTACTGAAGCACTTGTATTTCTTACAATTATCACTGTGACAGCACCCAACTCAATACCCAACGTTTCAACTCCCCTACGTGTCCCAGCTGCAGGATGCCGGCAGCCAGAGCCACGGCAGCGACGGCACACATGGGGACAGCCTTCCCACACGTGCTGCCCGTCTGCGACACCCCATGGCCGGCCAGGCAGAGCAAGCACATCCACTCGCACACCACGATGAAACACCAGTGAAAGGGCCATTGCTGGGCACACACCAGAACCAACAGCGCACAGTCAAGACCAAGGCTTTTAGGTGACAAAAAAATCCAGAAAAAGGCAAATTACACTAAGGGAGGCTATAAGACTGTTGGGACAGTGACTGAGACCTCAGATTTTTTCCAAGGACTCACCAGGCCCCAGGGGTTTTACCCAGCACTCACTCTCCTCTGCCGCAGGTCCAACCACCCGTGCTCAGATTGACGCAGCCCTGGCACGCATGGCCGTGCCTCCCCAGCTGCTCGGTCCAGTTGGCTTTGCTCCCTGAACTGGCTCAGCACACTGAGTCCACAATCCTAGAACCCATGGGTAAAGCCAGACACCACAGGTTACCATGGCTTTCCTCAGCCAACAGGGTAGCAAGCAAATTGGAGAAAAAGCCAGGTGGGGTGGTGGGACGGGAAGAAAACCCAGCAGGGAAACACTCTGGTAACAGCACCCCACAGAGGTGGCAGCGGTTGCTTCAGCCTAACACCTGTCATCAGGGAGGAGAGGTAAAAGCCAGCGCACCAGGTAAGAAAACGACTGCAAGTCAGCAACCTCTACATGGCCGCCTCGGCACCTCTGCCTTCCCCTTCCAGGAGCTCCTTTCCTTTCCCACACCCGCCTCCCATTAGAGAGCTCACTGGTGGCCCCTCCAGACGCACTGTGCTAACACTCCTGTGTCAAGATCTGCGGTCCTGAAAATTCACTCTCGTCAGTCAAGAATTACTATCACTTCGTAACTTGAATTTAAAAATTCCAAACAAAACAGGCCTTTTACAAATATTTTTGAGGCTGTAGTGACTATTTTATAAAATGGTTTGGCAAATGGATTAACTCCTCAGTATTTATAACTGATCTCCTGATTTCAAAAGGGAAACTACAAAAACTTTGATGGAGGGGACAGGCAGGTTATCTGATCATGTTGTCCCCTCCAATGAAAGGTGAACAGTCTGCAAATTCTTACAGTATAAATTCAGCACATCATACAGATATCCGGACATCTCCAGCCAGAAAAATACATACATGCACATACACAGAGCTGATTTTGTGATACAACACACACTGAATGACACAAAGCCAAATACTAATTTTCTCTCAATAAACACAATGAATGCCAAAATATAGCATTGCTTTACTTGGCCACTGTCAGCCATTAATTGTTTAAATCATACGTATTAGTGCTTTTGTTAACTTCAGTCTGTCTTCTAGTATAGTCAAACACCAAGAAAACATCTGGTTTCTTCTCTGACTAGAAAGGGATGCAAATACCTTTCAACACTCTCGCTGGTAGATCTTACTTGTACAAGCACACATATCTAAGAACAGACTATCCCAAATTACCTAGAAAGCCACACCTCTTCTGGAAACCTCCATGTACATGTGTCACCCATCAAAACCTTAAGAGAGAGTTCTGGAAACTGTAAAACAGAGGTCTGATATTTATTTCAGAAACGGCATTAATTGTGTCTCGGCGCAATGTGGAGGGAAAAAAAAAAATTACATTTACAAGCCCACAGGAGGATTCAATGCACCACTCAGCAGCTTACTGCTAATGTTTCCAACAATTACAGCTGCAGGGAAATGATGGATCTTTTTATTACAGGTTTTGGAGCTGTTTTACTTCCAGTGAGATTTATGAGATTAAACAGAAAAGACCTATATTATCCACTGTCATCATTTGGGCAAACTTAAAAAACCCCTCCTTTATAAGGAATTTATAGCAATACATCTTCTCAGCCCGATATAAACCTCAACTAATTAAGAGTCCAAACTCTGTTAATCCCAGATTCTGGTCAGTAATAAAACCAGAAACAGCTAAAATCCAGATTTTCTATGGTGTTCTTTGGGGGCAAATAGTCAGCTGGTCTCCTTTTTGAAGTACCTAACCTCCTTTGATATTAATGGGAATTCAGAAACTGAATTGCTTGAGCGCTTCTGAAAATCCTATTCATCATCCCTTTGCAACGGAATTTTGTTTTAGTCAATGAAATACCTTCTAAAATTTAGGTATAAGTGGCATTCCAAAGGTTAGAGAAGCAAAACAGAACTGAAAGCAGTATCAACACCAGTATCAGCATCACTCGAGGGCCCAGACAAAAGTTTCATTTTAGTAACACAGTAAATTCCCATTTTTATGCTGGTATGGCTTCAATTAAAAGTCATTAAGAAGCACTTTTCCCACATTCTTTTGTTGTTGTTGTTGGGGGAATGCTATAAATTATGCCTTACCCCCATCCCAAAAGAACTCGTTTGCTGATAAAACTGCACCTACTAGGAAGGTATGTCAATAACCTCTCTACACTGAAACCAGATTTTTATTTCCCTACTATAAGCTCTACAAACACAGACTCATTAAATATACTCAGAAAGTACAATCTGGCATCCCAAACCAGTAAGAGAAGTAAATTTAGATCCAATTTTAATTTAAAGGACGAGATTTGCAAAATATACATCTTTATATCTCCGCAAGAGTGAGGCTAAATTAATGTATAGTATCCCTCCAATCATTTCAATTGCACAAGTCATAAAATGGGGTGGACTTATTTCTAGGGTGAAAACCACAGAGAAGGCTTTAGCCCTTGCTTCAACAGTAAAACAGTTTTTCAAATTGTAATGCAAAAAAACCCTCCCCAAAACAAATAGAAGCAGATCTCCAGGATAGATTAAATTTAATTGGTTTTGCTCTAACTTGACACATCAAAAATGCCATCTTTCTCAGAAATTAGGACAATTTTTGTCAGAGGAACAATTGTAGAAAACTAATGAGATGACTTATAATCACAAGGTTCTGTCAAAAAAGAATTGTATAAGCATGTATTGCAGCATATACTCCATTTTTGATGCCCATTTGTATTAAGAATAAAATCTGTAATGTCCTAAAATGTACAGAATTCATAAGCATAACTCAGTACTTTTTCTTGGAGATGATAAATTCAGCAAATAGACAGTAACTCTTATACAATAAGGCAACTGGACAACTGGACTTGAAGGCGCACAGAATTTTGAGAACTAATTATCTTTTAGAATTTGCTACCAAATCTAAAATCTACCTTAGTGTTTTGGAAACAAATACTCAGTGTTTAGACACCCACATGATTACGCCTAGAGTGTTTGCAGAAAATCACTCAAGGTTGGTTATGATTCACACCACACACCTCCCCCCCCCCCCCTACATTTAGTCTAAAGTATAGTAACTACTTGAAATTTCACTGACTTTCAGCTCAGGAAATACAAGTGGTGTTCTTCTTTAATCCACAAGTTAAGTATACAGAGCAAGTAAGAAACTCTGCACTTAACCTTATCAATCATTTTACTTTCTGACCTGAAGGTATCACCCTCTCCAGGGATGAGATGCAATTCAATTTCCATGCAAGCAAAGTGTTAGCCCTCTCCTAAACAGAGTGCTAATCATGAGTCTCTCTGCTGCTCTCTCTGCCTTATGATTTGACTTCCACAGGCGTGATGAACTGAGTCCAAAAAATCTGTTCAAAGGAAGGACAATTCATGCTGGGCAAACGCCACCAGTTCCCATTTTTAAGCTACTAAGGGCATAGAGTGCCATCAACATGCCTATGAAATTGTCACTGATATCAGTAGGAGATTGGTGAACAGAGTGGAACGTGTAACTCAAATAAAAAGAAATTTCCTAGTATACATGCAGCATGAGATACTATTTTAAGGAAGTAAATTGGCAGACACTGTACGGTATCTACAAAATCAATTTGTGGATCTGCACCAGTACAAAAATCTGTCTCTTTTAGGATGTATATTCTCTCCTGCATCTAAGCTCTACAAACTTTTTGAAGATATTGGTAATAAAATGTTTCCCATTGAAATCTGGGCATCTAACTCTATTTTCCTACTAAATAAAAGTCTTCATAATAGCCATGCTGTCTTAAAAGGCCTTTTGCCACTCAGTCTCACATATATGAATTATTTCAGCCCTTGTCAAAGGTTTCAGCCTCTAGCTCCTCTTAAGGTTTAAGAAGCTTTCTGCAAAGAAGGTGATAAAATACAGACAGCAATTTAGCTCTCCTTCTAAAGTTAAGTCCTTGTTTTTAATAGGAATAGAGAAAGGAGATTATTAACTAGCTTCTACCAACACCATAATACAGGTTCCTACTCAGCATCCAGGTTACCAAAAAGCTCGGTGCTACATTAAAATGGTTGACTGAAAATATCTAAGCTTTCATGTTACATAGTCACACAGCTGGCCTAGTTATTTCTAAACTCCTAGTAATTCCATTGCCACAAATTTTGACACCAGTCATCCATCTCAAGCTCAACTTGAATTCTATATTTAGACTGGCGAGAGATCTGAATCAGTCTCAGGATGTATAGAAAAATATGAATTTACTTTGTATAATTTTCTTTGAAGCATGGAGGAGAAAAAAAAAATTACCAGAACCAAGTTCTGCTCTTAGATATGCTCTGAAGCCTTCACAGTAACTTTGCTGAAGACACAGAAACATAAAAAGATGACTTTGGGCATCAAATTCCACTGGAAAGAATTTTGCACTTTTATCTTTCCGTCCTTTATCTTACTAGTGCAATTGTCTTCATTACAGCTAACACTGTCTCTCTGACATACATGTCTAACATGAAACCCAGTCACAGACAGAACTGGATTCCATCAACAAAAAGCTGCAATTCCTTGGTGACTGGATTGGAGGGCTGTAGTGTGCTGTACTGTAGATACTCAAAGCAGGTTCTTTTATTTGTAACAGATTGTGCCAAATACATCCCCAGCTAAAAAGATTATACCAGATAGCTTTCTCCCTCTTTTCTCTCTCTCCACTATTAAACAACTTATGACAAGGAAACTGCAGGTCAAATAGTATACATTCCACAATATTTCAAGATACAAACATTAGTTCGAGGGAGAAAAAGCTTGGTAGATAAAGCTATAGCAGGGGGAGAAATAAAATCTCATGTCTGCATTAGCAGAACACGGCACTAATGTAGCTTCAGCTGGAGATACTCCTTAGAAATGCACAATTCATTCTGACTAACTTTCTTCCCCCTTTATTTTCTTTTTCAAATCTCACTCATAACTTGGCGTTCTCATACGCTTTCTCCTAAGCAATGCGTACTTATATGATAGAGGCTGCTGAACTCAGCACCAATGCCTTCTTACAGAAGGAAAAAAAAAAAAAGGAAAGAAAAAAATCTTATGGGTAAAAACCAGCACTGAATATATTTGTTGTACCATCACTATAACTTGTTTATGGCATTTATTTGACACACATCACATTTAGACAATATTATGAGAAGCACTGCTGCATATATGATCAGGAGATTTTATCAATAATGTAGTTAATAGGCAGAGGGTTTGTGGGCAACCACAGTGTTACAGGTTATCCAAGAACATTTTTGTTTTGCTTATACTTCTATCATAAAAATTAATGACTTAGAAGTCCTCAGTGGGTGTATCTGGGACATTCATATTTATCAGAACTGTTACTGACTTCTGCAGTTAGCAATTATTCTTACTGTATTAAACCATTTATTTCCAAAGATGTATCCCTAAAATCAAATAAATCCAAAAATGAATTATAGTCAAGATAGAAATCTACCTCAGGGATACTTTTAGAAAACTCAATTTAAAAATGCATTTACTTTCGCTTCTATGCCAGTAACAAAGGCAGGGGAAAAGAGGGAAGAACAACAGAATCATTTTGATTTTAATATTTTCTACAAGTCAATTCCAAAGCCAAATCAGCTGAAATGCCTCAATATGCAGCTTCTATATGTGAATAGTAGTAAGGCATTATCACATATGACTCAGAGGTTGTTGCTAATTGTACAAACCTACTTAGTAATCACTTAATATGCAACAGAACACAAGACCTTGAAAGCTCTGAAAATTCCATATGTTACACACTATCAAAATTTTGGTTCACGTGGCAGATGTAGAAGTACACTGCAGAAAGTAATTTCTACACCAAATACAAAAAGCAAATACTTTGCAGCTTTGAAATTTAGAGAAAGAGTATCACCATGAAAAGCTCCAGGAAGGAGGGAAACAAGCTGCACCACGTAACATTTTACGATACAAAATGAGATGGGGCAATGTAATTTCACTTACGTGATTCAGTTAAAAGCGATGCAAATGCAATCTCACTGATTACACTTCAAAACAAAAGAGGGAATGTCATTACTTCAACCAATGCATTAGACATGTAAAAATTATGAAACATCCTATCTGCAGCAGAACAAATAGAAACCATCATTTCACATTTAGATGGGAATAACCAAAGTGGGTGAAATTCATCCTACTGTGGTGGGGTGCTGGTAAGGCATAAACTGAATAATGCAACACTTAAGCTCACATAGTCAATGGTACATAAGGTCTTATGCACAGAGATGAATTCCACCAAACTTGTCATTAATAAGCTAAAGAAAGAGAAATCATACCTCAGATCCCCTAAACCATGAGTAAAAAACCCCCAAACAAAAAAACAAAACAAAAAACCAAAACCAACCCCACACCTTTTTTATGCAAAAGAATCTTTTTCGTTGTTTTTACTTATCTTCTGGTTTCTTGAAGCTTGAGAATATGAGGAAGTTACTCTGAAGTAAGACCGGCTATGTGAATTAAAAGTACCATAGCTTTTCCTGTATGACTCCACAGGGAGTCTATTTATTAGACACAGTCCTGTTTTCTGATTTAGCTTAAGCACCCTTCCTAGAAAATGAGTGTCCAACACCAAGAGGAATTTCAGAGTACCAGCTGCAGAACAGCCTTTTCTGTAGGAACTATCTTGAATCGGTTTCCCTCTATGGCTACATACTTAGCCTTGGTTTTCATCTTCATACTCCTCTTGGTACTTAAAAGGAAAAGTAACTTAAATGCCCTTAGTATGTATTCTGATAATAAAAACTTAAGGAAAGCTTCAGCTACTTGAAAATTCACAGTAAAACTGACAAACTGGCAAAACCAAAATACATGAATATATGGAATATCAGTGCGCACTCATCACCAGTTATACTAATTTGGGAGGGTTGTGGGGTTTTTTTAAACAATCAAAACCATTTTTGCTTTCACTAAGAATATGTGTAAAATTGCACCCACCTACCCATCCGCAGTAATTTTTCTCAGCATGCAAATGAAATGCCAGTTCTTTTTCCCTGTCATTATGGTGCAGGAAAAGATACCTTCCAGGGACAGACTATGACAGAATTCCACAACAGCTCTGCAAGGCTCTGGGGAATTTCAGATTTAACAAAAAATATGTTTCTATGAGTTTTCAGCAAAAAAATCATTACTAAACATTCTGTAAAAGATATTAACTAAAACTTCCCAGCATCTTTGACAGGTGTATAACTATTAGGGCATTTTCTAAGTAAGGAAACAGGCTAATTCACTAAGTTGCTCTACAAGACCAAAACAAACAAAAAACCAAACAAACAAAAAAAACCCAGCCAAAACCCCAAAACTGTTAAAACCTGGGAACAGCCGTCTTAACCATTCCTTCCTTTACATCTGGATCCATTTGTTTTTTAGTTTTCTTTACATTTCTGCGTTCTGGCTTGCCACTGAAATTTCCAGTTGGACAGCACGAAGGGCTTGTGCTCGTGCTTACTGAAGTCAATAAAGTCAAAGTTCACAGTGACCGTAATGGTACAGGAATGTGAGCTAAGTGAAACTATTTTGTTCACATCAATACTTAACAGTCATCTATATTAAACAAAATTAGCAGTTAAGATTCTTAGTTCTTTGACTAAAGTGACTAATTTCCTGCAACCTTTCTCCTCCTTCCTCCCTCCAAACTTTCTGGCAATCAAGAACAGACTTACAGACTGTTTCATAACGAGTACTGCCCTTAAGGGCAAAACTGGCAAGATACTTCAGTCTGTTCCAGAAATCCCTTCTGCAATTGATTATTCCATCTAGTTCTACTCTACTGGTTTACTTTGGCCTATAAAATCTTGAGCTCCTTCATCTTCTGCAGACTGTGAAGACTTGAGACTAACTATACCCCTAAAGGGCAAAACTGTCTCTTTCTAGAATTAAGAGGCTCTGGTCAACCTGCCTTCTGGAAAAATCGACTGTAACTTTTCCTCAAGAATGGCTTTGTCTGCAGGCTGCTGTAGAAACCAAATGGTAAGATGCTCAGAGGCTTTCCAGTAGCAACTACTCTTGCATAAGAAACCATCTCTAGCACTTGCTTTTTTCCATTGGTATTACCTATAGTAACAAGGATCACATCTATTTCTCTCCTCGTCAAATAACATGTTAGTTTTTTTTTTAAATAAAGATCATCTTTAACTGATCAAGAGAATATCATGCAGTTCCAAAGAGCTATGCTCATCTCGCCCACACAAATGACATTTTCTTGTCTGAAACATCACGATCTCCCCAAAGACCATTTCTCAACAACGTAATACCTTGCTGTTACTATGATTTGATACCTGTATGCCCTTTACAGTGTGTCACCAAGATAGCAGCAAATACAACTTAAATAAGCACAGGTGTATCTTTTTTGTAAAACAGCTAATTAAAGTGGCTGACAATCACTTCCATGTATATCAGTGACATTCACTGTATGACAATACCCTTCCTCATAAGCCGCTCTCCCTCTGTGCACACACACCCCCCAAACATGATCCAGTAAGTCGCTCTGCCCTTGACCTTTGCTAAATAACCGTGCCCAGAGAATAGCCTGAATTACAGACTTGCCATTGAACTATTTCTCAGTATGAGGCGACCTGCCAGGCGTATGTACCATCAGCTCCAAGACCTCAGTAAGCAGGGGTATGCCTATCTGTGCTCGAATGGGACAAGCCAACTATCCGAAGGGAGTCTAACCTCACAGGAATTTAACAAGGTCTCTGACTCATAGCATGTGCCACTCACTTTTCAGTTCCCAGCCTGATGGCAAAAATGCAATTCCAGTCCCAGCGTGGTGGGAACACGCTTGTATGTGGAGGGACAATTGCAGTATGGTACAAAGGGAATTCAGCCCCGGGACATTAAGTATGGCCTGCCACCAGTTTAACAAGATGTCAGAGGTGCTCACTGAGGATAATACAACATACAGCCACTATTCTATTTTGAAGTAAGTGCAGGGAAGTGCTGTTGACTGCACAAACTATGTTGTGATTTTTCACACCACTAAGAAAGTGTTAACCACGAAGACCTGTTGTCTCCTGGATTTTCCCTGATGGTTCCCAGCCTGTGATTCTCTCTTTCATGAGTGTCCCACCAAGCTCTGACTCATGGGAGATAACAACTTGTATCAGGAAGCCTATCAAGATGATTGCCATTACCATCCACAGATCTGGTAAAGGCCACTATTTGCAGGCTAAGAGTGTAAAATACACAAGCACAGACTTGGCCCTCCTTAACAGGCAGAGTGTAAAAGTGCGAGTCATGAACTATTTCATAGGTACTTGTCAGCAAAAAGGGAAAAAAAAGGCCTTCTTCCTCTTCCACTAACCCAGAACCTATACTGGGAGCCTACAGACAGGTGGCTGGTCACATCCTCGCAACCACTCCTTGTTTCCAGGCATGTGTTCAGTCAAACCTCTTTCCAACCCCACTCACAGTGCAGCTGCACTAGCTGTTTTGAGCCAGTACTACAAGTCAAGACTTCAGACATCACAGCCTAGAAGGGAGTACTCACAGGACAGCTGTGCAGACCTAGACCTAGATGTAGCTGTTCTCCTGTGCCCACCTTGCCACTTCTCATGGTGTGACTGCTGCCTTGGGCTAGCCCTGGAAGGTGTGTGGCCCCTCCACAATCCGATTCAGCTCACCAGATGGACAGGTGAGTACAAGCACAAGTGAAGCAACAGGAGCACTGGAGCACAGCAGGAACGAAGGCAGTGGGCTGCTCCTTTCAGCAGAAGCTGCATGTTGGACCAACATAGCAATTTTCCTAGATGTTGAGTGGGGTTTTTTTCTTCCTATTAAGACAAAAGAAAGAATCTCCTTGGTCTAATCAGAGTTTTCTCTATTTCCAGACACAGTTTGATCCAGCATCGTATGTTCGACTTCTAGATGACTACTTTTGTTAGAGATAGTATTAGGGTTGGATGGGAAACAGACTTCCTAAACAGACAAATTAAAAGCAAACAAACAAAATGAATGAAGAAAAAAAAAAAAGAAAAGCAATTAACTTTAATATGTTGAGATAACAAGAGCCCTGACTGGAGTTTCTTTATTGTGCTAAGGGGCTGTATTTCACAACCTTCTTCACACCCTTCTTTCCTAGCATCTCAGTCCTAACCATCCAAGCTTTTTTGTTACTCCATTTTTTTTTGTAACTTCCTTGAACAAAACTGTATCCTTACATGGTCTCATGTATTTATTTGAACTGTAAAAGCAGCAAGTGACCATGCCGTATATGAAAAACAGTTATGTTCTGCTCAGTTTTACAGACTTTGCTTTTTTTTGTTGTCTTCCTACAACCACTTCATTTTTTCCTAAGGGACACACTGACATGAACGCCACATTAACTGCCAACTCTATGAGAAGAACATTTCAATCACCCATTACAACTAAGAATCAGACCTCTAAAGTCCAATGGCGAGATGCTGTTTCATGCCCTTCCAGTAACCCTGCAGCATGGCTATCACTGCCACTTCTTATCTTATCGCTGTTTCAAACATTGTCTGCTATGGTCAGACAAAGAGCCAGACCTAAACAATGATGTTAAATGAAGACTTCCTCCCAATGCAGTCTTGAACTTCTAATGAAACTGATCACTCTTTAGCAAGATAACAAACCATGTTGGGGTTTTACGTGCTTTAAAACTGAAGTCAAAAGAATGTCAAAAGCAAGCAAGCTTCCAGAGAATGGCAAAGCTATTACTGCATGTAAACATTCTCTCTGGGCAACAGTTAAGCCACCAACTATATGTATATGTACATACATACACACATGTAGAAACAAATATACACCACATGGGTTTTTTGATTCCTTTGGTTTTTAATTACAGGAAAAAAAAAGCTCAGTCAAATTCTCCTCTATTACACTTGGTGAGCAGGAAAAAAAAAAAAAAATTAAAGGAGGCTTTTTTGCTCGTTAGATTTTCAAAGGCAGCTGAAGTGGCTGGGAGTTTTCCAGAGTAAAGAACTCAACGTTTTTTAATTTCATTAAAATTCAGAAAATTCTGCACTAGAAAGTGATGTCAGTTAGAGAAAATTATTTTTGTAATGTTTTTATAACAGTAAAAGATCCACTATATATGAAACAAACAAAAAAAACCCCTAAAGCCAGGAAGGAGCAAAACTTTTGCTTCCATAATTTTCTCCATCTGGCTGCCTGCTGTCAAGAGTATAACCTTTTTTACCAGCATAATCTGTGTCCTCTTTAGGTGGATCTGTTAAGATGATTAACATTAGAACTATACTAGCAAATTTCACTGAAATAGATTTGGCCTCTGTTCAGACTAACTGCCCTTTCCTCCAGGGGGGCCACAGGTAGGAGCTCTAAATGAGGATTAAGGTTTTCAAGGAGAGAAGAACATCCTATCCAAGACCGCACACAACAAAGACCACTCTTCATTCATTCCATCCCATCAGCACAGCTGTAAGTGGGACCACATTGAGTGCCTGCAGCTCCCCAGAGGCCTCAGTACCAGGGAAGGGCCAGAGCCGCTACCCTGCAGTTCAAAACGGGGTATTTCTTTTGAATCCTTGCACCGACCAGTGCCTTGCATCGTCCTTCATTGTGGCAACCCCAGCAGGACCGTTGGCAGCTCAGCGCTCTCCACGCTTTAAAGCACTATGCTGGCCCTGCATAAAGTCAAATTCCCACTGATCTCCATAGGTGCACTCAGGCCCTTCAGGATGTAGAAATTATCTCAGATTATTCTTGTAGCTTTGAGTAACAGTGGGGAATTCTTTACGTCTTGTTTGGAAATTACACGAAAGTCTTGTGGGTTCATTCTAGCTTTGCAATTCACCTACACAGTGAACTCTAAACCATCCGACACCACAAGACACATAAACCAACAATTTCATGGCTACGTCTCCCGAAGTAGTTCTGCAAACGAACTGCAAAGTCAGCCGTACATTGAACACAAGTCCACTACTAACCAGTGCGGGTATACAGTTTGATACTCTTGCCTTCCAGCAGCAGTGCCAGCCTCTGCAGCTCCCAGCCCTGTCTTGCTGTGGCTGGCTCCTGCTTCAGCAGTCTCCCCTGTTGTGCTAGAAAAACTGTCTGCAGGGACGGATGGTGAACAGGACTGGAGAACTCCACCAGGCTACACAGAGTTTCTCTTCCTCTCACTCCAGGGGATTATTCTGAATTCCCAATTATGTTACACGTACAACACAGACACGTGGGAGAACAGAACAGCAGTGCAAAGGAGTGAGGGCTATTCAAGTTGGCAGTACCACCAGCCCCCAAAAAAACAGGGAGCAAAAAAGCCCTCATAAAAGCATGGCTTCACACACTCATTGTCATTATGAATTTAACAAGCAGTGGCTTGAGCCAGCTCTCAAAACACAGTGGATGTTACAAGGGATGTTAGTTTGAGCAGCTTAAAGCAGCCCCAGGTTGCATGTCTTTGTGAAACCACAGTGCAAATCAGATTGCTGACCCGTTCAGGAGTTTAACATCCCATCTGAAGGCAGTGGTGAGCCTTGACTAAGTGTGCAAGTGAATGCTTTCCTAGCTTGGCTTCATCAGTGATTAAGCCATATAAAAAAGGCAGAAATACCACAAAGAAAAAAAAATTTAAATATATTTGCCCTTTTTAGCAATATAACTCAGTTTAGGAAAATATTCCACGGCATCTTACTGTTTCTGCAAGCATAATGAAGACTTAAACTCGAAAATCTTGATCTTACTGAAACCTGTGACAAAACTTCCAGGCACAGAGGTTGCACTTCACTATTTCAAAACACTTCTCCAGCAACAATTACAAACTGGCCTTTCAAATCTATATGATGGGGTATGTAGCTCAGTGAAAGCACAAGTTATTGAAGTTCTACTGTCTTATTATTTTCATAAACATTTAGGTCAAGTGCTGCAGAGCAACATCACAGAAAGCTCCTTCAAGACTCACTCCAAGAGAGTCAGGAGCAGCCAGCCACCTTCTTACTAAGTGCAGGAAGCAAGAAGAATGAGAAAGCAAGTAAAGCTGTCAATGCAGGGAGTTGTCTATATGCTACTGCTATGTAAAAACATAAGCACTGTAGAACCTTAAAAGTCCTTTTCAGGTGTTGTGTCACTACCAACAGCTAATATAACAGGAAATTTTAAGTAGCATAGTGTATTAGCCAAAACACCACAAATAAATAGCAAAGCTGCCAGGCTTAGCATAAAAATGAAACACACTAATGAAACATAGTACAGTTTGTTCATACCATGTGCAGTCTAGAATCATGCATAATGTAACAGTGCAACTGCTAACAGCAGGCTCACAGAAGATAATTTACACTTGTTTTTATGGACATGAGGAACTGATCTTTGAAGTTGTCCCTAATGAGATTCTGCCTGGCCCTAACAGCATCCTGAGAGAATGTGCTGGTTTTCTCCCCTGCATCCGGTGCATATTTATAATGCAGAATCCAGACCTATTTAAATTGCACATGTGGACTGGTGTCTCCCCATACCATCACAGTCAGATTCTCACGGTCAGGGAAATACCTACTAAAATGTCTCAATTTACTTTCAAGTCTTTTTTGTAATTACCCATACCACCTTTACTAATTACCAAAAGATACATGAAGGTTAATGAATAAGGTTTCTTCTTCCTTTGTACAGTTGAACTCCTAACTTGATTAAGCTGCCAAGTCACTGGCAGCTGTATCACACGTTGCAGAAGACATGTCCAAAATACAGTCATAAGGCTCGTCAGAGAAAGCAGAAGTGTAGCTGTGTAATGGATCAGAAGACTTTATTTCAAAAACACAGGCAGCAGCATCAGTAAGACAAATAGAAAATATTTTTTGCTAGGCCCTATGTAGTCACTGCTTTAATACTATACCCACCTGTTTTTAAAAGCCCTTTCAGTTACGAGATCTGCAAGAACCATTGAACCAACATCACCAAAATCTCAAGTTGCAACTAATGGCAGCAGCCACAACGCCTCTTGCAACTAGGAGATACTGTGGTATGACTACCGAAAACTGGCAATGGGTGAAACAGATAATGTTCACGGAGAACGGACCTCAACTTCGTCATGCTCAAAGAACACCAGTAGTCACATCTGTAGCCACGTGTATAGTAACACAACCCTTCTACAGTACTGGACCAAAAATGACTGCAAATTCAGATAAACATTTAAAAACATTTGTTTAAATGCCACCTAATGAAACTTTGGTATGCCAGTACTCGGAGCACTGCTGCTAACAAGTGTCACTGCCCACTCTGAGCCAGGGTGTTGACCCATGTTTGGCAACAAATTAAATAAGGACAGTCTAGGTTTTACTCTGTCTTCCATCCTTCTCCCAGATATAGCCACCCATATACCATGGTTCTTGACTATCACTGTTTCAAGTCAAAGTATTCAAGTAAACTGAAGCTGATTTTCATTTGGAGTAATGTACTGAAGTGCAAACTAAGGCAGTTCAGGAAACTTCTTCAGGCTCTGTTCAACTGTTCCTTCTGCAGGATAACAGAACCATCCTTCAGGAGAATCCTAAAATCAGAACACTGGGGATGGCAACTCCAGCAGCAACCCATGTAGCTGATACATAATATACTTGTTACACCCTCAGGGAACCAACATTTTACCTCCTAGTTCTCTGCCTTTTTCTGCTTGCAAAATAGAGAGGAATAAAATCCATAAATTCTTTGAACCTACTGGTCAGTGCTGTTCATGCCCTATGAATGCACAGTATATTGTTCAAGATTAGATGAATCAGTGGATAGATAGCAGTATACCTGATTTTTCATTTAGAGCTCATTGTCTAATCTGACCCTAAATGAACAGAAGTTCTACCCCCTGACAGCTGTTTGGTGCCTTAAAAAAAACCACAAAGGACTGTGCTTTAGTTCCTATAAAGACATTCACGTAAAAAGACCACCACGGCAACTGGTGTTCTCTGAAGAAACTCTAGTTTGAATGGAGGCAGAGACTAATCTACCCTTCTGGTTCCACGTGAAGTCCCTACAGGTAAGAGACGACAGTCATTTGTGGGGAACTTATGAGGGAAGCTCTAACAGTAACTACAATAGCTCTGTGTGCATACGTGGAGAAAGAGAATTTGTTCCCAGTGCACTGTCTGACACTGCTCACAAGCACACTAAGCCCAAAAGAAGAAAAATTGTAAAGAATAAAAAAAAAAAGTGTGCCTTTAAAGCCGCTAGGTTCTGGGCACAGCACTGAAAGGTTCAGATGACCTTGCCTCGGTATGTTAACGTATAACCTCTTGGTCAGCATTGCCAGATTCCCTTGTGAACAACTACAAGGCGTAAGTCTGGAAGCTCAAAATCCAAAAAAGCTTTTGTTAGAAAAATAATAAAACACATACAAACCTGAAAGACAGACTGCGATACTACTGCTGCAGCTATAATGTGCCGTATATTACTGCTACGCTTCATGCTAGAGCAAGATTGCCTTTAAACACATATGCAGACAGTAAAATTGTAACAAATGAAATACAGCTGCAGGTGCAAGGTGTGCTAAGAACTATACTTTAGGCCAACATCTTATCTCTAGTTATTTCTGGGTGTTTGAGAGCATTTATCCATTTCTCATCTTCCATTTATTCCATATTAGTCACCTCCAGTACATTCCTCTTGCATTTTATTGGACAAGTGTCTGGATCCTAAAGAAATTGCATTGCCTCTTTATAAAGAGATATCCAGAAAACTGCCACTTCTTGTACCAAATCTTCTATATAGCCCCATTTAATTTTAACTAATTAATTAAAAAAAACCCTCTACCAACTTCCTGACTCTATATGTTTCAGTTTACACCTTTTAACTCTGCACTGAATAAAATGATTCATAAAAGGTCTTTCTCATTCTGTAAAATGATGTCTTAAAACCTTCTAAGAGAAATACTGACTGAAAATAGTGACTCCTGCATATCACAGTTATTAAACGATGGTGTGAACAGATAATCAAGGAAGCCAGGTGATCCAAAGTTAATTTTCAACTTAAATTAATATCCTTCTTGACAATCTAGACTGAATGCAAGGATTCTTTTCAGGAAAATAGGCTCTGTATTAATGATATCTAAAATGAATAAGCCTGAAAACAAAACAAAATCCCCCTATACAGAGATCATTTAAAATTCCTTGAAACCAATACCAGGGATTTCCTTTCTCCTCTGGCTCAGAGAAAATGAAGGCTCTACTCTACTTACATACATTTTAAAAACAACCTGTTTTCTTGAAGGCACAGATTTTATGGTAATAGATAACTAACAACAAATGATGAAAACTCCCAAGAGTTAAAGGTCTTCATTTTGTTGCCAAGATGATCTATCAGGTTCTGAAAGGAACAGTATGTGTGATCCTTCCATTAACACAGCAGCACTCTCACAAAGCAGCAATGCAAAGTAGCCAAGCAGAACACCACCAAAGGTCACAGTGGGGGGGGGGGAAATCATATACCACCCCTAGAGGACTGTCATCATCATTTTAATTCTCTGAAACTCGTATTATAGTATTTGATCTGTGCATCCTCATTATACTCACAACATTTCTACCAGAAAAACTGTCTTAAGAACTTCGTGCAAACAACTAAAATACCCTCCAAAAGATCTAAGAAGTTCCAATATGAGTCATAACTCTCCCTCAGTAACCCAAAGAGGGTGTCCTAAGTGGAAGCTTTCAAGGTATAGAATAATAATGATAGCAGGACAAAATTTGTTCTTCTTGTAAACATGCCTTCCTTTCAAAGCTGCAAACATCACTGTTTAACAAACAAAAGATGATGGAAAATCAAACTAATGTCAAGAGATATAATCAAAATGAAAGCAATTTATTTTAAAACTTTTCAAATAATTTCAAAGATTACACCTGAGTTCTATATGATTTTTTATGTATAATTATGTATTTATTTAGTTTTAATTTATTCACTCCTTTCCAGCAGCAGGAAAAGTGAATGCCTGGCTGACTTGAAACTTACAATATAAACAAACCACAAAGATGAAATTTCCCTCTTCTTTAATATCTGTTAATTACCATAATCTTATATGTACCTCGTTAGCAACCAAAGAAGTCCCTGAAAGAATGATAGCTTAAAATTGAGGGAGTCACTTAATCTGGCATCTCTAAGTGACTAGTCCTGTCCCACTGGAAGCACTAACACTGTCACTGATCACTGCATTTAACAAGTATAGGACAAGGCTCCTATTTATTAAATATGCTGGACTACATGAAATTTTAATTCTGAACAATTATTTTCCCCAAAACTACTACTTTACCATTCACAGTAAAGAAAATAACCCTTTGGTAATTCTCACTGCTGGTCAAAAGTGAATGTGCTTTAAGGAACAAAGAAGCCTAGAGTAATTAAAAAGTAATGACTTTTTTCTTTGTGCTCCCTATATAAAAGGAGCATGAGGGAAGATATACTGGACTAGCACCTTTTCCTTCCCATAAACTGATACAATAGCTAAACATTTAGAAGTAATGTGCTGACCCTGATGCTCCCAGTCACTACACTCAATTCCTTATACCAGAGAAATTGTAAACGTGGTAAATAGCAAGTTTCCTGGCTTACAAATACATCAGATAAAGTCCCTCTATCACACTCCTTTCTCCTTCCCTCCCCCACTCTCTCTCCATCTGCTGCCCTCCTGGGAAGGGACTGCTACATTTAATGGCTGTGTGCTTTTAAGTCTAATGTGCTGGATGTAAGTTAATGCCCAGTACAGTAAGTGGGGACTCTGCTGCGAGGAAGCCTCCAGTACTGTTTTTTCCTTGTCAACATGCAGTGGAATCTCTGTAGCCCTAATGTCAAGCAGCATGCAAGGAAGAGAGGGTCTGGGAATATGAAATCCACAACCTGTGACAAAAAAAAAAAAAAAAAAAAAAAAAATCACAAGACACCACACAGCACAATCATTTAAATAATCTTTTGGTAAAAAGAGGAGAGAATTGGGATTTTCTTATTTGTCTCTCCCCTCAACATAATGATTTAAATTTAGAAAATATGCCCATTATAAAATAGAGCATATAAAAATAGAAGCAAGCACTTCCCTACAGTGAAGAATACACAGGCGAACTCTGTTGACGGCATTCTGATCCTCGAGACAAGAGAAAGAAGCAACATGGGCTTGACCCATCAGAGTTATGAAGAGGACAACTGTATTTGGGGATTACGCGTTGACTTGCTCTCTAGCCATCCTCTCCGCCCCCACCCTGAAAGCTTCAGCAGCAGCATGCAACACCAATGCTCATCCACCAGCATTTTGTTTCAGCCAACCTTCATGCAGCAGATGCTGCAGGACACATACAGCTGATGTGCCAGGAGAAATCTCCAGGTTTATGGAGGTTAAGACCAAGCTTTATGGTCAACTCTTCAGGAGATAAATGAAATGACTGCAACTCCAGGTACCTAAAGTTTATTGTTTGGAATCCAGACTTGCAGTTTTCTGCTCTAACCACTTGATACTGCTCTGGGCACGTTTACTGTACATGTTACTAGGTACAAGACTATCATAGGCTGTCTTTTTGTTTGAAAAAGGCATCAAAATAAAAATCATTAAATGAAGTCTCGTCACATTTACTACAGGATAGAATTGGTTTGACTTCAGTGTTTTAAACACACGCGTTTTGGCCACAGCTTCCTCATAATAAGAACAACCACACAGAGTATCACAAAACTTGCCCTCTGCAACGTAAGACCTAAAACCCGCAATCTTAACAGCCCACATCAAAACTGAAAGTAAATAGGCAAGACCTGAATTTCCAAATCCCAAACAACAAGCTCTTTATATCTTCTGAAGTATCTTCTATGAAATATGTGCAGGTATATATGCAGACATGCTTACCTCCTTCCTCTGTTTTGCACTGCTCTGCAGGTACACATTACAGAAAAGATCAGAAAGCCAGTATCAGGCCTTCTGCAAGCAGAAAAAACCACAACGAAGTCCATGAAACTACAACTCCATATGCCAAATACTATTCAAACCACTGGAAACAAGAAGCCATTGCTTCAAGGACCAAAACTCACAACTTGATGGAATCCTTTCTAGGGACTTGGAAAACCTGGCATGAATTAAGAGGTAAATGTTTTTACCATGCAAGACTGAGGGGACTTGCTGCCCAACACTGGCACTCCACCTTCTCTGCTACCATTCATCACTTGGGGCAACGCAAGTAACCGACCCCTCCGCCATATTTACTGTATCTTCAAAGAAGTAACTTCGTAGCTTGCTGTAAGAGATGCATTTTAAATAAATCTCCCTGCCTCACTGTACTTCTACTACACCTAAGCACGTTTACTTTCTCAAGTTATGCCGTGACATCTTACGGAATTCAAAACGAAACTCGTCAGATGCTCTTTTGGGAAGGAGACATGCTGGCCCTCCGTTTCTAAATTTTTCCATAGATACCCATGCCAGGCAACCGACGCGGAAATTAAGCCACCTCTGCTAGCTCAGGATTGGAAATGTAAACTCAAAAAGTTACCGTGCAACATTCAGTACAAAATCGACATTCATCACCAACACTTCAGTACTTCTGAAATAGCGCTGCATCAAACATAAGTAAGCTGCATATAGTAATTTAACACAGACCTCTAAATTCAAATTGTTTACAGGGCTTTCCTTTTGCTTATTTGTTCAACGAGATATTCAAACAAAGATTTGCAAAATAAAATAACAACATGTGCGCCAGGTAGGTGCAGCACTTTCCTTGGGCTTGGAATAGCCATCTGTCACAGGGAACATGCTCTCTCATCACTGCTGGCAGGGAGCACCAGCCTCATTCTGCCACTAGGAGAAAACCATAAGCCAAAAACTCTACAATGGGATTCCCCCACTGTGGGGCCTGCAAATTTAGCGAGGTATTAACTCCCTGTTTGGAAATCTACGCTCTAGAAGTGGTTTCACAGGACAGATCGCACTCTCACCCTTCAAGCATTACACAAAAGCAAGAATCTGCTGCTTCCCACAACAATACCCCTACTGCCCTGATATTTTAAAAAAAGAAACTACAAACTTCCAGTGACAGTACAACATCCTGACTGTACTGTATATCCACCTTTTTTGCCCAACTACTTCAGAGAAAAGAAGAACTCCCTCGGTGAGCAGTCTCCCTCTAGCACAAGGTACCGCGGTAGGGACCACTGCTGCAGAAAGCACTCCTGGTCAGATCCCATCACACACCTCCCACAGGGTGAGAACACACTGTATACTGTACATAGATATGAAACCATACATCAACTGTCACTCAGTATGACTGACCACTAAATGAACTACATGGGTAATACTATAACGTAGAATCAGCTCATGTAATGAAAATTTCTACTTATAGTACTCAGTTACTGAAACGGGCCTTACAATTAAAGTACTTGTTACCTGAAGGCTTTTTTACATGATTAATACAGCAGAACACAGAACATTAACAGACATGTGCATAAAACCCGAACAATTTTCTTTCTTTCTCCCTCTCCGGGTTTACCACAGGGGCCGGACTGACTCTACAAGGTGGTGTTTTAACAGCACGATTTCGTCAATGAAGAAGTAAGTTGAAGAAACGTCCATCCCCTATCCTTGCCCGTCGGCTGATCTGTAAGCTCACTGCCCTCTCACCTTTGCTGGCCACCCCCGTAACCCACTCCACGTGAGGCTATACCAAGAAAGAGATCGCTGAAAGTAGCTAACTGGAAAAAACAAGCATACAAACACAAAACCACCACCACACCACTGAATGGCCATTTTTAACCTAGACCGTTTCAGTGGTATGATCTATCCAGCAGCCTCGCAAAAGGCTCTGCCAACACTACCAGGGGAGGTGGCAATCTGTGTGGCATGGGGGCAGGAACGAGCAGCTGGGATGCGACAGGTTCAGCGCTGAAGTCTGTGTATCAAGAACTTCTCCCCTTCCAGCCCTGCAAGTAACCTACAGGCACCGCTTTTACATTCAGACAACCGGTGGTAATTGCACAAGGCCGATAGCTCATACTGAGGGGACTGATTGATCTTGATAGGCATGGAGACTGCTCTAGCAGCCTGTTTCCACTAGCACTAGAGGTAAAGGTTTTATCACCAATTTAAACCAGACCTGGCTTCCATCTTAGGACAGGGCAATGTGGAAATATAGTAACTAACAGGGTGATGGTGACAAAAAATTATTTTAAACCTGTCCTACATTTATAATAATGGCACTTTTACAGCATCTGCCTTCCAGGGATGTTCCAACTTTTTTTTAAAGGTAGGTTGGTATTATTCCCTTTTACAATGACAAAAAGGGAGGTCAGAAACGTAATCAATTTTTCAAGAGAGTTTAGCATATTATGACTGAACAGCATAAACACAATACAAGGGGCCTAAATTTGAGTTTTAATTACAAAACTGCAATCCCTGAGCCTTATATCACCACTGTATGAAGACTTCACTTTCAGCAAGCTCCAGTCCAGCATCTCAAAAGGCTTTAAATATTAAGTGTACCCTCATGAAAGTTTTTTTGTTCTCACTTTACATGTAAAATTCAAGTTTAGAACTTATATTATGCTTAGATTTGGGCAAAATAAGTAACTTTAAATAATGTAAAATCATTAAGATCAGTAGAGATCTTAACTCACACAGACATACACATATGCACACACTCCAGTAAAAGAGTTTTCTTTATGACGATTAAAATTAGCATCTTTGCAACTCAGCTTCCATTGTTCTATGGCAGGAGAATCAGAAAACGCAATCAGTTAATGGCCCTCTTCTTGAGTGGGGACTATTTATTTTGGGACAGCTGTAAGGGTTCTCACCTACAGCTGTCGTCCTCCCTGCCTTTCTGCTGGAATCTCCACGCCGCTGCAGGGAGAGCTCAGCTGCTTCGGGGCAGCTGTTGAAGGGCTGCTGCTGTTGGCTTAAGAAAAACAGGTTTGTTTTACGTAACGCACCAGGCTGTAAGCTGCTGTGTTTCAGTAGCCACCCAAGCCATTGAGGGACCAGGGAGGGAGGGAAAGGAGACTAAAACTGCACAAAGGTAAGCTGACCAATTGTGAGGCACAACCCCAGTAAAATTCCCCGTGTCCAAAAGTAAGGCTCAAGCTTTAACTACACTCGTTCAATATACTCATGTTTTCACAATTAAAGCTTAAATGTGACTTGATTGTTTCAGGGAGTACTGTTTTTTTCAATTTATTTAGAAAAATAAGTAGTGAAAAGGAACTCAGGTGGTCACAAGCTATGTATGCTTTTGTAAGAAGTGTTATTAATGGACAGAGCAACAATTTCCACCAAAACTGTGATCCTCTGTCACACCAGTATCAGCTGAAATAGCCTGCCCAGTCACACTAGGTATAGCTAACTAGCTTAAGACTGAATCTCTGTATTCTCTCAACCGATATTATTACATGCACAAACTCCACTATTTGGTAAATGTCAAATGAGTCCACATTCTACTAATGCCAACTTTTTCTCCCTCCCCCTAAATATCACACACGTTATATGAAACAAAAGTTGAGAGTATTACAAATCAAATGCATGATTTCCCACTAATCTCAGTGGGAGTTTATAAAACCCATTAAATGCAGGATGGTTTCCCCAAGAAAAAAAAATATGCAAGATCCTATTTCTCAAGGTTAGTATTCTAATAAGAGCTCTGGGTTTTAACAATTTAAGGCTTCGTCACAGTTGAAAGTTTTTTCTTCCATGATTATACAGCTATATTTTTATATTACTATTATTATTATATATACACATTTACACACACTCATACATTTAAATACTTTATTCAACTATACATATATAGTCCTAATAATATAAAACGCTGTTTATACTCTTTGTTTTAAAATAAGAATACTCACATGGGGAATTACTCCAGTACAGAAAAGGCAGTAAAATTATATAGTTACAGATTGTTCAGGTATGCATAAACTCATTTAGAAGACTTTTGCTCTGGCACAGAAGCCTCTGTCTTTCTTACTCCCCTACTACTGAATTTAAACCATACCAGAGTTTTAGTGTGTACTCCAAGCATCCTAAAAACAAGCCACCAGCCATTCTGGTGAGACCGGAGGAAAGCTAATGAACTCCTCTAAAAGGCTCAGCCTGCAGCAGCCTGGGCTACAGCTAGTTTATCTCCACAAAACTCCCTCACTCTTACCAGCTGGGCCTGTCAAAAAGGCATTTTCCATGACAGATACACAAAGTTTATTACACTCTCCCCCTTTTTTTCCCCTGTGAAAGTAAATGGTGTGTTGTACTCAAAACAGGAAGATTTTCCCCTCTGGTTAAAACTTAAGTGAACAATTTTCCATTCGGATTTGTCCCACTTTCTTCTCAGCTCCTTTCCACTGGACTGAGGAAAAAAAAAAAAAAACAGGTGAGATGGGAAGGTTCCACAAAACTGAGCCTTAGTAATTCCTGTTATATTAAAATAGTTTGAAGACCCACTGTGTTGGCTGCTGTAAAGCTGCTGAGTTAAAAGAAGGGGGAAAAAACCCACCAGCCACAAAACCAAAAAAGGTCTTACAAAAAAAAAAAAAAGAGAGATCACCCTAAGCAAATGATAAATATACCTGATGAATTCAATTATCTTTTAAGTTTAGTCATTTTTACTTTTTTCCTACTGTTTGCTTACAATAGTGGAAATTTTCTCTATCCTCTCTACTTTGAGGCCATGGGTTTCACAGGATGAAGCCTTCTACAGCTTCAAGCATACCTTGCCCCAGGCTGCCAGCTCCTCCCGCGGGTGCCATCCTGTCCCCAGGCTGCATCCTACTCCACTGCTCACTGGTATTGTTGGCACCACTGACCATAGCCTTGTACAGAACATCTCAAGGGTCTAAACAGGCTTGCGAGCTTTTTTTTTTTTTTAAAACCTTATAATACTTGGTAGCACTACACCGAAAGAGCAAGAAGCATTTGCCTCTTTGAAGTCACAATTCCTGACAAAAACCGGGAAAGTACGAAGACTTTCCAAAGAATAATAATCATTAAGAAGCAAAGGCAGGCACATTATAATTGTTATTATTTTGCGGCTGCCCTTTAAAGCAGCGAACAAAGGTGATGCAGTTAATTAAAACTAACTGAAAGTAAACACTACTTGTAGAAAGCATTCAAATACAAACATTTTACAACATCTTCAGAAAATAAGTGAAACCTGTAGGTGGGAGCATTGCTTCAAGATGACAAAATATTTAACATTATATCACTTTATCCAAAATAATCGTACAGTAAAAATTGTCTTTAGAATACGTGTTCAAACATTCATTAGTAGAGAAATACAAAGATTGGACAAACCGATTCAAAAGTTATATTAGACCAGAGCTTAAGTAACTGACAAAACTGCTGTCACAGCCAGCCCAAGCAAAGGGAGCTTTAATTCACTGTTATCTACCTGACAGCACACTTAAACAGATTCACCAAGCAGCGCTAGTGTAAAAATACATATAAAGATGATAAAAGAGAACTGTATCCCTGCTGATCAAACTACATGACACTGCCATGTGAAAGGCACAAAATGAAAGCCAGAGAAAAAGCACAGGACACGTGTCCCACAGAAGAGGCAGAGCAACGCCAGTAGTGCCTTAACCACCAGGTTTACGCTGGTGATATTCCACAGACTCTCCATTTACTCTGTGTGAGACGAGAGTTGGGCCCAAAGGATACTAGAATAGCTTGGTGTACACCAAGAATCCAGTCCTCACCTTTGCACATGAAGATACATTTCTATAAAGAAATTACTTCTAAAAAAATTATTTCCTTTAGAAAAGAACATTGTCCTTAAGCTGCACCCAGCTACTGATTTATGGTATGCAGCAGGGCCCTGTAACAATGTATTGCCCTGCTATTCACATACATGTCATAACGCTCAGCTCCCGTGTTGCTTTACTCATTTCTCATCTTCCCATGATTTTTTGAATAAATTTTTCACTAGAGAAGAATAAAACCTCCTCGAACTCCCTCTTAGAAAAAAAAATACGGATGCTTTACTTTAAGATAGCAAAAAAGAAAAGCAGAATGTAAAACCAAATCCCATCGAACAATCCTGGCAGCTGCAGCAATGTGGCCCTAGCAAAGATACAACAGGATAAAAAGATCATGGTTTCTTTGTTAATACCGCTTTTACCAATCTATTTGTTCAGGTTTCTCGCTTGATGACATCTCCTTTCAGAAATATGCATGCTTCCATTACAAAACATTGGGAAGACAAATAAGGACCCCTTCTGAAGCTACCACACAATCTAGTCTCTCCTCCCCAGAAATAACTCTGCTGTTCTTACCACCACACAACCCACAGTCATAGTCGTATCTTCACTTCCTTGCTTTCTTCTACCCACAACTCTAGACACCTGGTAGGATCCTGTCAGTTTTTCCTCAACAGGTTTTCTAAAAACCATCATTTGCTATCCAGACTGACACCTGAACTCACCTCCTGCACTGCAAATTTTCTTTGCTTCCATTGTAAATCTGAGACTAACCCCCTTCCTAATTTTTCTAAATTTTGATGTGCCTTTTAGTATGCCACACCCTTCCTTGAAACCAAATTACTGGTTTTAAGAAAGCTGCAGTATTTCAGTTAAAAATCCTTTAAAATACTGTCATTATACTGTACTTTATAGTTTCAGTATTTATTTCAATTACAATTTCTCCAAACAAGTAAAATATCTTTTAAGACATCTGTCTAGTCAATTATCATTCAAGAGATACACAAATTATTAGAAAAGTAGCTGTATAAATGTTTTGGAGTGTTGAAACAAAGCATGGGCAATTTTTACAATGTTGAACACCACACTTAGTCCTAAAATCAGCTCCCACTGAAATCCATGTCAGTTAGAAGGGGTTCTTTAAAACTGCTTTCTGCATTTCTTTTGTTTGTTCCGAATTCATTCTCTACATAGAATTTGTACTTAATGTCAGTCAGAAGTGCAGTCTGGAGTGCAAAACATGCAACAGAAATCTGCTGACGAAAGGTCTGAAAAGTGAATCGAGAAATGGAAATATTTCTAAAAGAGTTACATCATCGTTGTAGTAATAAATCAAATGTAATTAATGAAAACTTTTTCCACTTTGAAAAGTCACATGCAGGACAGACACTCTTCAGCATCCTTCCTAAAGTTGGCTTTAGGAAGATTGTAAGGACAAGAAATCCTATTAGAAGGTGCTGAACTCCTACATTGTGACTCTTCCGGCAGGCTTCTACATAACAAAAATGCAATGAAGTACCATACAACTTTTCCGCCCTTATTATGCAAAATCCTTATCAAATTCAATAGTGTGACATCGTTCAAAATCCTGACTAACAATGGCACGCAGGAGGTCAAGAGATGTCGTCTTTGTTTTAGTTTCACGTGCTTTTCAGTCTATTAATGTTAAAAGAAAAAGAACCTTCACAGAAATAACCGACAGATAAAGATCAAACCTAACTAAACAATGGAAAGGAAATTCAGAGTTAAAACTGGTACTTAGCTCTTAACACAAACCATTGTGCTAGGTGCTGTGCAGCAGAATGATCCTGCGTGTCATACAATACCCAGGAATAACAAGGTGAGGTAAGAAGCCTTCAGCTCCCCACTTCCATGCTTTTGGTGGTTTAAGCTCGGGCCAGGGACGTTGTTTTAACGCGGTATTTGTATTTCTTGGGAGGAACTACCGGGCAGCCCCCGACTCCTTTGTGCTGCGGGTTGCGAGTGGAATGCAGCATGCGGCACACGTTCCACTCGCAACCAGGAGGACAAAAGATTCAGTGATCAGGGGGGACAATTAGTCCCAATTAGGCCTATTTCGCAGCTGAGTGTAAGGGCTGGGGGAAGGGAGCTTAAATTTTAAAGCAACGGGTCCCTCAGGCGAGTTAAAGTGAGATCAGTAAAGTGACAAGTATCAGAAAATGTACCCTATTACTCATCGCCGGGGCAAGTTTCTCGAAGTCGGTGGCACTGCGCCTCAGGCGGAAAGAGCCATCTCCAGGAGATGATGGAGCAGTGTTTCTCCAACACCCCATGGAAGAAATTCGATAACCGTTTTGCCTATTAGCTAATGTGACTAACCAATTTTTCCAGCTTTCAACCCACTCCTTCAGCAGCAGTTCTCACTTTCAAGGCACACGCAGACACACACACACACACGCACACAAAGGCAGTGTCAGGAATACTCACATATGCACATGCGGAGGCTGGAACCTGCTCTGATTAATGTTGTAGTGTGTAAACGCCTGCGTTGGGTTGGAGCTGTATTCATCCACCGTTATGGTAACTTTGCCTTGTGAAGGAATTCCATGAGCCATCCTTCCTCCTTATGGACATGAGCAGCTCACAACTTCCCAAGGCCAGGAGCGGGGTAGGGCATTGTGTTCCAGGCAGCTCCCGACTCCCAGCAGCTCCTCATCAACTCCGTGGACCTCTGCCAGGAGAGAAAGACAGCACACACTGCTATAAACTCAAAGGAGATGTAAACATACGCAGACATATTACTCTATCCTCTCCTGATTTCCATTCAAAGATCTTTTTCTATATTTTTGATGTACCCATCACCTAACTCTCAAAGCATTACTATTCCCATTTTTTTTTAATTACCTCATCATTTCACTCCATCATCATTAAATGCATCTGAAGGATGAATGCTTAAAATAAGGCTTCATCTTCAGGAAAAAAAAAAAAAAATCTGTGTTGAAAGCTCCAGTTAAATACTCCGCATTTACTTTACTATTCTTTATTTGAAGTAACATCTTGTGCTAATTGCAACCATGAAAATTAACAAGTGGACCCAGTTTCCCAAAGGACAAATGGCTTTCCACAAATACGCACGCTTGTTTTCAAGGCCCTGTTTTAGCTTTACAAAATAACTTACATCTGAGAGACTTAGGAGAAGCTGATGCAAAGCAGAAAATTTTAAAATGGCATAGCAAAAGGTACACCCAAATACCTTTGAATCAAAGTATTTATTTGTCCAGAGAAAGGCGAGTGTCTAGACAATGTTAACAAAATATCCGTGTTACAGTGCACTAGCAATGAAACTGGTTTGGATTCATCACCAGACAGTAATGATTTATCTGACAGATTTAAGTGCGATTTTATGTATAAATATTTCTACGTAAGATGAAAGAAATATGTTCTTCCCTCTCTACGCATCCCCATCTTTCACTTCTTCAAAGTGCTCTTAAACACATTTCGCGTTAAGACTGGAAGCATTCTACAATATGAGTGCAGGTCCAACCGCCAGAAACTTCGCAAACCTGCTCTCTGTTGAGTTCCCTGCACAGAATCTGAGCTTCAATTTCTTCAATCAATAAACCGAGGATACCTCAGCTGCCTTCCTTTCAGAGGGACTTTGTGAAAATTGATCAGCTGATGTTCGAAGAATATTTTCAAGATGAGCAACTCTATAAAAGCCCTGTTTACGAGGTAGATCCTCAGCTGGAGCACGCTACCCTAGCTGCAAGGACTTACACGAAATCATGACACTTTGCATCAGTTGATCACATCCCCCACTACCTTTAGCTGCCATACGCAATACTGAATTTTTCGTATCTGGTGTGTAATTTACAAAAGTACACCAGTGCTTACTGGGAAGACAAAGAGATAGGAAAGCGAAGAGAATGACTTGAGCCCTGAGCATCAAACCAAGCAGTATTTTTCCAGTGTGATATTCCTGGACTTCTCTTCGCTCCCAGATAGAAATGTGTTTGCCATGTGTAACGTTAAACATTTGGAATCTTTGATTTGTATTCAAAATATATTTTTAATACAAAGACTAATTTCCACTTTGGCATGAAGCACGATAAAAATGCCCTGCAAATGGCAGATGGCCTGCTATAGGCCATTTATTTTACTATTTTACAACCTCAGGCCTATGTAGGCTTCCATATGTTAGTTGGGTTAAGACATTCTGCAACCTTCATTCCAGTAATTGGGTTCTATCCTTCATCTTCTTTAGCATTGGGGGGGGAGGGGGGGGGGGAGAAGATGAAGATGAAACTAAACCATAAAGTTCCCATTTAAAAACTGAGTCACTAGTGAGACAGTACATCTCTGTAACTAAGATTATGGTCTGGTCTTTGCACTAATCCCCTCTCATAAGAATAAACGCAATAGTTTCAGGAGTAAAAATCAGCAAGGTGAGCTTTACTAAACCAAATCTTTACTGCGTTAGACATGATGTAAGATGCGTGCAACAACTGCTCACAAACCATAATGTAGTGGTTACCACACCAAGTTTGCAGCTGTTTCCTTAATTTCCCTTACAATTATATTTTAGTGTTATTTTGCATAACAGTAAAACACAACACCTGCTTCAAATTGCAGTCCTGTTCCAAGTACTGTAATTCTTTTGAGATAGAAACTACGAAGAGTGTGCAACACAGAGCAGCATAATTGCCCTGCACTGAAAAGTAAATACAAATGAAAACATCTTCCTGTTAGAGAAATGACTGTCATTAACAAGAATGCTAGCCATCAAAGCTCCCAGGAAAAAAAAACCCTAAGTTTTTCTTCTACACAGCAAGAACTTTAACGCCTGCATAAATTAAGAAGTAGTGTGAAAATTACATGTCTAATGTTATTTTTTCGCAATTAAAAGCTACAATATAAACCAACACGTTAAACCAACAACAAAAATATGCTTGGGTTTTCAGAAAAGCTAAATCACACTATTTTCAGTAATCTAGCATAAGAAAGGTCAGAACATTAAATTTCGTATTATAGTTCACTCAAGGAAAAAAAATCCCATTTGTTCATGAGAGTGAATTATACATAAAGATAATAAGCATTTTTTACAAGGTTTATAACAATCCATGCTACAGAAAGAAATTACAACTAACTGGCATAAAACAAATGATAAGAGGATACTTGAATAGCTGTATTAAATACTTTAAAGTTGACTTTCAGTAAGATCGTAAGTATATAAGCTGCAATTGCTTCCCATTGTTCCAATCTTTAATCTTAAAAATAAATCTCTATACTTAAATTAAGACAAAGCCCAACAAAGCATTCTTTTAAAATGAAATTCAACAACAAATGCTGGACTGGAGAAACAGTAACATTTGAAGCTGGCTTCTGTGTCAATTCTCTAATTTCCATTTAGTGCCCCATAGAGTACTACAGCTCGCTACCAGAAGTATCTAATTATTACCTTCTTTACTGTGAACTTCTCTGAAGAAAATATCAAAAAGAAGCTGAACACTTCAGAACTTAAAAAACAAATTTATTTGGGGCCCAAGAAAAAAAAAATTAAAAAGTCTACTTTGAATCACTACTGTTCTCCTTCCTCCAACTGCAATCACTCTTTGAAGATTGCATACAGGAGATGAGTACAAAAGAATAAAAGTTGCATTATTTTTCACATCTGTCAAGTAAAACAATGTGTGGTATCTTCCACACCTTACGTAGCAGTTTTAAGTAAGAATGACTATATTAAAAACCTAAATGAAGATTTGGGGTTTTTTTAGCATGTCGCGTTTTCCCACATATAGCTGTTATCCTGGGAGCAACAAACCTTTTCCAGCGTGGATTTGTACCGACAGTGAGACAGGAGATGTGCTATTGTATACATCTGCTCGGTTTTACAGGTAGAAACCGGCACTTTTTCATAAAAGGGCCGACACAAACTCAAGCGCAGCTAATTTTAAACCAGTATACTACTGCCGCGTCAAAAAACTATCACAAAATACGCACAGATAAGTAATTTGAAAGCGTAATGTTACATTTCACGGAAAGCTACACGCACCAGCTCTACGTATGTCCAAGCGCACAGGCACGCGGAAAACGCATTTCCCCCAAATAAAATATTTACGCCTTCCTCATCTGAATTTCAAAAATTTGCCTTCCGGCTGCTCTCGGGTTGCAAAAGAAAATTTTGAACGGCAGGAGACGGAAAGGGTTAATTCCGTGTCAACACCTTCTGTTGATACATCCACCATCCCGACACTGTTACAGCAACAAAACACGCTACACCCACCCGGAGCGCGGGCACCTGCCGCCGCAACAACCTCCCCCGAACGCCGGCGCCCGCCCCCCGCACCCCCGGCTTTCTCCCAGCGCGTTCCCCCGCGCCTCGGGGCTTATCCACCCCCTGCCCCGACAGCCCCCCCGCCAGGCTGCGCTGCACTTTGCGGCCAACTCCGGGCTCCAGCCTACCCGCCGAGTCCCAGGCGGTGGCACCGGCGGGGGGGTGGCTGGACCCCGACTCCTTCCCCCGCCGCCGCCCCCCGGTACCTGGGCTCCCCGCCGCTCCCCGCCTCCGCCTCGCGGGCCGCCCCGGCCGCGGCCCCGCGGGGCGCCGGGCTCGCCCCCCCCCCCCCCGATGATTGATGGCTCAGGGTGGCCAATGGCTCCGGCGCGGCCCCGTCCCGGCGTGTGCCGCAGCCCCCGCCCCGCGCCCCCTGCCCTACCCCCCTCCCCCCCGGCTTGCCACCGAGGGGGCATTTCAGCAATTTTTGTGCGTTACGTGCCATGGCGCGCAAAGTTCACATCACCCCCCCCACCACCACCCATTGCCACAGAACCGAAATGATTTGGGTTGGGGGTGGGGAGGATGCTCGGGGGAGGGATGCAATAAACTCCACAGCGAGCCGGGGCGGGGAGAGGGGGGGGGATGCCCGGCTGCTTTTTATTCCGGCAGTGCCAACGCCGCCGTCCGCCGCACCTCGCCCCCACCCCCGGAAGGTTTCCAAGTGCTTGAGGCCTCCGGGATCAGGGTTTCAAAGCGGGTTCTCCCGCCGGCGAAAGGCAGAGGGGAAACTCCGCCGGGGAACGGCAAAGCAACCCGCCTTACCCTCCTTACTTTTGCGGCGTGTCCCCCCGTCCCCGTCCCCTCACCCACAACCCCCGGCTCCCTCCGCGCCAGGAGCCCCGGAGCCCCCCGTCCCCCCGCCGGCTGCTCGGCGCTGCCGCCCGCCCGCCCTCCCGCCCGCTCTCGCTGGCCCCAGCCAGCACAATGCTCCCCGGCCTACCCTCCCGGCCCCGCCGCGGCGCCCCCCGCCCCGACCCCCAGCCAGGAGCCGGCACACCGCCTCCCGCCCCCAGGCCACTTCCAGGGCTGCAGCCACCCCCCCACGCCCCCCCCAATCCACCCCGGCCGAGGCGCAAGGCGGCGGCGGAGGGCAGCGGGGGCACGGCCTGGGGGAAGAGGGCAGGGCAGGCTCGCTGAGCGCCGCCGAAAAAGCCGCCTCGGCTGCGGGGAAGCGCGGCCGCACCGACCCGACCCGACCCAGCGGGCTCGGGCCGGTCACGCCGGGGGAGGCAGGGAGAACCGGCGGCCAGTTTTATCCTTAGTATTGTTTGCAGAAGGCTGGCCCCGGCGCCGCCGCCGGAGCTCCTGCCCGCCCCCCCCGCCCGCCGCCGCCGCCGCTGCTCTCGTCCATGACACGGCACCTCTAACCCGCCGCTTTGTGCGCCGCTGCCCCCCGCCGCCCGCCCCCCCCCGGCAGGCAGACACCGACCTGGGGCTGCTCACCTTCCCTCCGCCGGCTGCCGCTGCGGGCGGGTCGGGGATGCCTTCAGCGCGGGCAGCGGGGCCGCTCCATGGGGCTGCGGGGGCGCGGCCGGGGCAGAGCCTGCGCCCGACCCCGCGGCGGTGCCCGGCGGCGGCGGCGGCCTGGGTCCGGGTCCGGGTCCGCGTCTGGGTCCGGGTCCGGGTCCGGGGCGGCGGCGAGGGCGGGCGCGGTGCAGTGAGCGGGACTGCCACTGGGGTCAGGGAGCAGGCACCAGGAAACACGGCGGCCACGGAGCGCTGCTCGCACACGCACACACACACACACGCACAGCTCCTCCCGCTGCCTCGCACTTCACCCCCCCGGGCAGGGAGGGAGGGAGGAATCGCTGCTGCATTTCCCAAGTGCGGCACAGCCTCCCCCCGCCAGGCCGGCAGGAGCAGCGGCTCTGCCGCCCAGCCGGGGTCAAGGGGTGGGGGGGGGGTGCCGCCTGCCACAGCCCCGGGGGAGCGGGGAGGGCTGTGCCCTCAGCCCGCCGGGACCCCCCCCCCCCCGCCGCTGCGGGGCAGCGCCCGGGAGGCCGCGGCAGGCGCCCGGCTCGCACCCCTTACAGACAGCCGGCCCGGCAGTAGGCATCGCTGCTCGGCTCTCCCTCTGCCTAAATAAATAATAAAATAAATAAATAACAACAATTTTAAAAAAAAAAATCCTCGAAACAGGTTTTCACATCTTCCGCACCTTTCATCATTAGGTATTAATGCAGTGCTCTGCTCCTTCGGTAGATAAGCTAACCTCAGCAAGCAGAAAAAAACATAAACACTACTGTAGGGTTAGCCTTTGAGGCTGAACATTGTCTTAGGGTAATTGGGGCTTTTCTATGCAGAGGTACAATCAGGGAGGTTACTGTTCGTCTTTTGTTTTGGTTTGGTTTTTTTCCGCAAACCCACAGCAATTGTGTCAACGGCCACAACAGTAACAAAGTAAAGATTAGAGGGGTTTGTTCTTTTACTTTCCAGACAGCAAATGGAAGGGGGGACTTCCGCAGTCATACACTTAAAATGGGGAGAAAAAAGAAAAAGAGAAGCAAAGGAAAAAATTCCAAATAATTTGGAATAATCGAGGTGACAGAAAATACTTCTAACAGGCCTCTAAGAGTAAGTAGTGTCCCACATATCTAAAATAAGTAATTTTGACACTGGCCAACCTTCCGATATGCATGGCAACTAGGCAGGTTTTTCTTTGTTGTTGAAAACAATGAAAAGGGTCCCCAGTATTGCCAAACAGAAATCCACTAGGATGGATTGTCCTGTTTAGAAGCATGGCAAATTAAGAAAAATCAACCTGAAAAAAGACTAAACAGCGTAAGGTTTTTTCCAAATTCCATATTAGACCTTTAAGTCTGATTTTTTTACTATTGTCATTTTTCCTTTTAACAGAAGTAAGCACTGTGAACCACCAAAGGAGAATTCCTGTTTCAGACAAAATGGCCCACAGATGAGTCGTCCTCCTCAACAAATCAAAGCAACATTTCCAGGGAATCTTTGCCTGGAATGGAGTCCGGGGCCATAGTTCCACAAATATTTGTAGCTGACTTACTCTGACAGCTGTAAAATAAGCAATCCAGCATTCAGCCCACTTACCCCACTTTCATCCCTGTGCTAGCCCTCATGTGAGAACAGGGAACCCCACCTGGGAAACCAATCCAGTTAGCCCCAGCAGCCTGTTTTGATGTGGGTCGGTCGCCTCATCCAATCCACTTCATAACTGCACAAAGGCTTCTGCTGGAACAAGGCAGGGAGCGAGATGAGCAACTGGGGACACAAAGAGAACAGGATAGCTTCATTGGTACCCCTGCCAGCTTAAATATAAAAACGTGGGGGAAGCAGGGGGAGGTGAGGATGAGTGGGTTTGATCCTGAACCTGCTGCATCCCTTCTCTGCAGTTGCAGCAGCAGGACTTTTCCTGTATTTGTGTCCTTATACATCTAGACCTCCCAGCACTACAGAAATGAGCTTCTAGCACAGAGGGAGAAACAGGGTGGAAGCCTGGGTAAGGTGACTGGGAATTAGAAAGCCTAAAGACCTTCTCTCTGACACCTTGTATGGTGAGAGACAAATCAGACATTACCCCTAGTCGTAGTACTGAAATAAGCATTTAACTAATTCACTAGTCCTTATATAAAGCAAGGTATGTGGCCTGAAAGTTAGTGGTACTTGGGTTTTGCTCATATGAATCCAGAGTGGGACCCGATTCTAAGGTCACATCTTTTTCGCAATACTAAATGTTCAGCAACAACACCAAGCTGTAATACAGTCATTGGGAGCACTGTTTTTAATACATGACTTGACAAACTCTGAAACACTTTCTGTCAAGAGCACATAACAAAACTCTTTCTTTTTACAAACTACTTGTTTTCTGTTTCCCGGAGAAAAGTATGCTTTCCAAAGATGTACCCGCTTTAGAAACCTGATGGCCCTGAAGTTGCTAAAAGAAGAAAAAAGGATTTTTCTTAAATTGATTAAAGGGTTTTCTGAGGCAAAGAGTTGCATTTCCTTGCCTTCTTTTTCTAATTCACAAAAGCAGCATCAAAATGCAAGTCTGTAAGTACAGAAAAAGAAAACATCTTTATTTTGGCTGGAATGTGTATTTATTAATACACACTTAACAAGAGGGTCTCAGAGAGAAATTTGAAAACTTATTGTGAGTGTCACAGGACTGATTTTTCTAGTCAAAACAGTGAACAAGCAGCTTTTGTTTAATACTTCCTATTCGTAACGTTAAAGGTGTATGTTATATATGAAATCTTAGTCATGTTCAGAGATTGCACTGGATTTTGGTTTTCAGTTTTACAAATCCAAAGTATCATCAAAGGTACAGATGCAGCAGATGCATGTTAAAAATTATAAAACACTACAGTATCACAAAAAGCATACAGATTCTTCAAAGTCTATTGTGTCATCTCTAACACACTTCATAGGTACCACTGTCTCCAGTTTCTGCCAAGCACAAGACAGAGCTCACAACTTTTGAGACACACATAGGGTAGTCCAGAGTAAACCATGGGCACCCATCTTACTTTGTTCTTTCTTACTTTGAGAAAAATCTTCCCTAAGTATCTGTGAAGGAATACAAGAAAGTATCATTTAAAGTCCACCTCTGAGAACTCATTCCTTAAATAATAAGACTTTTTGAGTGATCTTTTACACAGAAAGGAATTAAATAAAAAAAACTAAAAACATTTCAAAGTGTATACCGTGACATTGGTCTGTGGTTACAGTACTGTCCTGATACAGACCTTACCTGGTCAGGACGTACTACCTCATGCGGTGCATTACTGTGCTCCGCAGTTTGTTGCATGTTGCTTGTTGAGAGTAGTCTCACAGTAAGCTCAAGAATATTCCATCGTCTGACCAAAGGAAGGAAGACCTGATTACAAGGCCAGGTCTCACTGTATAAAATGATCAACAATGTTACTTCAAGGGTGTTTCCACACCTGCCCCAGGACCCTGCCACTTACTTCTGCTCCCATGCTTCAGGGATACAAACCATACAAGAACAAACTCAGTTTTAAAGAAAGCTTCCTTCCAAAAAGGCAAAAAGGGTTTTAAGGCATATCACTTCCCCAGACTAGACCACAGCACAGACTCTTGGATGCTTATGCTGGCATAATAGAGACTGCCACAGCCTGTAGTGCAGGTCCAAGACCAGCACAGGGTATGCTACAGTTTCAGAAAAAGTTAGGCCAGTGTTTCACACTATCTTTTAGTTTGGACGCAGTATCAGAAGGAGTTGTTTTGTTTGTTTGAATACATGTTATTTCTTGGATGTTTAGCCATTTTAAGACCAGAGCATCAAGGGTTCTCATTTGTATTGCAGAGAGAATTCAGTTTCAGCCTGCAGAGACTGAGGCATGCTGGTACAGCACTAGACAACACATATTTTGATTTGTTAACATTTTAAGAATGTAGAGCTTCATCCAGTGGACAACCACTGGTAGCAATCTACACTGAAAGTCACTGGACTCACCATATTTAAATATAGACCACTGCAATTCTGCCAAATCTTAACAGGCTTGTTCCCCTCATTAAAGTAGAAATTCTTCAGTAACTGTGGAACAGAAGACAACAGGAGAAAACTGCATTAGTTTAGGCTTCATGCCCCACTGAGCAGATACTACATTCCAAATTTGCAGAATATAGTTGCATAGATTAAGAGTTCTCCATTGCTCTCTTCCTCCATTTGTAGCCTGTAAGTCACAGAGCATTTGGTGTGCATGCTGGCCAACAACATGAAAACAACAGAAGAACATGGTATTAGATACAAAGAACAAACAAACAAACAAACAGAAAAAAAACAGGATTCCAATTTTGAAGATACAAACTGGTTTTTTAGCTCTTAGAGCTTCTTTCCCTTAAGAAAATCACAGGCTGGAACTAGCAGCTAACTAAATCCTAAAAAAATCCTAACAACAAAAAAAAAAAAAGCCTCTTGGCTTTTGATTTTTGTAATCTCTACCATTACAAATTTTTATCTGTTTCTGTCACATACATGGGCCCATACACTAACCTGTTCAACACTCCAGCAAACACTACATCTTCAGGAAGAATCCATGGCCTCTCCATATAAGTGCACCAGCCTTTAGAGAAAAAGGACAACTCTCAAGGGGAAGTGAGCCTTCTGTCAGAATCTGCAGACAGAGAGGAGCACATCACTATAATGCTGATAGACCATCAGTTAAGACTACTGAAGGAAATATCACTAGTTGTCTTCTGGGCATTCCTTTTATATTCGATGGACCAGAACATTGTCAAAGGATAATGGTTGTCTGCTGCCTTGCCCCTATTAAATTAAATTAAATTAAATTAAATTAAATATTTGATTGGAACTTTCCTACTCACCCTCTGTAGAAATAAAAAATGATGCAAAAAAGCTGTGGGTGAATCATTTGCCCTTCTGAAAACTCCCAGTGTAACTGCTAGCCAAGGTGCCTAGATAAGAAACCATTCCTATTAATTTTTTTTGTTTGTTTTGAACATTCCACCAAACCTTCTTTTTGAAAATTAAGAAGGATGTATGGGTGATTTATTCCTTCATAATAGAGCAGGCAGTAACTTCAGTTTTGTATGTCCATAAAGATGCAAGTATTGTTTGATGCACAGCAGTTATTGCAAAGACATTACTGCAGGAACTCCCAGGTACCGAAGGTTCAGGGCACCATACAAGGAAAGGTTTTTGGTGGTCACCTTCTGGTCAATGAGCTGTGGCAGGGAATACGCAACTGTGGGAGTAATGGGAGGTGTTCAAACATCCTATTTATTGCATATCAATTTACCTGTTTAGGAGAAGGTGGATGTCTTTTTCCTCAAGTGATCATTTTATCACTTAAGTGGTCTACAGTGCATTGAGTGAAAGCTAATGCCTGAGAAAACCAGCCGTTTAATTCAGCAGCAGTTCAGGCACTCAAAAGCTCATTGTACCAAATAACTCCAAAACTTGAAGGTTTGTCAGGAAACAGGCATTTGGTACTACAGTAAAGACTATTACAAACCTCTCTTCTCCTTGACCTTTAACTTATTCAACAACTCCCTTCCCTCTTCATCACATAGATTATCTCATCCTGTGGCAGACTCTGTCCATCTACATTTCTGTTCCTGGTTGTAAGATGAACTGTGTCCCCATGAGTTTTGAGAAGTCACAGTGATGCCAGACAGCTTCCTGTCTACACTCTCCCTCTACCCATGTCCTTCTGATTTTAGAGTGAAGATTCAGTGAAGTGGGTTTATATCACATTGAGTGCATTCTGCAAATGACAGACTCCACGAACTGAAATTCCTGCAGACAGAGAAAAATTCTCTCTATTCCTGAGAGAAAGTCTCTATTGCACTGAAAGTTATGTATGAAATTCTCGACATCAGTCAAAATTCCACATGGAAAACAAATTGCAGAACTGAAATAGATCTGAGCTCACAGTGCAAGTAAAGCAATTTACATGGTGGTGCAGAAGAGAGAATATTACTCCTATGCTATCTTGAAGATTTTTTTGAAGACTACAGATTTATAATGGCAAATTCATCTGATGATAATGACTGTTGTCAACAGTTACTCAGAATTAACCTCTTTACATCCAAACAAATAGAGCTTCACTTCATGCCTTGCATAATTAACTTTATGCTTTTGACAGACGTTAAGAACCATGGTCTCCAGCACATCTACATCTAGTTCCAGTTTATGGACTATAAATGACCTTTGGGTCAGGAGTGTGGTCCCTTTATAGAAAACTAGGGAATTGTAGGATGAGCACTTTAAAGGGGTCAGGTGTTCCAACATGGAGATCTTTCCAATTTGAGCATGAAGCTAAGAACAAGACTCCCTAAAGGAAGGAAAAGACTTTCGCAGTCATTCTCAGGAGTCTTGTCACTTTGAATATCCCCAGGAACACGGCTGAGCTGAAGGTACTTGTAAACCTAGAGCCTGAAGTCAAAATCTTTATTATGTGTTAACTATCATAATTATCAAACTCTGTTGTACAGAAAATACAGCTCAGAGTGCTTATGAATCCTCCCATTCTGTGGTGAAAGAGCAAAGCTTGAATTCGAATACAGTGCTCTCTAATGTAAGATAGGCGTCTGGAAAGAAATGGATACGGTCTTACGGTATAATCTCTGGTTAATGTTAATTTTTATCCCTTGATTTGACATTTTAAAATCAATATTCCGTAGCAGCTATTGTCTAGATTTTTAGTGCATCCAGGCTGAAAACACTTGCTAAGAACTGAGGGATTCTACACTCTTTGTTTCAGACACCCTAGGAAAAAAAATCCTGTATTCCAGTTATTGTCTAGCATTTGAGTTCAGTGTTGGCAAACTGGTCCCTGCATGTCTTTGAGGCATATGGAAATTGATGATGAAAGTGTCTAGTATAACTAGAAGTATAATTTGATGAAAACTGAAGCAGTGAACTGTGAGAACCTGCTAAATCAGTGTCATCAAACTCTGCTTGAAAAATAATGAAACAGAAATACTACTAGGACATGAGAAATGTAGGGCGAGGACTGTGAAACCAGAAAGTAAATACAAAAATTAAGGAAACATACAAGATATTATTTTAATTGTTATTTTTTAAACACATGCCCAAAATACAATACAACATTCCTGTCCAAATTCACTTTACGGAGACAGTGACATCATGTCTCCTCCAAACTGTTCAAGCCCAAATCTTGGCACAAGCTCTTCCAATAGAATACCATGTTTGGCCCTGGCACTCTCGCTTGTCTACCCGTAACCATGTGCAGAATAAGAACAGCACCGTGGCCAATGCAAATCCTAGTTATAGCTCAAGTCCCTTGGGGCAATAGAAAAAGACCAAAATAGAAAACATATTACAGTTTTAAAGCAATAATATTGCTAAGGAAAATAAAACAAATGTAACCTCAGAAGTAAGATGACATTTATTGCCTAAAAGGTAACAATTCCTGAAGCTGTAATAGTACTCTATAAATAAGACCTGAAGATGGCAGTGAAAAGATCCTGATATTGCTTTATTCATACATTTTGAATGAAAACAAAACAAACTTACATAGAAATCTGAGAGCACGAGGACAAAGGAAGAAGATATTGTATGTTTTGAGGGTTTGCCTACATCAGTAAACACTCAAATTACTGAAAAAAAAATTTAATGATTCTGTTCAGTTGTACCCATGTTTTGAGATAGCAACATGTGTATGTATGCTCAAGAAAGGGATATAAGCTTGCATATTCAAAGACTTGCCAGAAAATTTGTACTAAAAGATCACAGGGAGACAGAGACAGCTGGAAAAATTGGAGCAGGGGCTCTGATTTTCATGCCAGTGTTACACCTAATGCAAAGGGAATGCAGATGATGGACTGCAAGCTATATGTTATTCCTCCTGCCACTTAGCAGTGTGTTTGTAGAGCTGAACAAGAACGGGAAGTAACAAAAAAAGCCCAAATCAAACAAATAAACAACAAAACAAAACAAAAAGACCCAGGAATGATAGAAAGTGTCCTATTGTAAATGAAAATATTTATGTCAGGACATTTATTACAGTCACATCAACATTTTCATGTACAAAAGGCAATCATCAAGATTAAGCAGTGGATACCAAGCACTAATTTCTCTGAAGTGTAGTCTGATTTGGAAATTTAACTGAACTATACCCACAATCTTACCATGGCATGCACATAGCAGAAACTATGAAATGGAAGATGTCTGTAAACAAACATCTCTTGAAGGTCCTATATCATGCTTTAGAAGAATGATAATGAGAAGTTTCTGCACATGGATTTATCCAGATTAATTATCAATAAGCCTAATTAGAAAGTTGTGCTAACAAATATCTAGAAGACTTCTTTCTATTAGGGAATACACATATAGGAGGCTTAGTAGAAAAAGGGTAAGTGGAATCCTGAGAGGATTTTCTGGTAATACATTCAAGTTTCTAAACTAATCTAGGCATGATTTCCATGGATTTTGATAGCATCTTTTCCCATGAGGTGATCTCAAAACCTATGTCTTAAAAAGTCATTTTTCTCTGTCAGTTACTGTTAACCCAAACTATGCACTTGAGGAGCCTTCTATCAGTGTTCTTCCCCCTCCTCAGACCTGTTGACCACAATTCCATCTTTTGGGATGTTATTACTGCAAATTCAAAACTGTGATCTTATTGTAAAAAATGCCTTCTAAAAGAAAACCAGTTTACAAAATCAGTTTATAAATCTCAGTTAGAATTTAACCAGGGTACCTTTCTGTCCAGCTAGGGTTCCCGTGGATTCCTGTTGTGCATTCAGATTTGCACACAGCGTAGCCTTTGACAGTAGCTGAGAGCAGCAGAGTCACAGTGCCCATTTGTAGCAGTCTCATTGTCACAGTGACCTGTCTGTTGAGATGTCTCGCCTCTGGAAAGGAGAAGTAAAAAGGAAAAAAATTAAAAATACAAAAATGGCAACGTAAAAGACAAAGGAAAAAGTAGGGGTTTAGATCCCAACCTTCTACAAGCACAGTGGCACATCCAGTACAGGGCTAAGCCTACAAAACTCTATAGCTTCTAAAACAAATCCAGACACAAAACTTCCCCAGATTAGCTGATGTCTCTACCCAGTTGCAAGATAAACTAATAGTCTGACAATGACTCTTTCCCATTTAGAACAAGCTGGTAACCTTAAGATGGTCAAAATCCAGAATAAACCTGGACAAATGTATATTTAAGCTTCTGCCCAAGCTTCAGACTAAAGGCCACACTTCATGTTGTTGGGTTAGAGAGCAGAAGCTACAGAATCACCCTCATCCCACTGAAATCCTTGGCTTCACTTCTAGCTAAATTGATAGAATTGAAAGGAGCAGATGTTCTGCCCTGCCTTGAGATCAGACCCTTGTATTTGAGTTGAGACATTAGCTGTTGATCTAAAAGCTTTTTTTTAAGTATACATGATTTTTTAGCCAGCTATTTAATATGCAAAAACTATTAAACCCTATTATTTCATCTACTGTTGTTTGTTTCTTTCTATTCTTTCACATTTAGCCTATCATAAAGCAGTCTGTAAGCTTAAAAAGAAAATTTACCACATATGGGAGTTCTAATGGGTAAATTACTTCTTCCTATCTGGGGGTCTCTATTCAAATGAATAGTGTGAGCCAATGAACAGTAAAGGAAGAGGTCACCGCTGTCAGTCCACACACACTTCAGTACTTTCAGTTCAGAATCTGACTAACTATGCACATTCATGTTACTTGAAACATTCACTTATCTTCTGATGGATTTTCAGTGTGCTCTTTTCCACATATTTGTCGGATCAGAATGCTACAGTTACCTACGTTCAATACTGCCAAATTAACAAAGCAAAAATCAATGATTAAAGCCCACAAGCCACAAGATTGCCGTAGTCTGCAAACGGCTTTATTTCCTTTTTTTTTTTATACTTTGTTCTTGTTACATTGTTGTAAGAGTCCCTATGCTGTTATTCTATATTTATATTAGAACATGTGTACATACAGCATGAGTACTTATAGAAAACTTCTGTGGCATTGTTGCTGAATGCGCTTTGGTCTCCCAGAGATCAGTGTGACCTGAACACTGCACCCACAGGGAGCTCCACCGACTTTTGATATTATCTTTTGATATCAGGCGTTAGAGCCTCTGACAGAAGAGAACTCCAAGGTTTTGGACTCTGGGTTCTGCACATGTTGTAATCAAAAATTTCTTTCTTTGTGTGACTCATAGGAAAAAGTGTCAAGCTTTCAGGATTTTAGAAGTCTGGGTTTAAAAATGGAAGCAACAGGAAAATATGCTCCTAAACTGTCCAAGAACTGATCCAATAGCCGCTGTCTTAAAATACCTCTGGCTGTACTGATACTGATTTATTACTATTGTTTTGTACTTCCCTAAGAGGAATGACAGGATGAGAGTCATCAGATGAGATATTCTATCTGACTTATCAAATTGCAATGTTTTGTAAATGCAAACTATAGTTACAGAACAAAAGGATTTGGAAGGGCTCAAAAGATGCTATAAACTAGGTACACACTTTATAGACTAAAATTTCTCAACACAGGGCTGAAGCACAGGCTTCTTGAAGAGCCAAAGGCTCCATTCAGGCCTAGCACAAGAACACTTCTTCAGTTCTCCTCAGTGGGACTGGAGCAGGGTTTTGAGAAACGTGAATTTGATTCATGTCTAGTGCCTAAAAAGCATCCCTCCCAGCATCAGCATCATACCATCACAAATCAGAGCTTAATCTTCAATTCCTTTCATCCTACCAAATCCCACTAATTTCAGAGACAATTTGGGATTTACAAGGAACACAGGATCAGTTTCCTTTCAGATACTAACTAAATATTTACAAGTCAATCTTGCTCCTACTGAAAGAGGTCTGAGTTTTACCATTTGTTTAAACAGAAGTGAGATGAAGTTGCAGACTTACAAACCTGTACCTGTTAGACTTTTTTTTTTTTTAAGCTTGGAATTTTATATACAAGAAGGTCACTTCAAAAGCAAACCCAAATGTAATGTACATGAAACTTAAGACTCCCTAACACTGACAGAGCAGAGTAAAGATGTCACTCTGCAACAGAGGATGTTGATAATGGTGTCATCTAGGCTGCACGAATCTATACAGATTCTCTTTTAAACAGTAGCTGGTGCTAAATTTGAAGTTCTTATTTGTGAGTTAAAGACAGACTCCACCAGCATTCAATGATTTATGCTGCCCGCTCCAGAAGCCACGCAGCTTCAGGAATTTTTTTTTGTTAACCTCCTCTTCACACACTAGTTTGAAAGTCTCATCCAACAGATATCGAGGGAATCCCAGCAAGCAGTTTGCCTGTATACAGCAGCCTTTACTGAAGCCAGGATTTGCATTTTCTGTTTTGAGAACAAGACAATTGTGAAATAATGGACCTAGACATATTTTATTAACAAAAGTCTTCATGCCCATAACCCATTTGTCTCTGTTATTAATTTTATCCCTCATAGCGTTTATTTGGTACAGAAGGATGATACATGCTACATTTTAAATACCTACACTAAAAATGCATATTAGAAAATCCTATACTGTATTTTACCTGTCAGAGGTCATCAGAAGCTGTATTTCAAGAAAACCGAAGGCATTAGATGTAGTTTGCCCAGTAGATTAATACTGAGCTGTGAACTTTCATCCTCTGCAGCAAGATTTCCATCCAACTGACAAAGAACTGACATGCAGTAACACTTACAACCAGGGGGATCCAATTTAGACGGAGTTCAAATGGTTTCAAGCTACTCATAGGTCACAGAGGTAAAGTATGCATAAGAGAGCTGGCTTTAATCAGAAGGTTTTCAGTAATGTCACACCAGAAGTGATAGGCCACATTGAAAATGAACTGGATGTTAGGCTTGAGAATTAAATTACCAAATATATTTAAATATTCTGAATATATTCTTTAAGACATTTTCACAAGCCCAAAATGGTTTGGGGTTTTTTTTGGAACAATAGAAAAAGACATGGAATTTTGCACGAGCATAAAAAAAACCTTCTTTCCCATGTGTCATCGTATCTGTGATGTCTATCTTTGGAAGCTTTTGGGGAAGAAATGTGATCCAAAACAAAAACAAAACAGCTCTGTTGTGGGTAACAGTTTGGAAATAACCTGAAAAAAGACTCAACATTTTCTCCATAATGGAGCATTAGAACATAGGAAAATTGAGGGGGACAGGAAGGATTACAGTGAGAGAGAGGATTTAGGAAAGGCCAATTTTAATGCAGTTATCAATTGCTGACCTACTTGTGAACAGGCAGGTGGAGTCTCCGTTTAACATTTCATACTAAAGAACAATGTGAAAGTGAGAGACTCATTGAAAGACATGTCATTGAAAGACAACATGTTATTCTCTTGAGACTTTTAAAGGCTATATTCCACCCAGAAACCCCTGAATCTGTCAGGTGTTCTTATTTCAAGTTTCCCTGATCAGTTTGGCTGTATCCAAATCAGCTCTGTGCCCCCCTTTTCATGTAGACAGGCTGTGAGCGTTGTCTCCATGCCATTAGAGATGCCCCGAAGTAAACTAGGAAACAGCTCAGTAACACAATGGAAAGCATCCCACCTTTTGTACAGTCATTCCTACTGGTTTGCACTCTGCTTAAGAACTGCCTCCTAGAAGAATTAAACAAGCAACTACTGCACAAAGCCTAGCAGACAAGGTATGTTGAGTTTCTGAAGATTTTCACTGAGTTTTGTTATAAGAAGGTTTAAAAATCCTTACTGCTGTGCCTGTCTATAACACCCTCCCTGCAAAAATTCAAGTCAGTGCCACAAAGAGAAGGGAGAACTCGAAGTCTGTCACTAGAAGTACAGTGCTGGATCTCATGTCATATTACAGCAAGCGTGTCTCAGCTCAGATCAGCAAAGCAGAACCAAGGAACCTGGCAGAGTGGGATCCAGGGTTTTCTCACTGAATACTCACCCAGAAACAGCATCACAACCAACAAAATTACACCTTTGTAACCCATTAATTTCACTGCATCCTGCACTGATGATTTAAAATGTATAAGCAGGAAAGAAAAATGAAGGAATTTAAAACCAATGTTTTCTTAAACAGGATAAATTAGGGTTTGTTGAGTTCCTTACTACTAGAAACCAGATTGTTTCTAGTACCTGGCTTGCTCATTTACCTCTGTGTCAGGTAGCTCTTTACAGAACTCTAAGGTGTGTAATACAGGCATAACTTTAAACACTGGACTAGCTAAAGTGTCCCCATCTAGGTTAGTAAAATAAATATTTAATTTTTTTCCCCAAACTAGGAGGCTTTTAAAGACTGATCCATCACTGCTCTCTAAGTCCATATCCATTTTTCTTCCTTGTACTGAATGAACAAGTGGTTTATCACAGTCAGAAAATCATTCATCTTACGAAGTTGTGCCTTTCATTTGTTGCTCTCACTCACTGGCCAGACTAGTATCACAAAATTAGATGCGCTATTCCTCAATTCTAATTATACTGCACAGCTCAATTTCCTACACGTTCGCAACTTTCTAGGAAAAATAGTTGTACTGCATGAATAGTCCACAGAAGCCAAATATTAAGAGATTCTTTCTTTTATTCCAGCCTATCAGGTCATATAATTCTTGAATTACGAAAAAAGTAATTTTTCTTACTTGTCATTGGCACCTTGTCTTAACAAAATAAGATTCTAAAATAACTAGCAAATGTCCAATTGCTCCAAATCTTCCACATAACCCATTCAGCCCTTCCTATATTCACCCTGTGTAACTCTGAAGCCTTTGATTATCTGTGTTTACATTTCCACATGTAATTGCACAATTCTAAGCTGATGGACTTAAGAGCACAGGGACTGCACCTAAGCAGAAGTGCACCACACTCCTGTAATTAAAACATTTTACAATACAGATGCAGCTTTCCTTCTTCATCTTTGCTGGAAAACCATACTATGCTGCTTTTTGCCTTTTAACACATCCTAATGACTCATGGCATTTAAAATGGAGTTAAACGTTTTTCTTAACACAGCTGTATATGTTTTATTTCATACTTTTGCCAAGATTCCTCATGTACTCTTCCAACTATTACAGTCTGCCTTTCATGTTTTTAATTTTTAGTTTCCATGGTTCCATAAAATACAAGTTGCTGAATGATCTCTAAGCTCATGGCTGGAACTCTCTCTTTATTCCACCCCACAGCTACATGGAACCTTGGACAGACTTTAACACCCATCTCTTTGGGCTTCTTTTCAGAAGCTGTCCTTTAGACTCTAGCCCCAGGTCTCCTTGCTTCCCTGAAACACTCCATCATTAAAGCACTATCCAAGTTCTCTTATCTTCTTCCACTAATCATGAGTTTTATTAGCTCTCTCCTTAGAAATGCAAAAATCCCACAGCAACTGAAGAATTTAGCAGATCAGCATGTCTTCCTACCAGAGAACAGCTGATGCATCTGAGCTCTTCATCCTCCTCGAAGGATTGTATTTATTTTTACATAGTGAAAAATAATATATTGTAATATATTGTTAGGATGCATCTCAGATCAACTGAATGTGAAATGGGAAACATGGTTAGTTGTCTCTTGAAATCCTTGCTAGCAGAATACCCTTATGTGGCAATGAATGGGGCTTCCTTCAGTCTGCTGCTAAGTGACTCCATCCTATCCTGCTTGTTAATGATCTGGCTTCAGTTATTCATCTCTCTTACCAGTGCAACACATCTGGCACAAAGGCTTTCGTGCTAAAGAAAATCCAATTAGTGCAGAATGCTTCAGTACATCCCTTCGACAATGCAAACTATCATGCTTTCACCATCATATCCTCTACTCTCTACACTGGAAAGCCTGTGAATACTAAAGCTTTGCAATGAACTACTCACTCCTCCAGCAAAACAGATTCTTAAGCAAGAAGGTAGGGCTCATCTGGAAGGGAGCAAGCACTTCCATGAAGTCTGACCTAAAACTGTGGAATGAACTGCCTTAGAAAAAAAGGGATGATCTCAAATCTTCCCCACCATCTGCTCCAACTTCAAGGCACATTTTAGGAACTTGCTTTAAATTTAACGTTAAAAAGGAATCCACATGCGTATTTAAAAAACAAAACAAAAACAAACGTAAAGAGAAAATAAAAACAAATCCTACCAAAACAAACAGCCTACACAGCAGATTACTCCATTAGGGATCTTCTAAAATAAAACAACCCCCCGACAACTGCTACTGAAGAGGTGCTAGAACATGGACATAAGATAAAAGAGTTTCTAGCTCTTCTGAAGGGCTGCTTGGAGTGCCATTTAAGGAGTCAAGCACAGTACAGCCCAGAGCAGTAATTTTGCTGTAGAAATAAAGATGACAGAATGGAAACAACTATGCCTTAACATCAACATTTTATCCACACCAAGCATTGCTCACAGATTTATCCTCATGCTGCTTTTCATTCATTGTCTTCCCATGCCTTACTCAGAGCCTACACTTCTCTCCAATGAATTGCCCAACTTATTTTATGTCAGCTGAGAAAACCTCATACTGATTAACGTTTTCCTCATTGAATTAAAAAAATACACAATACCCATTCCCATTAAACTGACACTGGATAGTGATGCTACATAGGACTTGAGATGTTTCATGTTTTTCAAATGATCAGCATCAAAGTCTCTATGTAAAAACAAACTAGTGACAATTATAACAATTAAACTATCTCCTCAGTGTGGCTGCACACCACCTTTAAAAAAAATCAGCAGAGGATGTTTATTTTAGTCCTAAATATGATTTATCTGTTGATTCTTCAGCATTCATATTTCAACAGCCTCTAAACCGTCAAGCTATCCCATGAGACACATATCCAAAAACATCCTTAACCATCTCCATTTCCAGAGTAACAGAATATGTGGATCTGAACACTCTGGTTAGCTGGCTCATAGTGACCAAAGGGTCAATCGCCTGGGAAATGATAGGAACTATAAGGGTTAACTCATGGGCTACTTCAAAATACATTTGTGTTCCTTTGCAATAACACACCTAACTTAATGACCATCAAATAATGGTTGCATGATCTGAGATTTGGAAAACCTAGATGCATTCAATTGCTTTCTCTGATTAGGTCTGTACTTATTTGGCATTACCAGAGATATCTCAATCCCTAAATAATTAACCTACAACCAATATGTATGAAATTGCCTCACTAAGCTCACTATCCAGGACTGTTTGCTGTTAAATTAGTAGAATAAATAATTTACACCAAAAAAGTGTGCACAAGATAGTGCCAATAAACCTGGGGGAACTTGTTCATTATTTGCAAGAAAATTGGATGAAACACAATTCCCCAAGTACAAGCCATTCTGTAGAGTAAAAGGTGTATTAGTATTATTGCAGCATGTAGGGAACAAATGAAGTCTCATGACTGTTCTCTTCAGAATATGCTCTCTTCATTAGCCTTTTCTCCAGAGCTACAAATACATGCAATATAGTGCACATAGGAGAACACAGGAGACTGAACGTTTGCATATGAAGTACATTTCTTACAGGGGAAAAAAAAAAATCACAGAAGTATTGTAGATTTATCATCACTCATTAATCAATAAGCAAGGAGCTAAAAGAATAATATTTAACACTGAAATGGCAGCTGTGTATCATTTGGAAAAATGCACAAATCATCTTTTCCCGTGGCAAAGGTTACTATTGCTAACTCTAAATGCTCAGGAAAATTGCTTTGTAAATTTGTAATTCACAGGATTTTTATCATTTTAAGATCATTTCAAAATGAACTGTTGATAAAACTTATCTGTTGCAAAGGTCTGCATGGTTACTCAGATAGCACTTGCTGTAGCACACAATGAATCGGTAAGCGTCTTTGCGCTAACGTCACTGGGAGCTGAAACAGGCCCTGCCGGCAAAGAAAAACAATACTGACTCTTGTTAAAACCTCAGAAATAATTTAAAAATAGTTATTCTAATGGCACATTCAGAATTCCCAACTAAAAGTTGACATTTACAAATAAATAAATAAAATTCACTGAGAACAATTTGGCACAGAAACTAGTGCTGAGGCTAAACCAGAGTTTATGACTTTTGCATGGGCCCATCTCCCATTAGGTTCCTGAAAACTGCCAGCTCCTGTACTCAAATTGTTTGTAGCACTCAAAGGTACGTCTTTCCCTGCACAGCAAGGTGCAAGGAAGAGGCTCCCTCTGTCCACTGTGGCTTGAGCTTTTGTTAGAGAAGCGCTGCTTCCCTGCCCTCCCTGGATTACACAACCCCCTTGAAGAGATGCCCAGGCAGGGAACACCCTAACCTAAAGAACCAGCTCCAAGCACCGTCTGCTCTTCAGGTTATGTTTTTCCTATAAAGAGAGATGGTCACCAGTCTCATGTTCTTGCTGCAGGCCAGGGACAGAGCCACAGACACATTTACCCCACCCAGGGAAGGTACAGCAGAGTCCCCAGCTGGATCCAGCCCCTTATTTAAGTTTGAATTACATGCTAGGTCTCAGCCTGATTTGTGGCAGTTTGTTGTTTTTTATTATTTGATGGCAAGTATCCTGGGACACGTTTCCTGACCTTGCTCTGTATTCATGCTGAAAACACCACAATATTTTTTATAAAAAAATAAACATTTCTCCCTAGATTATGAATCATGTAGTTGCCTGACATGGCTCCCAATGCTTCCTGCAATCTATCTTATTTAATACTGAAACATAGATATGAGTGCCAGCTTACCTGTTCTTCTAGAAAATAATACTGGGAATACCAGTTTCACTCATTTCACTCATCTTTATCCCAAAAGAACAACCACAACAACAAAAGGTTAGCCCTGTAGAGTAAAAGGTGTTCCAATGTCATTGTTGCATGCAAGGATCAGATAAGCACCTGGTTTGTTCTGTCTGTGAAGACAGCTTTATCCAAATAAAGCATAGTGCATTTTATCATTCTGTAATGGAAAAGACCTGTCACTCTTTGAATATCATCATATGGTCGGTGGCCGGCAGATAATGGACTGTTAAGTGTCAAGGTGACTGGCTTTGAATGTGCACAAAACTAAAAATTATAGACCTGTCATTCCATAGGCAGGCCACAATTAGCTGTCTATACAACTTGAAATTTCCATTTTGCCAGCTGAATAATCAATTGGCTACAGTTTCTCAATATAGATGCATTTTTAGGCTCTTTGCACTCAGGATTTTATCTTTTTTTATAAGGTTTTTCAAATAACTATGCAGTGCACTTAAGCAGATGGGGTTAGGAGTGAACTGCACAGTTATCTCCTCCCCAAACACATACACAAATATATTCCCCAATATTTTATAATCAACACTTTTTATGTTAATTTCCTCCTATGCTCTACCCTATAATGCTTCTGCCAGGGATGTGGTGCTAAGGAACACAAGCTACACAAAATTCACAGCTTCAGACTTCACAGCTGTTTGTTTCTATTAACAAAGTAATATTCTTTTTCTCCATTTTGCTATCAGTCTACCCTGATATGAGTTAATAATATAACATGACTTAGAAATAAAATGTTTTCAATGGACAACTTCAAAATGGGAAAATATTTTCTTTTTGGATAATTTTTTTCTGTATCGCTTACTAACAAAATTTTAAGGTGGTTGGGACAGAGACCTTATTTTATGCTGCTAAAACAGCAGAGACAAATACAGTCATATATCAGTAATGACTCTTACACTCCACTTTGAAACTAAACAAGCAATGCAATCAAAAAAAGTTCAGAATCCCATGACATATATTAATGTATGTACTATAGCCCTTTTCGTCCTGGACAAGTAGCAATCCTTTGCTGTCTTACAGGCTGTCTGCATTTGAGAAAGAAATTGTTTCAACGTTGGGCCTGAATGTGAGAATAGGTTTACAAAATGGGGAGCTTGGTTAAGTTCTGGGTTTATAATGAACACAGTATCAGGACAAATGCTGCCTCAATGTCTTTTTGATATGAAAAAGTCCTTTAAAGATATGTTACTGCAAATGGTTCTTTTTTTGTTTTAGTTTCATTTTTTTCAGCTCAGCCCGATTTGTAGCACCTGATGGGCAGAATTCCTCCCATCTGATGTGGAAATGCTACACAAGTTCTCTGCAAAGCCACCTGGAGTAATGGAGAGACATCTGGGATCGTCACTGGACTTTGAATCAGGCTGCAATATGTAGCCTTCCATTTTTATAGTACTTCATATATTGATAAAGCCTTTGCACGCAGTCCTGGGAGGTACACAGCAATACTTTGGTAACCTAAAGAGGGCTGCTAATCATCAAAGTCTATGACTGAGTCTGTAATTATATGGCATATGGGCTTTAGTGACAACGGGCTCAAGTGATAATGGCTTGAGGAGCTCCTGGTCTTCTATTACAGACCCACACTCATTTCCTTTCCCACAGCACAATTTACTCTTCCCTCATTTGTCCTATTTAAGTGCTCCCCCCATCCTTTTTTTTGATGATGACTTTTAACAGCAGTTATTTGAACAGCATAATTTACAGCAAGTCACAGAAGTAGCTGTATGTACAAAGCTGAGGACGTGGCAAATTACAGCAAGGGAGCAGGAACAAGAGGCTGGAGGGAGCAGAGGGGAAAGTTCTTAAAGTCACATTGCAAAACTACACTGTTAGCCTGAATTTCCTCCCTGCTTTTTCTCCTCTCTCCCTCTAGAAATAGAAGGTTAGGCCATTAGAGAATTCAATTGGTTCCAGATGGACCCTTAACCCAGCTCTTCTAATAAAAACATTTTCCTGTTAAACAACCTGTGTCACATGGAATAGATGAAATTCATCTTTAGGATACCGCCACTGAAGCCTGGAAAGACAAACCTGAAGTATGAGTATCTGTATCTCAAATATAAAAGGGTAACGCAACAATGATTTATCTCACAATTAGTGGTAATTAAAAAAGTAATACTGTAGCAGACATCCAATATAAGCTTCTAAGAAAAGTTATAAAAAATTATAGCTGTCTTTTTTAAAGGCAGCATTCCCTTTGTATGTTTTCTATCAAATTCTTCAGAAAAATCAAAACACAACACTTGTCAGTATGACTCCTAAATCATCTCTTTCATGGGCTACTGCCATTGCTAACAAATTTTGTTTTATTTTACTTTACTTCTGTTTTTTAATACATAGATCAGAGATCCAGTTTGGGTTGTACAGCAATCAGTAACAAAAATCTCCCAAGTTTTCTCATCAGACCATGGTCAATCCTTTTTGCACATTAGAACAAAATCTTTACCATTCTAGATTAACATTTAAGGTACTTGGAAAATAAGAATAGACTGTGATTTTGCATTTGGTAGCAGGTTGCTTAAGTAGCTCCCATCCTCCTCCCTCCCAGCCTTCGTTCCGCCCCATGTGCCAACCAGTGTTTTGGCTGGCACAGACATTTGTGTTGCCATGTAGTCAGCATATATTTTATCTTTTACCAGCTGGATCTATTCCTTGATCAAGCTAACTGTACCGCTGTGCAAACAGTTGTGGCAGCAAACGCAAAAGCTGGGAACAACCTGCCAGGAGGGGGGATAGATGCCTGAGCTGCTTGAGCTACCACTGCTAGTGAATAAATGCTCTCAGTACCACAGCCTATGTAGCCTGTCTGTCTATCCTAGGTCCTTAGAGAGCTTCTATTTTGTTCAAATTTCTTTCAAATATATTTATTCACACATCATCTTTGCAAGAAGTGCTGCAATTCCCAATTTACAGCTATGGAACTGAACTGTAGCAACGTCTTCAAAAATATCTTTCAGAGATACTTAAATTCTGAGTGCCTACAATGCTTTCAAAATGAACTTTTAATTGACCTAGATGCTTTTGAAATTACTTGCTTAAAAAAGCAACAATGAAATGGGTTCTAGGCTAGCATCCTAACCAGCAAGCTGTCCTAGCACTCTTGCTTTGTGTGTTTCCTTCCATTTTCCCACCAGTGATGGCTGTGATATAATTTATTACAATCATGAAACTGATTATGCATTCTGAAGTCAGCAGATTTACCTTAAAATAACACAGTGCCTCAGTGAAAAGCATTACATGTTCACAGTGGAATCTGTCTGGGCAAATGAAAAAAAAATAAAATGCTACTTGCCTCAGATTCCACCCGCCCTCCCCCAACACACACACTACTACTCTGTTTTATTCTGTCGCTAGTTGAAATAAGAAAAAATTGAGTGGTTTTGTCCATTCCAGAAATTAAAACTTTTACAGAGTCAGGGTTAGTGGATTTTCCCTCCAAGTTTCTGGAGGGGCCTGCATTCAAAACGGTTTGTTGTCTATTTGATCTTTCAGTACTTTGAGAAAAGCGAAGAGCTTTTCCACTGCAGTTAAGAGCATTTGTGCAGTGTCTCAGTCTATACAAGCAGTCTGCATACTTTGCTATATGCTAGCAGAGGTTTGAAATAAAAAGAAAAAAAAATCACACCTCCATCTTTTTCTAACATCTCTTCATCTCAGAAGACCGCTGTGTTGCCAGACCATCCACAGAAGGCTGAAATAACTCCCAACTAAATTGGCCTTCAGTAGACCAGAGTCACACGTACATGGTTATCTGCTGCCTTGTAGAAACACAACTTACGTTCGCCAAACAATGCCTTCCTATGGTAGTTTCTTAGCCTTGAGATAGGAGATCCCTATGTCCCTGCAATTCCTGTTTAGAGCATATCAAAACATCGTGGATCCTCAGGTATATGGAAACTTAGGAAAAGGGAAAACCATGGTAACTGGCAAAATGAAGACAGGGCATTTGCACAAAGGGTTAGATTATCTAATGCAGAACGGAACAAGCTCCCCACCACTGCCCCTTCTGTGCTTTTGCTTCTTCGAGTAACGCTGCTTCTGCAGCACTGTTTGTGATCCTTTTTCCTGTTTGTACTGGTAGGCCTTTCAAATTGGAAGGGGCAATACTGGAATGCAAGGTAGCTGCTGCTCTTCTCAGCAGAACCGCAAGGAAAAGAATCGCATCGGCATCCGCCTGCTGCTGTCTGAGGTGCTATGAGATGCATTGCCTCTAGCAGCACTGCGTTTTATGTACAGCTGTACGGATAGTTGGAGAAGTTACCATGACATCAAATCACCCCCTCCCTCCATTTTACTACATGGCATTTACATCTCCCTTCGAGGTGAAAACAGATAAAGCAACAAATACAGCATGAAATAAGCCCGGACCTACCCCTGTTCCACCTGGAGCTCGGCCATTGGCTTCGCTGGAGCAGGGACAAGTCCTTTACCTGCACCAAGATCAATATAACTTTGAACAAAACCAAAAGAATATCTGTTGACTCTTGGCTGCTACGCACACCTTACGGTTGAAGTCCGGCCAATTAAACTCTCAAAGCAGTAACGCTGTCAAGACATCCAGCTGCTAAATGAGGTGCGGGCAAAAGATTTCGCTTAATTTCTGCGAATGAGAAAATATTTGCTAAAAACTACCACACTCTAAATTCTGCTGCTGTTTCCCCTCAAAAGCATTAGGTCTCCAAAAGCCAGCTGCTAAAGGAATGCAGTTTTCTTTCTTAAAGCCGAGGGTACATTTAGACTCTACATTAAAAGTACCATAAATAATATAGTGACTGCACATGTCAAGTTAATATTAAAAACAGGGGCTGTGTGATGCATACCAAGTAGCGACGTACTCCTTCTACATAACAAAATACCGGTGGGTTTCAACCCAGGAAATTCACCCCACTCGCCTCGGGAGGGGAGCGCAGGAAAACCCTCTCCCGAACACGACCGTGCCACGCCGCGCGCACGCGGCCGGCCGGCGGCCAGGGCTGCCGCCGAACGGCAACCGGCCTGCCGAGACGGCCATCGGCCTGGGCACCCGCGGCCCGCGGCGGCTCCGCAGCCCTTGTGCCTGCCCGCGCCGCCGTCTCCAACTGCAACCCGGGGCCCGGCACGCTGACAGACTCCATTAGCATTAATGCTGCTCTCTTATCTCCCGGTGGCTGGCCGGTGACGGCTGCCTGCCACCACCGACAAGGCCGACACCGCCAATCGGCTCCGGCTCGGCAAGGTCACCGCGCTGGCCGGGCTTGGGATTGGCTCCGGCGCCGCGGCGTGTTATTACTGTCTGATTTGATCGGAGGCAGGGGGTGGTCTCCAATCAAACAGAGAAAAGGTCCTGGAGAAGGTAATTAAATCCTGTCAGAGGCAATTATCGGTTCCAGGGCCATGACTCTGGCACTGAATGCAGATGATCTGAAGCTCTATTCTTGTAGAAATTCAAGAGGGCTTCTGGCACGGATCAGTTAGACATAAAGGAAACAGCAGGCTTTTTGCAAACAATGCGGCGCTCTATTTTGAAGCTTTTTGCACATCTTTTTTCCTCCCTGTTCTCAGAGTTTGGTCACCGCTGATCAAAAATATTTCCTTCTCTCCACATTCTCATTAATTTAATAGATAAGATTTACTTACGTATTAGACACATAATGGCAAGCTACATAAGAGGAATTTTGTTCTGAAACACTGCCCACTTAAAATGTCTTTCATCAAGACAAAACTGCTTTAGACAATAGAAACATATCAAATTATTGATGTTTTACGGGAAAAAACGAAAGCATCAGAATTGGATTATGTATCCAGAAGGGCAATGTCTCATCTCTAAATCCTATGGATGCCAAAAGGGAATAAACAAATGACTTCCTCCTACCACAGTATAATGATGCCAATACAAGTATATCAGAAGTGCCCTGACATGTTGAAAAAGGCGTGCATTTCACTGATACAAACAACACACTGTTTACATCTAGTTCCACAGAGCCCCAAATATTATTTACTGTATTTTTTTATTTTACTCTGATGCGACAAACCAATCTGAGGAAAAACTGAAAATTTTACCAGAGATTAAAAAAAGCAAAACAAAATAAGAAATAAAAATCTCACAGTCCTTCTTTAACAAAAGCATTTTCCTGATTTTACATAAGACCTTTTTTCCCTGAAGTGTGCATCAATTTATTATTTCGGAGACAGATTACAAGCTCAGTTGTGCCACGGTAAATCAGGATTGACACCATTAAAGTACGTGCAATTACTTTAGCTTTTAAAGAGAGCAGAAGCGGGGCCTCTGCCTGCCTCAGCCTGGGCTGCAACCACTTCTTGCATCCAGGCATAGGCAGTGGAAGGGAAAAAAGAGCTGGGTTGTGTGAAAGGCCATGTGGGGAGACACCCCCACAGACTAACTGCAACTGTCGGTCTTCCTGAACAGGCTTCGTTCACTGGCAACGCATTCTGTTCTGAATTAGTTTTATTGTCTCAAAATATCACACATTCAATAAAAAATAAATTTTTACGAAACCCTTCCCTTCGCTGAGTTTTGACTTGCTGAACTGACTTTGTAAACTGCTGCTTAAATACAAATATTGCTGCTGCCGAAACATTTCACCCAGTATTAGTGTAAGTTCTCTGTTATTCCTGTGAGGGCACTGGGTTTTTTGTCTGCTTGGTTCCCTGCACTTCCCTCACAGCCCCGCAGAGGCCATGGACTTGCATAGCATCATTTCATTTCATATGAATGCACACCTGGAGAGAGGGGATTATAGCCGCAGTTTCACATTTCCTCATGCAGATAAGGCATAGGGCTGGTTGAAAGAAATGAATTTAAGCTTTTATTCAACATTTCAGTCGCCTCATAGTATCGGAAGAAGGTGAGTGTGTGGTAGGTCCTATAATTACTAAGGAGGCAGCAGATTATTTCCCCTCATGAGCAAGCACGGTAGAGGGAAAGACCTTTCTCCCTGGGATCATGCCTGGAGGCAGGGCCTTCTGTCAGCCTGACCCACAGCTCACTTGGGGTCCTGCTCCTGCAACCATGTGGAGTCTCATGAAGCATCTCCTTTTGGCCAGTAAGCCCACATTAAGAACACAGAAGAAAGAAAATTGCACAGAAAAGCATAAAGGGAGAGACTCTACCATGAGCCTAACAGAGCTAAGGCTCAAATTCCATGAGTCTTTATAAATCCATATGGAGGCTTCCAGTTGTAGAGAGGAGGGCCACTACAACTTTAGTAGCAAAGGAACATCTAAGTGTCTGTAATTCATTCATTCGTGATTTTCAGTGTGAAATTACTGAAAAAGGCATTGCAGTTGGTGACAACCATCACAGTAGTTTCTGAAATTCAAGGCATTTGTCAACTAAGAGTTGAATGGAGCATGAACTTGGTTTACACACCTATCGAACAGCTGTCAGAGAATGACTACTTCAGTTGCTCCCAGCTTCCAGAAGTTTCTAACCAGTGACACATTGCCTACCACCAACTAGTCAGGCCTTCCCCCTCCCAGTATTGATCAGTTGGTAGGAGTAAATTTTTCCTGTGAACACCTTTGGAAAAGGAAAATTTTACTTCTGACCAGTGTCTGTGAAGGAAAGTACTGCTATTCCTAGTTTTCAAGAGTAATTTTTGAGCATAAAATGGCAAAAAACCAAGCATCAGATAATACTGTCTTTGGCTTTACAGTGCCATCTCCGTCACTGCACTGTGATAACAGACCCTCGTTCACCTCACTTTAGATCCTTAGCCTTGTCAATGTAAACATATCATATGCATATTCCTGGACCATTTTATAAAGGCCTTAGAGGATTCAAAAGGAACTTAAAAAATGTACTGATGGTTTATACAGAATTGAACAATATTACTGAGAGAACAAGTTGTCTTACAGAAGCTCATTTGCACTATCATTATCACATACTCTAGTATTCTCTATAAAGGCACATCAAAACCAGAAGATTGAGGTAGCCCCCTGTGCTATAGCTGTCAAAGCTGACTTCAGGATTCCATACATTTCTTGTGAAGTTGATACGATCCTAATTATGCAAATGCTTGGCTATTAGAAGAAAAGCACAATGCCTTAAATTCATGTTTGTATTTTAAAACCTGCTCATTCATTGTTTGACTCTCCTCATATATAAAACTGTGTGTGAGAGAGAAAATATATTTCTGTATGTTTCTTTACACTTGCACATAATATACTTTAGCCTTGTGAAGGTTATTGAGCAGTAATTAGGAGAAATAGCGTCAGGCATTCTTACACCAATATATTTGATTTTTGAGTCACAGGCAGGGCATGTGACTAGTTCTTATTTGTATAAAAGCAAATCTTAATCATCTAAGTAAACCCAATGTTTTGTTTATGATGCAAAAAGTGATAAAACTTGACAAAAGCAGAAACAGTGAATATGAAATTGACTACAAATAAATACTTCTTGAGCTTTTTTTGCAGTATTTGTGTATGTGTCATTAATACTAATACTCTTTAAAACATAAAAACAGAAAGGTCAATAAAATACTAGATTCTACCAACCATGAAGGGCTAGATTCTTTTAGACAATCCACAATCATCACATTACATACGTAAATTTCAAGGAGCCAATATCCAATTTTCTGTGGTTTCTTTCTTCCCACACATGTCACACTTCAAATTCGTTTTGACAACTAAACAATGTTTCCTTTATTTCATTATCATTCCCTTATCTAGAGTCAAAGCTTCATGACAATTTCGTAGAAAGAAACATGAAAAGACTTTCTGGTAGATAGGTTCCTTATTTTAAAGATTTCTTACAAAGATATGTTGGTAAACAATCCAGCTGCATGTGTTTTTGCAGGCAATATCTAACTCTTACCCCACCTCACAAATCCCACTGTAGATCCAATTCTCATGATTAATATTTGACCTCCTACCCCCCCCCCCCCCCCCGATTATTCTTCATACCTCATTTCTGAGTGTTTTTTTTCCTTGAGGCTGAAGCATCTGTATTAATACCCTACCGGTATATACATTTTTAATTTACTAAATGCAATAAAAAACATCAGTTGTCATTTGCGTAAGATATATTCACTCATACTTTTTTCAGTTTATGTATAAACGTAATTTCATTCATTAAAGCATATATATTTCAGAACACGGATGCAGCCACTGCTTACTAATGCACAACACCACAATGAATTAATGCTTAGCCAGGTTCCTACCACCCAGAGACTGCAGAAAAACTGAAGGCTTACCAGAAGAAAACTGCGAAAAGAAATTGGCAACACAACAGCTTTTTGATTCTGGGACCAGTTTTCATGCCAGACTTCAGTCTGAGCATGTCTCAGAAGGAGCCACAGAACTGGCTGGCTGTGGTTCCCAAATGGGATGTCCCACCTTGCACTGACCGGTGAAGCTCAAGAGCGCTTTAGTCATTGCCCTCTGACTCCCACATCCAATCCTGCAGTGCCAGAGGTTTTCGGAGGGTTGTAGGATGCAACCCCATAACCTGAACAGAGTCAGGGAATTCTACCAGACCTACTCCTCAGCTGAGGAAGTCTGGCTTCTTCCTTGCCCTTCAGTGCTCTATAAGGAAGGCTAGAATTGGCCAAATATTCTGACCTCTATTGGCACAGCAAAATTGCAACAGACAGAAGGTAGGTATAAAAATGGCAAACTAGCAAGGTCAGAAGCAGTAAGAAAGAACTCAAGAAAACAGTCATAGGATCTTGAACAATCTCAACTGGTATATCCCCTCATTTTATGACACAGTTGAAAATGACACCGTTGGTGTTCCCTCAGTGCCATGCCATCACGTTCAACATGCACTCTGAGGCAGGTAGGAAGACCATTTAATGAATCCCAAACACAGGGCAGGAAGGAGCGTCCTAAATCAAAATTAATTGCCTGCTATCACAAGCCACATCATCATACAATCTGGTTTATAAATTAATCATAGTTCATCTTAACAGTACCTTGGCATCTCTCTCCCACTTCTACTGTCAGACAGCACTTGTGGCATCTCTTTTCTCCAATCCTTAGAGATCTCCTCACTTCCAGCCCAAATGTATGCATTGAAGACCAGGTGATACACAATTTGTTGTTGTGCCAATATTTTCCCTTCTCTTAAGCAGCTGTTTTGTCTGGTGTTCGCTTCTTTAACGTACTTGTAAAGAGCAAGCAAGCTCTTTTATAGCTTCACTTTGCTAGGCTAAACAAACCAAACTATTTGAGTCTCCTCTCAGCAGAGAGGTTCTCCATCCCGTCGATAATCCTTGCAGCCTTTTCCTACACCTCTTTCAATTGGAACTGTATTACTGAAACAGGAGCAAGAACAGCATGCAATAATTTAAATGACATGTAGCACTATCGCATATATGACCTTAGCAGTTTGCTGCCCCCCTTGTGAATACTTCTCCAAGGGCATCAAACTATTGCTTTTTTCAACAACCCACATCACAGTGGTAGCTCACCCTCATCCTGTAACCTGCTAATGTATTCAAGTTCTTCTTTTTGTTGTCATTTCCAATTGATTAGCTCAGATCTTGCAAAAGAAATCCTTATGACTAGTTTTTAAAAGCATAGCATCACCCTTTGTAGTATTAAATGCCTTCCCATTTCCATTATCCTCAGTCACCAAATTCTTCCTTTATGAAGTTTATTTCTTAATAACAATGACTTCTTAATTTGGGGGTTTGCAATAATTTAATTATGCTGCACCTGCTTTTTATTCCAGTGTTATTATATAACGATGATTCAAAGGTGGCCTTTAAAAAACCCCTCCATTCAATTTACTTCCAGTCAAAATTTTCTACTTTTAGAACAGACTTTTGTAGAATTCTTCAGCTACCTTATGGTTTTTCTCTTATTTCCCTCTACCCCATCCTTCATGGTTTTTCCCACGACCCACACAGAATGGTTTATGAAGCCAGGATTAAACAAAAAAATCCTTTACACGAAGAATTCAATTTATCAGAGAGAGATGTGGTATAATTTATCTTTCCTAAATTCACTGTGTGTTATCCCATTTTAAATCAATCTCCAGAACTTTTTGTTTGTTTATTCTTAGCATCTTCTTTTAACTTCTTCTCTAAAGTTCTGAATACTATTAAAGCTAGAACATCTGACAGTTACCTAGGACCATCCTCACTACCATGTATAGTAGTTTTTTGACACCATATACAATTTTACTGATCTTTTAAAAATAAAAAGGAACTACAGGAACCATAGTTTCACATACCATTTTTTTTAAGAGTTATTCAGTTTTGTTTTTTCTCTCCTACTTCCTCCCTGCCAAATTTCTATATTATGCTTTCCAAGTTTTCATTTTATTTTGGCTTTACTAAGATCATATTTTCATACTTTCTATTCTCATTAAGAACTGCGTTTCTTCCTTGACAACCCCCCCCCCCCCCCCAACTCCAACTGGTTTGTCCAAAACTAGATTATTCTCAGTCTACATCTCATTTATATTAAATGCAAGTCCCACTTTCTCTTACCACCTTCTTTTCTTTAAAAATATAGATAAGGAACTATTTACCATTGATTTACATTCAATTTCTTTCCCAAGTCTCAGACATCTTGACCTTGGCAATTGTCATGTCATACTTACCAGACAGTTTTCCTACCCATGACAGATCTGTTCCTCTGTTCATTGGCTTCTTTCCTCATTTCTAGTGGGATTTTTACTCTTAATAAACTTTTAGATGGTTACAGCTTAACATCACAAAACTGGACCTGAAAACCTTCCTTACAAGTTTATTCCCTCTTGGTTAAGATGCAAATTTCAAACATTTTTTAAACCAAAAGTAGAGAGCAATTCCAGGTCCTGAGTTCTACAGTCCAAGTGACTCTACTGAATAGCTCTTTACTTTGATTTAAGTCATTTCTTCAAAAACAGCCTGAGATATATTTCTATTTAATTTGAAATTAATCAAAGGATCAACCAAGCCACGGCTTTTCTCTGTGAACAGCTTCTTGTTATGTGCTCACTGCTTACCATAGCCTAGTATCACTTTTTATTTCTTCTGTAACATCTTGATAAAGAAACTCATCATTCTCACACTGAATCAAAATTGGGTCCTACCACCAATTTCTCAATTTTTCACCCATTTTTATGTGGAACATTAAACCTTTTCACCACAACACAATTCTCACAGTGCTCTGTCAAACCATGTAACAAGGCTCTTTGCTTACAACCAAAACTTAGCCTGGTACTATATAGCTCACTGCTGATACTTTTCCATTAGGTCATTGTTCAATCAACACTGAAGCATTTTAGTTCCAAACCCCTTGTTTTAGCCATTCTAGTGTTTTGTATTGCTTTACAGATTCATTAGCACAGAAAATCACCGATCACTTTAATTTCTATCTTTCCTAAATGAAGCAAACCCTTTGACAGTCATGTTTCAGACACCATTGCTTACTCACCTTGCTTTTAGACTCTCTATTGTGTCTTGTGTCCAGTCCGTGCTAAATATATCTGTTCATCTTACTGTTGAGGTCCTTGGCATTGCTTAGCCCATAAACATTTCAGGTGTTCCTCATGGCATCTGCCAGTTTTCTAATCAGATTAGACAGTTCTCTCAATTCCCTTGCCACATACCTGACTATTACCACCACCGTTATGCCTCTCCTGATTAATGTTCATAACAAGTGCCACAAGGCTACAGTGAGCTAGGGGAATTGTCATAAATTTTTCTGGAGTTTCATTTTCTTTTAATGATAGATTAGTATACTTTTCATCTCCTTAGCTTCTATTTAAAGGGTAAAATTATTTTACACAATTATCAATAGTTCTTTATATCGATATTAATGCACTCAGGTAAGCTGCCATAGTTGTCATAGAGATTTTCTTTATATCATTTCCCTTTTTATAAAAGAACTTCTATAACTGTCACACTCATGCTTGAAAAGCAAGCAGGCAATATGGCTGATAATGATTAGGTCAGAGTCTGAGCATTGAGAGAAAAGCAGCCAATCCCCCACTCATGGCAATGGGATCAAGATTTCATTCCTACTGGTAGTACAGTTAAGCATGAGACCTACTGCAAGGCTTAATGCTTGAGATCAAACACATTATTATTAGTTTAGTTGGCATCTGGTGGATCCTAATAATTGTACTGTAAGTCCACCTTTGCAAATTCTGTTGGTATTATGGGTATTACTTAAACAGAAGTCCCAAGCTGTATCTCATAAAATTGATTTGGGAAGAAGAGACTGGACCAAAGAATAGGGAACAGAAAAATAAATTCAGTCATTTTTGTTATGGACCTTATATTAATCATCTTTTCCAATGCAGACTTTAAAAAAGAACAGAATTGACGAGCAATTTTATATCTGTTCCTCATTCGACACTAGTTCATTAGTATATGATGGAAATATTTCATTTTGAAACACAGTGTTTCTTCCTGGGAAGTAAAAGAAGTATAGTTATAGCAAAGGTTAAGGTCTGGGATTTTTGATGAAGTCTCCTTTTTCTGTGATGTTTCATGACCCTTTTACCTTGAAGGACCCCATCAAATGACTCAGGCTGTCGAAAGTATGTTAGAAAGTTTGATTCTTCCACAAAAAAATAAAAGTAAAGAAAAAAGTTAATTGCAAGCTGCATGCCTTTCAGGAAGCTGGATTAAAAAAAGTCTGCTACTTTGGGACTAGTGTTTCTGGAGATGAGCAAAGGTGTTAAAAGGAAGTCTCATTAGAAAGACATAGTCCTCTTATCATTTAATTTCTCAAACAAAATAATATATTTGAAACCATCCAGGTTTAAGAAAGAAAATTTGCAATATTTACAGTTGTGGCATGTAACAGGTGTTCATCCTCGTGTACAAAACCTACACACAAGAAAAGGATGGGAAGAGACATAGCCAGCTTCCTGCTTTGTTCTGTTCTGACACCTCTGTATTTCTGCCTGACCCAAACCTATATCAAAAAGGCGATCTGACAAAAATTAAGGTAACATTTGACAAGTAATTAAAATAAGAGAATTAAATTAAAAGTAATTAAAAATTCTGCAGTATTTCAAAGGTTGATTTTAAATACTAACTTCTGTTTTTATAAAAAGCCTTCTGTCTCTATTGATTACTATATACACTTTCAAAAGCATACAAGTACCATTGCTCATATTTACTGCAGCTTAGAAGAGGAATTGTTTTATAAAAAATTCTTTGAAACTGCAGAGAGAAATGAAAAAGAATTTAGTTGCCCAAAAATGAAATTAAGTAATACAGAAAGAATATAGCTCTGGTTTTAAAGCTCTGGTTAGCTTTAAGCCTTATTCATAAGGCAATACCCTGAGTGTAAAATCATTCCCTTTGCACTACAATATAAAATATGCTCAATCCTGACCATCAATACAGGCTGCCCGTTAGGTCATACAGGAACGCAGTACATGTAAATGCAATTAGGGAGCAGAAACCACCTGGCAATAGGGAAAAAAAAATCAAAACACCAAAGGGTCTGAAATGCTAGCCAAAGCCCTGGTAACAACCGACTTGGTGTGATTATACATGGAGACACATTCCATCTGCAAGCAGTTGCAAGTCTTCCTACCTATTTTGCATTTAATGTCATGTCTCTCATTAGCTGTATAGCACCAAGATGCCATAGAGTGAAACCGCCACTGCAAGTCTGTAGTAAATAAAATATGCTGAAGAAATAAGGTTGCTGCCTCCCCAAAATATTCTGTTAAAATGCTTTGCTGCCCTCTCCCTTCCCAGGCAGCGTAAGGGATTATTTTTCCATCAGGAAGAGTCAGGTTCCGGAATGCATTCCTAAAATTTATTGTATTGTGCTAAATTGCCGGAAGATTGTTTACACTACCATGTTTAGCACATATTGCTGGGTTTGTTATATCTCAGAAAAGTTTTGCTTTAGTCTGATCGTCAGTGCCTACCACTGTCATTTTTAGGGTACTGACAGATTTTCTGACAATGTTATTCCAACGTAGCAGCATCATACTGCAGATACCCAAGTGTGACTGGTAAAGCAGAGATGTCTTACTTGCTTATAAGAGAATGTCACAGATGTGAAGGAATTGGGTGTCTCAGACTTTCCTCTATGTGAATCCCCTTTGAGAATCCCAGACCTTTGAGAACAAACTGCATTCCAGAGAAATAACGTCACGTGTATCTTTCATTTCTATACTCTACAACCCTTTTACTTAAGGATATCAAACTTTTTTCTCTCTCAACAGAAAAACTACGAATTTCTGAGAAAATATTTAGTGTACACATAAAATACACTAAAAACCACTGCTTGAAATAAAAGCGTTATCAAGTTATTTCAATAAAATAATATTAAAATATTTATTTCAAGTATAATATGCTCCCTCTCTAACACCCATATCTGCAAATATAAAAATTGAGCACAAAGAAATCCAAACTGGCTGAGGACAGTCAACTTTTTTATTGAACATCCACTGATGTTGGCTTATTTTCTATTATTCTTCATCTGAGAATTGTTTGAAAGTTAAAGAAGCTTAACCCCAAGAGAGTTACTGCAATTTATACAAGGATAATATTGGTGTAGTTTTTCAGCAACAAATTTTTAAGGAAAATAGGAAGAAAATTTTATTTGTCTGTTGATAGTCATTTTCCAAAAGTTAACATCTTGTCAGAATGAGAGAGAAGCACTGAGAAGGTTTTTGCAACAATCTCCACTTCTACTTTTCATTTAGAAGAATACCTGTACTGGGCAAACAAATGCAATGCAAACATTCCACCCCTGGGGGCTGGAGGGCACCATCACAAAACCCGTGGGCAAAGAGGAAATTGTCTTCAAAACATGCATGAAAGCTCCCACAGTGTGTTCTCCAAATGAAATATTGCTTTAACTCTACAATATTATATCAAGTGTCGTTAGTTATGCTACTTCCTGCAAGTAACCAAAATATGAAAGAATTTGAGATGAATATCTAAATCCAGATCATATTGAGGACTTAGGTCGTCACATATTCATACAGTCCAGAATAGCATTGCCATCCACCTGCATGCACTGATCTGAATAGGTGTAAACTGCTAACACAGCTTTGACCAAAAACTTTAGATAAGATGAAACAAGTATTTAATGAAAAGAATTCCACATAGTTTGTGTGATTTTAGGTGCTTTCTCTTGGCAGTACAGTTTTGTTCTTGGTAAATTGCAGTTAAATATGCACCATAAACAAAAGCATCAATCAGAAAGTTGCATTAGAATCCTGATTAGTACTGTTGCAGTGTTGTTGCAGCAAGTTGTTGAAACATGACATAAAATAAACCAAAGTTTCTTTTACATAGTTTTGTTCATACTCGTGGTATTACAAAGCCATTAAATACTTGTAATAGCAGAAGTACCCATGTGGACGATAGCTCACACACAGCTTAGGCAATTAGAAGCTGTTTTATTTGGAAAGAATACATTAATATTGGCCAAGACAGCATAAGGATAAGTCATGGTGTTACTTGTGTGAGACTGACCGTGATAAGGAGATTATATGAGCTTGGCAACGTGATAAGCCTCTGTGGATTGAATAATTTCAGAAGCTTGGGAAGACTGAAAGCATTTATGCTGTACTGAGTAGCAAAGAATGCAAAGATCCCTGAGCCAGGGCTGAGCATGCTACCTGCAGAACTAGGAGCAGAATAGTCACATCTGTGTAATACTGTACCATGGTTAATTACCCATTTTTGCAGTTCACTGTAATCATTCGGGGGGGGGGGAGTGGAATAACAAACATAATCAACCAGCAAGGGAAAATAAATAGTAGGAACCAAATGTGCTGGAAAAAAACCCCACAGAACACCCACCCTGATCATTCAGTAATAATTTATCTGAAAATTCCTCCTGCACACTTGTAACTTTACCTGATTTATTCAACTTTGTGAACAGAATAAAAGACTGGTAAGGCAGACACACCAGGATATTATTTTAGAAAGCCATGCACAAATGGCAGAATCAGCATCAGTGATTTGTGACTACTACTGAAGAAATTAGAAATAATTGCAACCTTTCATTACAAAACCTGTCATTTGGTATCTGCAAGCAATTTGGTGTAAAACTAATCTTGACGACTGAGTCATTGCCAAACCTAATAATTTGCTGCATAAACTTTCAACCAGATAATTGCTCAAGGTGAATGCAAAAATCTATAACGTTAACTGTTACTATATCAAGACCCAATCATACAGTTCTCGATTCAAAGAAATTGGGACTGTAGGATCAGGCTCTTAATTAGTTTTTCTCTTTGAACATAATGTGGGTTAATATGAACCTAAATTTCATGGGGGGGGGGGGGAGTGAAAGACATAACAACATTTCCAATTAGCAAGCTTATTTTGGATTACTCCCATGAACTGCTGAATTCTCAAACTTGCTTGATGGGGTTTCAGGATTTTGCAAACTTATACATAAACTGCTTCAGTAAAAACAACAACAAACATAACTGCACAAAGTGAAAAATTCATTATTATTTATCACAAATCAGATTAAATCAAACATTTTTTCAACATGCAGACTGTGGATTAAGCATCCTCACCACACCACAGGTAATAGCTATGCCTGGATTCTACACCGTACTTCCATTTCTAAACAGTTGGTTAGCCCAACATTTCTCTTTGCTATACAAAACCCTACCTCTTATTTGATTATATTCTTTCCTTTGAAGAGTTCCTACTCAGTTTGCAATTTAAAAAACCCCATTTTTTATCACTTTGTAAACATTATTTTATACCATTAAATATCATTGGTCTGCCCCTGCACCACGTGAACTTTCACCAGTTTCTTGTAAACCTGATGTAAAGTCAGCATTCACTATTAATATCTGTCATGGAAATTATGTCAGAAAGCTCCATTTGCAGACTATCTTGTTTTGCTACCTACCATTGTTATAAAATAATTACCACTACATGTATTTGTAGCATACCTATATGTACATGCTGTTTTTCTGTTAATTTTGTTTCAAGGATTTGGAGAGAAAGGTGGATTGGCAAGGGATTTCAGATGCTCCCACAACATGTGAAAATAAAGTTCAAGTCACAGCATGGTGCAAAGCATTATTGGGAGAGAAAAAGAAAGAACTCTGTCCTACAATGTGTTGAAAGCTTCCCAAATGGTGAGAGTTATTTCAGAAAGTTTATTTTAGGTAAAAGAAAGCTTTTTCAAGGAAGTGGTAACACAGGATTACACATTACAAAAGGTTGCTTTCCAAAGCAAAGTGGAATTACGTTACTTCTCTTTTCAACATATCCTACTTCTCTAGGAAAAAGATCCTAGAAAATGTCACCTGGTTGACAGCACATATGTATGCATGTGTGTAGGTTTTATTTTTCAGCAAAACCCAAAGCTAGAAACTTGTTCCTTCAAAAAATAAAATTATTAAATGAAAAAACCTCTCCTTCATGTTAAGTAGAGTAAAAAATACACTAGGTTTGCATACAAGAAGTATAAAGATTCCTTAGAATACTATTTTTTCCACATTTCAAGGAGCCTTGAAAGATGAAATGTGAAAATTTCATTCTACCAATTCCACCCTAAATCAACTAGCTGCATCCTGAGGACCAAATATGTCCTGTGAACTTAAGCTTTAATCTTGCAAGATCTCAGAAGCTAATCAGAGTTCCTCCCCCTCCTTTCCCACACCTCTGCTTGAGCAGAGCTCCAAATTATGAAACCAACATTCACCAGAGGCATGGCTGAAACCTGAGCATAGGCATGTATGTCTGTGGTAGAGAGAGAAGTTTTAGATGCAGCCTTCTCTGACATTTCTTAGCATGTGCCTTTTTAGCATCCCAAAGCTCAGTACAGTGTCTGCTATCAGTCCCGAATGAGACACCTAACTCTCTGCCACAAGTTCAACAATGACCCAAGGTCTCCAGGCCATACAGTGCCATCTACTTCCATGGCTGAGCCCCAGACTTTTGGCACTGCACTTTATAATGCACACATCTTTTTGCCTTTATGCAGTTCACTTCAAAAGAGACTGCCCTCTGAAAGGGTGCAAAGTAATCCATACAAGTAAGGTGCATAATCAGTTCACTGTTTGCAGGGATGAAAGAAGCCATTCCATAGTGAAAAGAAGTTAGAGTCATTACGTCATTAAAGACATATGTGTATCATGAAGATTGTTTCCCCAGCATACTTAGCTTGCACACACTGCCACAGTGTTTTCTACATATACTTGAATCTACATCTGCTTGATAGGCAATCATCACTTCTGCTGCACCTTTCACTAAAGATGGGGAGAACAAGGGAAGAGAAGAAAGAGGAGACAGAAAGTATCCCTGTCTTTAACAGATGCCAGTACAACTTGGAAGCTCACCAGCAGGTAAAGTCAGCTAACAAGGACAGTGAACTCCCCTGAGTGTAAGCATGAGATCTTTTACAATGAGCCTGCACTATGTTACTCTAGAAAATTTATGCCTATGCAGCAATGAAGCCACCCATTAGTCCAAAGGATAAAATTTAAAAAGTGGTTCTGAATGAATGAATTTGACTGTGATGTTGTGAAGTAAAACTTACAATACAAGTAGACTGATTTTTTGCAGTAAGCTTAAAAAAAAAATTAAATCTAGGATTTTTTTTTTCATTGTTACTCCTACAAACCTCACAGAGACTATAAATAACAGAGCTGTAGTAACTACAATTAAGAACTAAGTCCCTGGAGGGAAAAGGAGTAATTTTGTACACATTGAAGTTGTCCCTAGATTCAACCAAAGCAGGTAAAAGATTTGATTTCTCTCATGCATTTCCAGTGCAAGTGACCTCTGTATACAGCCAGGCACCTACATCAAGTGTAAAGTTAGCCCTGTTAATGCAAACAAGTTCTTTATTGATCTACTGTAGTGAAGACTTGAGCCTGCACAGTAAAATAACAAGGGGAAAAATCCACGTACAATTAAGAAAAAGGATTTTTTTTGGTTTGTTTTAGTGTTTGTTAGAGCTCACTACCATCAAAAGCTACTTCAATAAATTTCACATAAAAGTGGAAATCTTCAACCATTTTTCCCTTTTTCATGATGGTCCAAGTATTCCAAGGTACAAATGACTGAAACAACAAAGAAAAGAGACCGAAGTTTTATCTCATTAAAGCTATTCAAAGAAATTATTTCCCCCCTTGAACACAGTGGTGTGAATGTAACAAACAGGCACAGTGTGGAAAGTCTGGGTCATGTGGGTAGTAATAAGTCATTGCTTCTTTATGAGACAATAAGAAAATACACACAAAGCTAAAAAGGGAATCTTTACGAGCAAAATCAGTAAATGTGAGACTGATTTTGCCAATTTATTCCCTTAATCTTGTCATGCTGTAATCAAGTCTCAAGTTTAGTTAGATTTTCCCTGCCCCCTCATCTAGAATTTAAGCAAGCAGTGTGTTAAATCAGTGCAAATGGACACTGGCTTTCTAGACCCCAAGAGGCTGTTCACTAACGTATATGTAAAAATAGTTTCATTTTGGGCAAAGCTCCTCTCTGTGCTCCTGAAGATTAAATGGTGAATAGATTTTGGATGGTCAGTTGCAGTGAGATGAATTTTACTTCAGTCAGAATTGGCAAGTGTACACACTGCAATTCAATGAAAGAAATCCAAGTTTTCTTCCTTTCACTCTAAACAATTTCATTACCCCACTAATTCATTTCATTGTATAAAGCATGAAAACCTGTAGGATACCACATCAAGTATTTTCTTAACTGTTACTAAGTAAGAAGGACAAAAAACTTGAGAAGGCTTCTGCATAAATATGAAGAAACAGAAATACTTGCAAAGAGGAAGGTGGTCTTCTATACTCAAAGCAGCTGCTATGGTTCCTCCTGCAAAGGTTCTCTTTCACCGACGAACAATGCACTTCAGTTGCCAATGCCAGTATACACAGAAATAGGCTTCAAAGTTTGTATGGAACTTCAGAACCTAAAAAAAAAAGAAGAGTAAAACCATGTTTTTGCAAGACTATATTTGCATAGATTAAGATTACGTGGATAAAGCATATAAAATTAAGAAGTCCAGTTAGTAAAAGGAGCCTCAAAACATGTTATACAAATATTAAAGTTATTCAACCTAAACTCCTGGAAGTCCACTATAATTGCTTCTTTTATATCTGGCATTGCACTTCAACTGCTAAATTCCTTAGCTTCTAAGAGCAGACTTATGGAGATGCTGTACTGTTTGATTTGGCACTATTCACAAGCCTTGGCAGATGATCAAATAGAGGGCACAGAAGAGCAGGAAAAGCCTTAAGAAACTGTCTGGGCTGCTGTCGTTACTGCCTCCATAGAGAGAAAACTTACGAGTAAGCACAAAGTAGCTGTATGTATTACTCTTGTTTAATTTTATACTGCTTTTTTTGTATACCTTGACAAAATAAACAACAGCATTTCTTCAATAAATACTAATTTGTGTCCAGCTTAACTTACATCTCTTCACTCTCCAACAGGTAGAAATTTAATTTTTTCCTCTTTGCAATATTTTGGAATAGATGAGTCACTAATATACACTAACTGAAAACTGTTACAAAAAGCAGCAGGAAGGAAACAGGAGGATTTAAAAGGTACTTTAAAAAAATCATAAATTATAGTATGATTAAAACCAGAATATTTAAAACATTATGTCTATAAATATCCATGGGACATAAAACTGACTTTTTGCAATTTTTAGATTCAGAGCAGTGCTTTGAACTTCAAGAGGACCCGATAATAAGCTGGGGAGTCCTGAAAAGCTGCCAAGAAAATTCTGCTCGTGTAGAATACCAGGGGGAGTGCGGGGGGACGATGTCCAAGTCACCCAGAGGCGGTAGAAACTAATCCCAAGATCCCTACACATGACTGGAAATTCACGGAAAAGCCTTCCATGTAAACAGGAATCACCCGATATCAATACAATCACAAAGGCTTTTACATGCAGTGTTTAACTCCTCATAAGATCAGGCCTCGTCAAGTGATGGGGCCTAGGGAAGACAGAAGAGTTGCTCGCTAACATCCCAGCCCTCCTGTTCACTACAGCAGGCAGCTGATACTTGAGACAAACCACACTGTGTAGCAACGTCTTCCCTGCCTGTGCTGACAGCATGAACCCTCCAAAACCTGCATGGGCGTAGGATACTTCCACTTCTATTGAGCATTGCTCCAGTGGGAGCAGGGAGGAGAACGAGAAGGCTCATGACTATAAGGGGAATTAATGCTTCGAGCAGTTTAACTCCTATTCAGATTTTGACTTGGAGACCTGCCAGGTTACCAGGGAAGCAAGTCATACAGAGCAGCTGTTGCCCAGTTATGATCTTCTCTCTCCCCAGACTTCCTCCACATACAGGCAGCAGATCCTTGTCAGCAAGCTGGGGCTTTTTAAGGCCCCCAAAGCAGAGAAAAAGAGCCAGAGCTCTTCACTTGGCTATAGCTTTGGCTGTATTTCCTCCCCAACTCTGCGCTCTAAGTGGAGAAACGCGTATTATGCTCTGTGCTGTATGGCAATACTGGGTGATGCCCTTAAGGGAATGGGCAGTGGCGATGAAACCCAAAATAAAATCTTCTGGTTTGTGCAAGAAATACACAGCCTCTTCTAGTTCAACAGTTATGAGAGTCAGATGACTTTCAACCTAATGTCCAGCCACCAGTGGACATAGAGACACCCTTTGTAAACACAGCATCATGCTCGGCTACAAAGCTCTACATGACTCACAGAGGATTACATAAAAGCCATCCCACAATCTTCCTCCTTTTCCAAGATTTTGAGATGACTTCCCCTTTCCTCCTCATCTGCCACCCCTTCATGCACCATGCCTGGGGACAGACATTGCACCTTAACTAGCATGAACGCAGAAAAAGCGTCTTCTCCTGAACGACACCTTCAGCTCCTTATTCCAAGACTTTAAAGTCTTTTATGGTCAACTATGCTCAGATTTGCCACACTGCAGAAACTGAAGCTTCCTAAAATTTTTTCATGTCCCTTTTGAAACCAAGCCTGAAGGCTCTACTGCTAAATACTCTACTTGCATATGTACCTGTACAAGTGCATTAAACTGAAGGTCTCAGTTTCTATAAAGTGGGCATTTTTTAAATGTTCGACTGCTTTACTATACTACTTTGACAGGTATTCTTGTGACAGTTCAAAAAAAGAATGCATTCCCTACAGACAAATGCTTTTTACTGATTTCCTTCAAACTTTCTTGTGGAGTGCACTGTATGATTACTGGGTTTATTATTCTGAAGCAGAACTACCCAACTGAGCAGCATCCAAGAGTGATGCATGTCTGTACAGTTGCTCTAGACAAAAAAATTCATCTAGTGGCCAAATTCCAGTTGCAGTTATGGTCCCTTAATGAAATTACATCTTAATGGAATTGACCTAGTTATACATTAAGACTACTGTACCTAAAATATAACATAGATGGAAACATATTCTTTGTCATTTTAGCTGCAATTTGTGATATTGATTTTAACCCCGGATCAGACCTTGATCTAACTAAGTGCACTGTAAATCCAAAAATCCTGACCTCCAGACCAAACATTTGTTCTTTATTATAAGTGCAAGCAGACTGCCTCACATTTGGGTGACGGATGTGACCCCAATCTCTCAGTTAACACTCCGGTTCAAAGAGTAACACTGCCACATGCAACTTTATTGTTATGAAAACTATACAAGAGTGCTCACCGACACAAAGTAATAATGACTCCTAGTTCTCAGTGACACCAAGAACCACCAGGGTATTTTCTTGTGAAATAGGAAAAAAAGCAAACCCAAAAGTTAAGGTGCTAGTTTGCAAACACAAAAAGAAATCTCTGATTCCTTTATACCAGTGAAAGTTAGGGGAGAAAGAGTGATTTAATTTTCTTTTAAAACATATTGAAGCATTCAACCTCCCATCACAAGACCCTCCGGCCCAGATTGAGACATTCTTGAAAGATTTATTCACTGCAAGTAGAAGCATAGCAAAACCTCCAGAGATTTGTAATACCTATGTGCTGATCCTCCCTATAGTAAATGAAACGTAGATCTTCCACAGATATTTAGGTGCTCACTTCCTATTGGTTTAACTGGACTGGGCACCTAAATGCCTTTAAAACTATTTATGCTTCACCACTCCTCTTCCTCCCAGTAAATGAAGGTAATACTGTCTCCCTGTTTCAAAGAAGGCTCACAAGAATGAACGACTAACATCACTGAGTCATTTCAAATTATATTTAGTCGCCTAAATAACTTTGAGGACTTGGGCCTCAGGGACTCTAGAAACATAGGCATAGAGCAGCCCCATACAGTGTTACAGGCTTACTAGCTGTAGTGAATGAGATTTTGAAAAGTAACTTAATCACAACAACAGGATTTTAAAAAAAGGAAATTGTGATTCTAATTCTCCTACAAGTACAGGAGACGGGTTCTCTAATTCTCCTCTGTGCCTTTCAAAGAATCTCTCTAAGGAATTATTAGACTTTTTATGACTGAACTACCCCCTCTTTACAAAGTTGACTCCACATCTAAACCATGGAGCAAATCAAATGTAGTGGACCCATTTAATCCAAGAGAGCTTCTCTACGTGACTAGAAAGACAGACTCTCTTTAAACTGATCTATTTCATTTCATAGGCAGTTATAAATGTTCATCTCTCTTTCCTTCTTGCAGACATGAAGAAGGGAGCAGTACTGTCTCAGGACTCATACACTGTATAACATTTTACATTAAATCATTAGAAAGAAATAGCACATAGGAAGAACAACAGGAAGCAGAGGCAAGTGTTCTGCAGTACTGTAATTACTACAATTTTCATTATAAAAGAAGGAAATCCATAGGAAAAAAAAACAACCAACCCCAAATGTAATCAAACTCACATTTACCAGTGGTTCAACTGATTTACTCGAATGGAAGCACCACGGTCTGCAAGGAACTGGGATTAAGACTGTATCTGCTGAACTGCCAATAATTCCAAATGGTAAATGAAAACACAAAACATCACGACTGCAGAAAACTTAACAGCATTATCCAAGTTGTTAACAACTGTAGAGGATACGTTTATGCTGGAGACATGAAATTAATTCATTGGATGACCCTAGACTCTACTGAACAGCAGTAAACTTAACAGAAACTTTCAAAATGCCAAACCTGAAAGACCACAATAATTTTTGACTTAGCATGTGATCTTTGATCAGTCATCTTCCCCTTGGCCCATCATTTCTGGGTTGTGTTTACTTACAAATTACAGTGTTGCATGGACTTAACATGGGTTAAGCGAGTTCAGTGCTGGAAGCAGCTCAGCGCTCATTTTGGATGAGAATGCTTTGCTTTGGGTGTCTGATCTCAGGTGATGGTGCTAGAAAAGGAAAGCACTTTATCTTCACCACTACAAAAGACAGTAATAGTGCAAAGTCCTAAACACTTCAACTATTTTTGAATGCCTCGGTAAGTCTTAAGGATAAGATTCTGGAACAAAGACTTAACATTTTTATTTAGCAAGTGATTTCAAAATGCTAAAGAAAGACAAAGAGAATGCCACAAAAGAGAAAAGGGGGGGAAGCCAGACAAGATTACCATCTCATGGAAAAAAAATGTGTGCTCTTCACACAGTAATTCTCCCTAATCTGTAACAGTTTATTTTATGCCAACATAATGCCTTTATTTTTGAACAGGATGACATGCCAGTTCTTGGGAAGGTACCCCTTCATGACTATGATATAAATTTTTCAATGGTGCAGGTAAGATTAGAGAATTATGAACTTTAATAACACAAAACATAACTTTCTGACCAGATGACAATCAAGAAGATTGGAAAAGGTCTAAAACATCAACCATACGAGCAATCATAAATAACCCACAGAACACTTTTTCCAAAAAGCAGCCAGTAAAAGCAGAATTGTAACCCTACCAGTGCACAGAAACGAAAGAACTTTCTCTTCTGTTTTCATGGAAATATTTACAAATGAGAAAGCTCAAACAAGAAAGCCTGCATTTTGATAGATGCCTCAGATGCCCAGAAAAAACATTATTTTTTGCACAGTAGCTATGTCATGTCACTGTGACTGTGCTTCATAAGGTCTCCTGTACATAGCTCCAGAACACATTCAGTTACCACCTTTCCCCAATAGATTCTCTGGAAACCCCAAATCTACAGGAAAGACAACATTTAAAATATTTAAGGAGGTCTGTGACAGGAAGCAGAAAAAAAAATACATCACTGTACTTTAACTATTTCAGAAGCATATATTACATTTGCCCTTCAGATCAGCACGGTGGTAGCCTTCCATGCGACATGCAATTCTTGAGTGATATATTGAAGTCCTCCTTTTCTTCAAAACTTCCTTACGGAAGAAAAGAGTTGCTGTATGCAGCAAAGGAGAAGTTGTGTACCTCAATGTCATCTCATATTCTAAGCAAGTATTGCTTTAAATTATTTTCCTAATAAGATAGATCATTTCTTTTTACATCTGTTTCTCTTCCCTTAGACTGAGGGTCGTGTAAAGCACAGACAGGAGCTTTTTGGAAAGCATCCAACTGCCCCCATCAAAATAATGACTTTTGCTTAATGAGAATTAATTCAATTATAATAAAGCACAGCAAACAACAGAGGTGCTCTGGCTTGATTTTACAGAGATGAGTTGCAGTGAAACTCTGAAATAAATGATAATGCCAAAGGAAAAATTCTTCAGTGTTGTCAAACTGTTCGGAAAGTGTTAACGTGGTTCATTCATTTTCAGCTGCAATACCATGTTGAAAACATACTTTTGCTGGTCTGCAGTTGATTGATGTACATTACTCATATCAGGCTAATGGCACTTTATTTTCCAACAGTAGCAAGTAATGAGTGACCTTGAGTGCATATTGTTTTGCTGAAAGGTTTTGTTGCTTCGTGTACTCTACGAGCACCCCCAAGGAAATGAGGGCCCTGTATTGGTGTTTTTCAGCAAACCTCATTTCTTTCATGGCTTTCTGTAAAAGAATTTGATACAGGGATAGAAGCTAACCTCAGTGAGTAAATGAAATATTGATCCACACTACTCTGGCCTTGCCTTCACCTTGTCCCAGGGCTGTGAGTTACTGACTTTTCCGTTTTGGCTGTAATAGGAATTATTACAACAGGTCTGTGCGAGTAATTACTTGGCATGGCAAAAAGGAGGGTCCATCATATATTTCTGTAGAGACGTTAGTTTCCATCAGCCCAGCAGTCTGCTTTTTTGGCCCTGTCTTTCCTACTCTTGATTCAATTCTTTTAACCATCATTAATCAAGTTCCTTGTCAGTAGAAGTTTATCAAAAGTATTAAGTGAGCAAGGTTGCATGGCCTCCTTACAAAAAAAAAAAAAAAAAAAAAAACCAAGAAAAAGAAGCACCAATGCAGGGCAGTAAATTTCAAAATATGGAAGGCTGGTTCCATGATATATATGAGTGTCTCTTCAGCTGGAATGAGCAGTTTGTTTTAGTGATAGATATTGTAGTTTGAGCCGTGATAGAATCCTTCTCAAGTTTATATGTCATAGACCATCGTTTATGAGAGACCATGTGTTTCTAAACGGTGAAGGTCATGGCTGATGGCAAAAGTAAAAGCAGTAGTGATTCATTAAAAATAGTTAATAAGGCCTGCTATTGACAGGGATAAATACCAACACACTGCTTTTTCAACCCACAAGCAACTAGTTTAGGCCATGTTTCTTCTGTGTTTTCCACCACTCCTGATTGCCAGACAGCTGTGAACATACATAGAGACATAAGCAAGATTGCTTCCACCCTGTTAATAATAGATGCAGGATGGCTTTCCAGTGTGAATGACTTTGCTAGATACAGATTTTCCAACCAGTGGCTTTGGCAGACTGACTAAACATTCAGCTCGCGGTGATTTGTCAGCTAATAATCAAGTTTACACTGTATACTGAATTCTTAGGGACCAAATACATTTGCTAGCTATACTGTTGGCATCCCATCCCTCAGTTTTAACACCAACTAATGTCCCAGTAGAGCCCATGTAACATCAGTGGAAGCTTTGCTTGCATAAAGGACACTAAGATGGGACCTCATGGCATTGGAATGGCTAAAATACTAATGATGTTTATTGTACCCTTAATCAGAAAAAATGTAATTTCCTTAAGCTATTTCTGTGCTATTCAGAAAATGAACTCTTAAAATCCAGTTAGAAATAAAAGATTTCAACTGGTTGTTGTGCTGCTGTTCCTTTTTTTGTTTTTACTTTATTTTTTAAATGCAAACAACCAACAATCATCATTAAAACTGAGGTTTAGTCCGCTTAGAAAAGCTTACAAATATATGTTGCCAGACAGATTTGGGGCTGCATTTGAAAAAAGAGTTCGGTGAATGTTCTGTCATGGACACAACTCCACAGTACACACAAATGCTGGTCCATGGATTACCTATGGTTTTGTTTGGTTGGTTTGTTTTTAAATAGAGAAAGCTATGCTACTAATACATAGTCATTATTGATTAAAAAAAAAAAGGCAGAGCAACAATTTGTAGCCTCCAGAGATAACATCAACTCCACCTAATTCCACCTAATTTTATCACACCTGAGTGTTCTGGGTCAGTTGGAAAACTGGACAGAACTCGAGACTCTTGTTTTACCAGACACAGGATCCAGACTATCTTTGGCGTAAACTGGTGCAATTGCACTGAAGCCAATGAATATAAACTGTTTGTTAAAATGAAAGGACAATTTCCTGGCCCTTTAGCTTCATAAAACACACAAGCTTTAGCCCTCACAGGTTCTCATCCTGAACAGAGCAGAGGCAGACCAAATATCTCTTATCAACTTCATCGCAACAATTATATATTGTAACAAGGTTTGTTGTATTCATTTTTAGTGACTGATCAGACAGACTGGGAAGCTGGAGAAAGAGGTGGTTCACATTTCAGTTCTGATACTTCTTTGCTAACTGAACGTTTTGTTCTGTCTCTCCTGGCATTTCCCTACCTTTCTACCTAGCTAACACACTAGCTAAGATGAGCACAGGGGAGGAATCTCATTTATTTTAGGAAAAAAATGACACTTATCATTCTGCTCAAGTGGTTTCCTTCATAATCTTTGTCTCAACTATTTAGAGAGTTCCATTTCTTAGTTGATCTTGAAGCACTATCAAAATGAATATGATTAACGACTTTGTGCTCTGCTTGAGTGGACACTGGAACAATAACAGCAGCAAATAAAAAAAGAAAAAGAAAGAAAAATAAAAGGAAATCTACCGGTTAATTAAAAATAGTAACAAAGAGAGCAAATGAAAGAGTGAATCCATTAGGGCTTGGTTAATTTTGCCATTTCCAGTCCTTTGTTCTTCATATGATACATATGCTTTGCAGCTGCCCAGATCAGAGCTGAAATCCTGTAATTACAGATGCTCCCTCACTTTCCTTCCTCTTGCTTCACTGTGGAAAAAGAAGTTTGATTTTTTCCTTACTTGCTAGCCTAATACAAATGCTTTTTTAGACAAGCTGGGAGACAGGTCCATGTTGTCTAGCTGATAACCCTTCTTAAACGTAGTTTTGTCTCAAATATTTTTACTTTTTTTAGGCACTGATTAAATGCTACTTCCCTTGGCCAATCATCTGCAGAAACACCACCAGCCTCTAAATTAGAGAGGCAGACAGTGAAAAATATTTGATTACTAAGTAGAAAGGTAAATGAGACATATGTTGTGATTATTTTAATGCTTATATTTTGATATTTCTATAAAAGGATCAGTTACCCTAATATAGTCATCTTGAGAAAGACAGTCTTCAGTGGTTACAAATTGACTTTTTATGGAGAAAATAAGACTGTTCCTAACCTATTGCACCGATATTATATTTTGTTAATATTTTATGAAATAAAAGTCCTCCCATTAAGGGTGGCAAATTGCTTTATAATTATAGTATTTCGCACACTAGAATGACTACTTCATTTTATGGAAAAAGCTCAAAATACAATTTCATTATCATCCAGTGTCTCTTCATCCTTCTAAAGGTTTCAGCAGAAAGCACTGTTATATGCATCTCAAATCTCTCCTTTTCCAAACATTAGTTCGATTTAAAGAAAATTATAACTCCCGTTCCATGCTGCTAACTGCTAATGAAATAGTTGTGTACAGTGAACATTTGTACATAGATCTAGCCAAATCAAATGAACAAAGTGAACAACTATAAAATATGGACCTTTTAACTTCTACATCTAAAGGCTGATTTATATACAGTATGAGCACTGACTTAACTCAAGTGGTTTAGAAACAGATTTAGTTAAATCCGTGCAACTCCCTAGTGCAGTCTCTTTTAAATCAGTTTAAGAGAACCTTAAATCGATTTAGCTTGATGTGGTTTATAGACCTGAATTAGTTTCTAAACCAATTTAGTTAAAATTGGTATCCAAGTTGTAATCAGACAGCCTCCAAGTCAATCACACTGATCTTAGTCCAAATCAGTACACTTTTGCAGTTCTCAGATGAGAGCAAAACTGCAGCACCCAAGATTTTTTTTCATCTTTCCTCTTTGAACATTTTGATGGAACCATTAAATTCCTCTGCTGGAAAGCATCGACAGTCTGGCTTATGTACAACCATCTCCTCTCCTACCTGAACACACCAGTGACAGCTTTGGTGCCTAGGACTGCAAACTCAAAGGTTATTTGATTTCCAGTGGAGTGCTTGCTTTGTCTGCTAGAAGATCATCACTGCAACACTGTCAATATTATACTACCCATATTGCAAATGAAAATTCAGTTGATTCATATTACTGGGAAATGTTGTCACTAAAATATTCAGATTCTAAAGGCATTAATTTCAAAATACCCTAATTTCATCAGACAAGATGCAGAAACAGCTATCAATCATAACAACAAAAAAACCCCAAACAAGCCCCCCTCCCTCAACTGCAAGAACTTTGTGGAATGATCTCTAGAGAAAATATTGATTCCACACTCACAAACAAAGCAACAGTAAAACAGAAAATCACCAAAACCTCAACCCCTAACAGAGGTGCATTTAACTGGTATCCCGAATGGCAAGTAACTCTGAAATGTAGCCTTTGGATGCTGGGGATTTGAGCCAATTTGAATGTCAAAGTTGGAATGAACTGATCGTCCTTACACAAACCCAAGACTTAAGGACAGGGAAAGGATCAAGAAATGCTGAATCTTCAGTATTGTGAACTCTTTCCAAACACTACATAATATATAAACCCTTCTTAAAATATAAACCCTTTTATACCTTTAGCTCACACCCCCCTCCCCCCCACCCCATAACCATAGAGAAGAAACCTTTTATTTTTACTCTTTTTTTTTTCTTTTTTCCCCCTCTTGATCACTGCCATGGCATCTTGTCCTACAGTTTCTTGTTTTCAGGTTTAATTGCTAACCAGTGAAGTTCGGTGCCCAGGGAAGGTGCACGATGCATCTTCTGCACCTGCAGGATAAATGCCATTTCCTCCATATGTGGAGCATTTGCCCCTGGACCATTTATATTTAATAAAATCTAGTATTTATTTGCCACGATAAAGCAAAAATAAGTTGCCTTTAACTCTTCCAGTACAATTATGTGTTATGAATTGCAGCCCTTCAGAGCTAGTTCATTGCACAGAAATACCTGATTTGTTTAAAAAGGTAAAATCTCCCTGTGGTACAACTTGTAAGGTCAGAGACTGAAGAAAACACGTCATTATTTCTGCTATGAAAATTGTTCTACCTAATGGATTTTCATTTAAATATATTTCTGAGTTAAAAAAATATTAGAAACCAACAGAACTCAGGACACTGCACTAAGGACATTAAAAACTAGGCACACCTTTCTATTCCCTCTGTCCCTCTCTAGATAAAATGTAGTTAGGACTTTCTTTTAAAGTAAGCAACCAATACATTACTCAGTCAGGATTTTATGAGGTTATTCTTCTGTAATTATAATTTTATTATTATATATCCACCCAAAGGCACAAGCAAAAAATATTCTGGGGTGAAATTATTCATGTCCTAATTTTTGCCTAATGTAGTTTGGCATGATGCTGTCAGTCTCCATTTTAAGTGACCTTACAGCAGAACTATGAGTGGTGTTGAAAGGGCAACCAAGACACTGAGTTGGCAGATGAAGCTGAGACAGCCTACAGACATCTGTATGAAACTTGCCTTTGTGGGTGCTTGAAGTGAGTTATGCAAGTCTCATTTATTTTAAATGGTTTGTTACTGTCAGGGACAGATTCCAGTGGTTTTTTGATACTTACTAGAACTTTAGGATCCCTGCCTACTCAGCGTGGAAGGGAAATTACTGAAGGAAGATGTCCTTACCCATTCAGATTATTAGTACCAAGCCAAAGATCAATTACTATTTTGGTCCAAATACCCTGCTACACAAGATGCTTCCACATCTCATTCTTTGTTGCATTTAAAGACTGGAACAAGAATGGCTTCAGATTTCAATTACAGTGTGGAAGAGAAGCGTTTGAGCCATCAGGGCAATAGTTGAAAAGAGAAAGAGGGGGAGGGATTTTTTTCTGTCTTGTTCTAGCTTGCAGCCCCCCTTCTCACATAGTATCTTAGCTCTGGGATGACATCACTGCAATGTGAACCCAGACCTTTCCCTCATTCCCAAATTCTGTTACATATTACAATTTTTACACATAAGGACCCTTCAATTATTTCTGCACTGGCTCTGTACCAATATAAGCACTGGCAAAAATTGAAAATGTTTTTCAAGGGAATGATTAATTGTATAAGTGTTCTGAGATATACAAAAAATATTCACTCGTGAATTACTCTCTCGGGCTCTTACTGGCTGAGATGACACTGCAAAAGTTTATAGAACATCTTGACTGATTTCAAACAAAAATTTCAGGCGTATACACACTAGCCAACAGCCAGAAGCAGGTTTAAACAGATATTTTTCTCTTTGCCTTCCCTTATATGACTTTGAACATTTATTTTTCTGTAATTAAAAATATTTTTGCAGGCAGTTGTAAGGCCTCATCGACTTTAACATAACATAGTGCAACAAGTTTTGCAACCTGTATGCTTTCTGCTTCCGCCCCAATCTGGTACCAGCACGGCTGGGGGGCACATGAGGCACTGCCCCAGCTAGACCCGAGGGTGCCTGCCTGCTACTGCACTGGCCAGTCTGTTCGTTTCCACTTATGTGGCCTTTTATGAGTAACTTATGCAGACCCAAGCTTTAATCTGACGCTAAAAATTTCGTGATTCATACATTAGTATGTACTTACCACAAAAGGTAAGAATTGAGTCTTCATTTTCAGCGTTTTTGGGAAGGTGATCATTCTGCCATGTATACCCTGTATGCTTTTACAGCGCTCATGTCTTAGAGTAAAACACACCTCATACAAATGGTTGATGCATTAGAGGGAAAGCATGGACTTATGCAAACACAAGGGGTTTTTTTAATTTAGTCTTATTACTTATCTAGCTTGTACTCCCCAACACTTTAAATCTGAATTGCTTTGGTACTAGTCAAATAAACCAAAGTATGGATAACTGAAATTATTGATAGATATTGCTGTAGTTTTATAAGTGGATCCACCTGGGAGAGATCAGCTGATGTTGTCTGTTTCTTACTGGGTTTTTTTAACTTTTTATTTTCATTCTAATGACATAGCTTCTGCTGCTATAAACAAAAAGGTGATACAAATGCATATTGAAATTCAGCACATTACATTTCCCAGTTCCTTTCAATGGCATAGTATTTCAAGAAACTGTCAGAATGGTTAAAAACAGCTACTATTGAGAGTCTCCTGCTTCCAGCAGTACAAAGAACAGGAGCAGCTCATGTCACTTAACTCAAAGTCTTGCTTTACCCATATGTTCTGTGTTACTTATATCTCATTGCAAAAAAACTTAGGCACCTCTTTAAAGATTATTTTGTGGAAAGAATATATATACTCACACACATACCCCGACACTCCAAAGTAAATATTTGTACTTTTTGGCAGCTAACAGTGCATCAGAGCCTACAGGGTTTTTCTCCCCCTTCTGTTTCCTGTTCTCATTAAAATATTTTTTAATGACAATGTCATTGGCATGTCACAGCATTTCACCTACAGTCAACTCTCAGATGCTCATTATGCTTACTCTTGAGACAAATGTTGGACTAAGAACAAAAAATGTTTTTCCCCTTAGGAGAAGTAGGATACTATAAAAAAATAAAATATAAACCAACTCATCAGCAATCCCCATTCATTTCAGGACATTGTTTCAAGTGTCCTAGTATTAATTAAACACCCTAAAATTGCATCATTCACTTCATTTGAAGTGTTATCTTAATTTTCTTCAGTATACATTTGTATTTGGAAAGGAACCTTTATTTAATAAACAGAACAAGACCACAGAATTCTAAAAGCAAAGGGTTAGAAATGAGAGAAAATTTGATTAAAGATTAATTAGAGTTAGATGCAGAAAAATATAGATTCACGGAACATAAGTACATGTAAGAAATCAAAGGCCTGGAAATCTAGTGCTGCTAGCCAATGCTCTCAACCCGACTGGTTAATTAATATTTTTCAAATCATCATTATTCCTAAATGAATCTCCACAGCAATTATTAATCCCTAGATAAAATTATTAGCACACATACATACGTATTCTTTCTAATCAAAAGAGTCACGCAATTGAGAATTGAAAGCATGAAAGGACAAATACCAGAAGCAGGTTGAATTCTTGAAACGTTAAGGCTTTTTATCCAAACTTCATCAGCCAGAGAAAACCCAACTAAACCTTGAAATAAAAATGTAACTTGCTTCTACCACCCGCAAGTAAGGATGTTTTACTGTAAAACCTATTTACAAAATGTTTGAGGCGTTTTAGGATGGCCCCACTGGATGAGAAGATCCAATTCTAGCAATGAGTTGTAGGCTTTGTGGGTGATCTGAATCATTTTTTTCAAACAGTGAAAATACTGCTAGTACTATCAGTGGACAAATTTATTAGAGCAAGAAACTTGCACAATTTGAGACAAAAGTTTCATTATCTTAAATTATCCACATATAAAGACCTTTATCCTTATAAAGACCTTTGACTTGAAAAAGAACAGTAAATACAGATTTTTCTTTGAGTTCACTCTTCAGGATCACAAACCTGGGTCCTGTCCTAACATGCACACTTTTGGGGAGACAGACTTTTTTAAATTTTTGTCAGGAGCTCATTTCTGACATGTTGGGCATGTTGGGAAATAAGGGGCAAGGGAAGAATCTCTTTTCTGCCAGTAATATTCACAGCAAGAAAAATACTCAAATGCTACCTTAAAATTGGCAGGTTATTTAAATTATTGCCTCATGTAAGTTTATCAATGGGAAAACAGAAAGTCAGATACAGCTTTTGAAGTCTGTAAATTGAAACCTTTATTTTCAGAGGGGTTTGGGTCACGGCATGGCCCACACCAAAATAAAGGTGTAGGTAATTATGAAACAGAAACTTCAGTTCAGATTCCATCTTTCTGATGCACAAAATCCATTTTTTCCCTAGTGCTTTCCTTTAAGCCAAGTAATTAGCACTTTATGAGAGATCCTAATAGTAAAACTGAAGCTCCATCTGTAACTGTTTAGACAGATTACATATCTCATCATGTATTACTAGTGGTGCAAAAGAGAAAGATGTACTGTATGTATTGCGTATTCCTATATGGTATGATGCTTTTATGAGCTGTATTTTGTTTACAAAAGAAGGAAGTATTGCCAAACTAGTGATTCCAGAAGTAGTTGTAAACTACCACCAAAATTAAAGTAACCTTCCAAGACCATTTTGTTCCAATACATATTTGAATACCAACTTCTCAGGCTCTCCCTTACAACCTTCTTAAGACAGGTAAATAATATTTTTACACTATGAAAGAGGTAGAGTGCCTACAGAAACAAATACATAAAGAAAGGAAACCTTCCTTTTCCCTAACGGTTTTCTGAAGCTTCATTTTGAAACATTGGAGAAAGACAAAAAGAAACTATTAGGTGAAATACTGCTGTACTGTAATAAATAAAACATTTTTAAAAGCCTTGAATTCAATGGCAAACATGCAAGCCAGGGCAGAAGCTGAGGAGGAGGATGAAGTTTCCCAAGCCTGAGGCTGTGCTGGCAGGGCTGGCACAAGCAGTCTTCCCCTTCCCCACCCCAAAGTGCAAGGTCTTTGTCTTCTCAGCCGCCTGCGAGGCTGTGTTTAACCAGTGCAAGTGTTCCCTGGAAGAAGAGCACCACAGAAAGCTGTGCGAACAGAGGGAACGCAAATGATCAGCCCGTCCTGGAAGCCACCCGAGCCAGCCCAACTACCAATAGCAATGCACTGTAAAACTGCGTCCCCAAGATTTTCAGATTTTAGTTACAGAAAGTATAATAAAAAGCTTGAATGGTCCTATCGCACTTTTCGGATTATGTAAGTAAGCTAAATTTTAAAAGCTGAGATATACTTATATCCAAACAGACAAGTTTCATACACCTTGATGATAATACATAAATACAGCTAGAGCTTCTTACAACAGAGAGTTTAGCTGATCATTTAAAGTTTGGATGTAAAGCCAAAGTGCTGTTAATTCACACTATTCTACCCTTCACTATACTTTAATTAATGCCAGCATGGCAGACATCTTCATAGCCCAAGAACTTGCTTTGTATCCACATGACTCCGCCTACTGGCATCTTACCACCAAGTCTTGTAGCTTCAGAAGCAAACCAGTCCCCCTCCCACAAACATGCTGAACACCACTGATGCTTTTCATTAGCTATACTTTCTCCTACGTAGGGGGGTATTTTTACTTGGTACCTAAACAAGCAGCACAGTTTCATTTTAAATCGGGAGCGTGTTTGTCACAGCTACGTAAATAATGTATAGTTTCTAAAATAATATACATTTAGCCATAATCTCTAGAGGGTTTTAAATGAGTAAACAGAAATTCAGTTTTAACATGCAAACAGATGCTGTAAGTACTTCCTCACGACTGCCATCTCCATTTTGCTCCCCACAAGGTCTTCACCCTTCCCAGAACATTCCCTGCCCAGTAGCAGGCTAATGACTTTGTCACACAGCAATATAGAAATTACACCATTTTTGACAGAGATCATACTTGAAGATCAAATAATTTTTAACAAAAGGCAGCAAGAAAAAGCACGGTGTTCCCAAAGCACTGCCTCTTCCCTCCCCAGCTGTGCTAAGCCAGCGAGGGGTGACGGGGACGTGGGGGCTGCCTGGTGCCCTGCCGGTGGGATGGGACCGGTGCCATGGCCCTGGAATAAGGTGAGCTCCCTCGATTTCCACAGAGCTTTAGAAAGTTACGACGCCACCCATACATGCAAAAATGTATGCTGACTGAAAGGCAGAGACGGGGGCAGAGTCAGCCTCCCCGTGCAACGTGACAGGGAGGTGGAAGATGCAGCCATGTTCTCTGCCAGCCTTCTTCCTCGCCCACCTGTGCTCATCCCTCCACAGGCACTGGGGACCTGCACCTCTTCCCCACAGGAGTCATTAGAAAGCATAAGCTCTGTTTCAATTACAGATCTTGCTCAGTCACAGGTGATTTACTGTTATCATTTGGGGTTTTGTTATTGCAACATCCCCGTCGCTCCTGGGACGTTTCACCTGTTCTGTGACAGGATCCCATTTCCACCCTCCTAACTGTGTCCCCCAAGGGAGCAGCTTCAGGCCTGTGCACAGCCAGCAGCTGAGGTCGGGACTGTGGCTACGGGGCATCTGCCTCATTTCTACAGACCTGGCACACCGCAGTTCATACAACACCCTTCCCTGCCGCGGTTCGGGCATCTCTTCGGAAGGGAGAGGTCTCCATGGTGTCTACAAGGCAGCTGCTGCGCGGGAACATCCCTGTGCCCCAGGGAAGCTCCCCAGGTACAGACGGCAGCTTCGGGGCTGTAAGAAACCCTGCCATGTTGCAATACACTCCAACGTTGCCGTCTTTTTGACGTGCCTAACCTTAAATATTGAATGGATCACGTGAATGGTTATTTTTCAGCATTATATTCCAGACCCCTAGATCTCAAAAGGCTGCTCATACATCATGCAGTATAAAAGCTAATACAATTTCAGGGGGTGTAGTACATGGCCAAGGTCAGGAACATTTTCTCTCTACTGGCACTTTCTAAGCACTTAACAAAAGCTTGTCTTAAACAATAGGTTTGTTATGATAAAGACAAAAGAGACTACGCTCCTGACAAGCAATGATATTGTAAGTATTGTTTTAAGTATTGCAGACAATGATATTTAAGAATTGAGAAATCCAAGGTAATGCAAAATTAAGGGTCTAATTTGCATGGCTATTTATCACTATTTCTCACACACAGCAAGTGCTGCTTAGGAATGACCTGCTAAATACCCATTTAGAAATACAGATACAGGATTTGTACGTGGCAGATACTGTGCCTAGTTTGACTGCACAACTACAATCCCAAAACGTTAGGAAATAATGAATGTGTGGAAACCAGAATGCAAATATTTAAATAATTTAGAACTACGGTATTCAAACCCAAAGTTCTGCTTTATTTATTCTGAAAAAAATACACCCAAGACAAAGGTCTTCTATTAAAATGAAGCTCTAGCAAGAAAAACCTTGTAATTACAAATCTTCTATTCCCAAATAATACTATTTTTTCTAAGCAAATATTCACAAATCAAGGAAAATGTTACTTTAATACCGGTATTGACTATTAGCAATACATTTACAAATGCTACTTGAGAAACAGTGGAATATAATTAAATGCAATGTTACCAAATAAAACCAACACATTTTGGGGGCATCTGATTGTTAGCCTTCCTCATGAAATAAATTTTAAAAAAATATAAATAAAACATACAGTACTTTGCCCACACTGTAATTTGTCAACTGTTGAGGAAATTGGCATGTCTTTTCTGCTGATTTATTGGTTAATCCCAACAATTCATTGCGGAAAAGGCCAACAATGAATTACAATGTGAGAAAAAATTAAGTAGTGCATTTAAAAAGTGTTTAACTATACAGCCCTTAAAGCAAATTTCAAAGTTCTCATAGACCTAGCTAAAATATTTTGGGTGCTACTGTAGATAATAATTTAATAGTTTCAAATGTTCTCTCTCTTCTAAGTGTTATATCCTGTATAGTAGCTTTGCTAATATTGTTTCTTAGATTTGATTTCAAATATGTTTGAAAAATATATAACCCCTGGGTTCCCAAAATATAAAACGTGAAGGGGGTACAGGATATATTATTCTGATTTCTTAAGCACTGGGACTCTGGATATTTCTATGCATCAGCTAAGCAAATTACTCAATTTAAGTCAATGCCAAATCCTGCTTATTGTAATGGGACCACTTCTTGCTTACTATTAGAGAGGTTTTGAAATTTAAAAAAAAATACATATATGACTTCACACTTCTAGGCTTACATTATTTTCTTATAAAATAACCTGCTTACCTTTAAAATACTGTTCATTTAAAGTAAGTTTTCAGATAAGTGTTACAAAAGTCAGAGGTATAGAGTTTCTTGAATGCTGAAGAGGAAGCAAGTAAGGCACCAGGGAAGGCAGGACCTCAGGTCCCCCTTTCCCTGTTCACTCCCACACTCATATACAGCCTTCCCTAGGACTGAACTGTCAGAGACAAATTGTGTTTCTATGCCTGTTTTCTTCCCCTCTTTTTAAAAATATCAACTGCAGGTGATACACATAAGATATTGGTAATCAGACTTTTCTTTCTCTTAGGCTTTACTGTGCAAGAAACGGAAAATAAGGAGTACCTTCAGCTGAGATACTAGGAGCTGTGCAAATTAAACCCCACTTGCTGCTTTGGGACATAATTCAAAGCCTATTTATAGTCAATGGGAGTCTTGAAAAAGTACAGCAGGTTTGTAACAAACACATTTTGAGGGTAAACCTATACTGCACAATACAATATTGTGCAGAAAACCACCAGAGGCAGCTTACAGTTCATATATGGTTTACAGCCCCAGCTTACACCCTCCTTTTAGGTAACACATTTAAACAGTACATTGGGCTCCACTGTAACTCCATTTAGATCTTCTGTCTCCTGATGCTTCTTTTGGAGAGTTGTGCCAGAATCTCAATAGCTAGTTTTCAACCTGAATTTATTCAAAGAAAATTTATGCACATTTGTTCTCCCACCAGATCTGCATTAGCTTAATTATCGTTTTGGGGTACGCAATGAACATGATTGTTTATGGGTTGCATCCCTTAATTTTGGCCCTAAATTATCTCTGTAGTAACTGCACCCGATGCTCTGTAATTAGGTCCTTGGTTGCAAATTTCACAAAGCACCTTAGAATTTCTTTAAATTGAAGTTCCAAAGCACTTTTCAATTCCCTAAATTCTTCAGTTCATTTAATTGATCCTTAATTGATATGTTTCTCAAATTCTTCCCTTCTGAAATTACTTAGATGTTTATGTACATCCTTCCATGTAATTTAAACCAAATCACTTGTGATCACTTCTTTCAAAGTTATCACCTCCACATTCCTCATAACTTACTAAAATTAAATCTAAAGTATCATCGTCATATGGTCGGCTCCATACAGTACAAGCAAAACTGAATTTTGCCACCTGAAGAATAAGCATAAAAGCTTTCCAAGACAGAATTCACTGCTTCTGTCTCTTCTCAGGCACAAAGCATCACCTTTATCCTCTTACCAAAAGTAATCAAGGAAATCTTATCTTTGCCATGGCCACCTACTCTTCAAGGCAGTGAACTCACCAGGAATTTAGTCAAGAGCAGTAGCTTGCTTAGCCATGAAATGTGAGCTCCAGGTGACCTTGCTCAGCAATGCTGTCTTGTCATCTCGTTTTGCACTCCCACGCTTTGCTCAGCAGTAGTAAGAAGAACAAATAGCAATGTGGAGGCATGCATAGGCTGAGTTCATAGATTACAGCAGTCCTATGCTACCGCCTAGAGAAAAGCCATCCCTGCCTGCTTATCTGAGCACTGCGTACAAAACTGAACAATGCATGGCAGAGAGTAATACTACATGAAACAGGTTTGGGCATTCAGGAGAATGGCAGTTCCACTGACTGGCTAGCACTTTATCTATATTTAACTTTTAGCCAGATGATTCTTTTTATTGGGTAATAGTTCTATACTATGTATTCGCTTCAGAGAACAGACAGGCTTATTTTAAAAATAATAATAATAAATATAAATCAACAAAACTCAAACCAAATCCAGACAATAAATTATTTGTCATTATTCTAGTTATTATTTCAGTACATTTCAAAGTATTTGCCTTGCAACCAGCCACAAGGCTATAACTGAACCAGAGAACCTGGCAAAGAACAAATTTCAAAAATAACAAGACATTATTTAGAATAAATATTCTAAAAATAACAAATAGCTGTTAAGTTAGCTCTAAAAATTAACCCCACTTTTAATCCTCACAAGACAGGCTAATGTGCTAAATCTAGAAATAGCTGAACAATGAGAATACAAGATATAAACCCTTAAAACAGCTCCTTTAAAAAATAAGGAAATCTGGGGTTTGGGTTGTTTTTTTTTTTTTTTCTTATTTTTTTTCCTTCACAAACTCAGGTGCCAGTTTTGGGTCCCACCTAGCCCAGAGTACTTGACACAAACCGGTAATACCCACCACCTTTCAAGAAGGGAGAAACAGACACATGTCCATCGTCCCACGCAGGCAGACTCTACTTGGTGTACTAGCAAAGCCTGACAGGAAAAGCTGATAAAAAGCTTTCAATATTGCTACTCACAAACTGTGTATTCCACCAGGATACATAATATCCACTGACCCATCCTCCGTCACTGGATCACATCTACCACTTCGATGACATTAGATTTGTAAAAACAAGATGCACTTTGCCACAAACCACTTCAGTCAAAGGACTTCTACTATTTTTGTGACGGGAGCGCAGACCTAAAGGCACTGAACTTCCTGCATCAAAGCAGATCTTAAACATCTCAAGTCATCAGAAACCACGAGATCACTAACGAAGTCTCAGAACTTTATCCAAACTGAGCCACTGAGTCTTCTTGTCAGGGTACTGGTTACTGGTGAGACACCCATGACACGTAGCTACCTGGAGGGGTTGGTTGGTGTTGCCTATGCTATAGAGAGGTGTATGTGTGTTGGGGACAGGGTGAACGCAGAAAGCAAATATGTGGAGCAGCTCTGGCGAAAATACTGCCCATCTAGAAGACTGCAACCTGCCTCATTTACACAAAACTCTTCCTGCCTCCTAGAAGGAGTCTTTCCTGTGCAAAGAAAGGAAGAACGGGCTCAATTGTAGTAATATCTGACTATTGGCAAGTTCTTAAATGGACAAAAACTGATTCTAAGTAGAATTCTACTACTCCAACATTTTTAGTCTTACCCAAGATCAATAGGTATGCTAAGGGCTTTGCTGTATTACAAATTCTAGTTAAAGCAAGCAGATCTCTTGTTTGATTTGCTATAGATACAGTTAGGCTGTAAAAATAAAACCTCACAGTTTGGTAAGCCTGCATGCAAAAACATGCAACAGTCATACACTAGAGTGGCTTTTCTATGAAGTCTTAGAAGCTTTTTAGGTGCCTTAGCAGTTTAGTCATGAGACCAGTACATTTTGATCAGCCCAGCAAAACACACTATGGAAAAATTACCAGATTAGGCTTCTTACTGTAATGCACAAAGCACATTCAACAGTACCAGTGACTGTTGCAATTCTGAAAGTAAATACCTCCTGTACAATTAAAATTTTTTATCTGCTGAGTCTTTAATATACTTACAAACTGCAAAATTTGGCAAAACATCACTTTAACCACATATTCTTGCCTGCTGCTGAAGGGCACTGTCATGTAGACAATGCCCTTTAAAAAGGACAACATAACAACAAAACCCAAGCAAGTACACACATGCAAAATTTAAATTATTATCCAAGTTATTTACCTGAAGGTTTAATTTGGGCCACTCAAGACTACATGGGCCAAAACTAATAGGAAATTTGTGAGAAACCCATCAAAACAGGCTTGGAGAGTGAAAAAACATTTTTGAAGATCAATTTTCTAACTTGTCAGTGGAGTTGTCAGCAGCATTGTCCAGTAACAGCAACGCAAGGCCAGATTCAGTGTATTTCTCTGCTTAGGAAAATCTGAACCTTCATTTCTCACTCCACAAGCCAAAACCATACACAGCCTCTGTCTATGTGCTCTCAGCTTCTGCTGTTCATACTCCTTCGGTTAGTACAAAATATGTAAATATTTACTGAGACCAAACCATACCAAACAAAACCCCCAGCATCTGAAAGAAAGCAACTCTATTGCCTGGCCTTACAGTCAATTTTCTGAGACACGCAAGTTCAAGTTCTTGTGGGAAAAGTAGTGAAGCAGCAGTTGTCTTTTTGTGCTCATTTAAGTTGAATGATATGCTTTGTTCAATTTTCCCCTCTTTCATTGAGATGAGAAAATAAATAGTTAAGATTTGCTCCAAATCAAAGTAAGTTTTCTGCCAGATTTTTTTCCCCTCAGCAGCTGACCTAAAGACTCTATTAAAAAAAAAATCAATTATTTCCAGATACTTAATTGTGATTGTGATCTGGAACCAACAGGATTACCAAGAACAAGAGGTATGAGTATGAGGACCATCTGTTGGCTGATATTGTCTAGAAACTAGATGGGAACTATTATACCCCCACCAACAAATTACATGCCAAGAAATCACACCAGAGCACAGAGCATCTGACAGGTTATTATTGGGAAACCTATTGACAGCTTATCAGCCGGCAATACCAATACTGCGTCAGGGGAATTACGCTATACTAATTCAGGAAACCCAGAGAGATCACTCTGAAACAAACAGATGACACAGCAGATGAGAAATACTGAGCACAGCAAGAGCTGGTAGCATGATAATCTACCTCACCAGGGTATGAGTCTCACCAAAAGATAAACTGCAGAGATGCACCTGAGAACTATATGAAGAGACAAAGCAGCACTCTCAAAGGGGTATTTGGCCGCACCAGCACCACCTCACAGCAAAACTATCACTCAGCAATTTAAAAAATAAATTTTGTGACAGAAATATGACACCAGAGTGTATGCTGCAAAGCTTTTGTGTATGTGACAATGATCTAATTCCACTTGCCAAGCTGTATTTGCAAAGTCCAGTGCCTCTGCCTTGTACATATGCAGTCAGCTTTTAAACAAAGTGGTCATTTATGTTACACTTACATGCTTTATGTAATACTGTCATTTCACATAAATGCCATATTTGTGTGACATTATTAATTCAGATAACTACAAACGTATTTATTCAGTAAGAACAAAAGCCATCTTATCGCCTTTCCACATTACTTGAACTCCCTAGCTGCTTTTTATTTCTTACATTCAGGATTTATCATCTTTCCAAACTTGAGCTTAATGATCACTGTTCATTGCAACGGGTCATTTCCTTGGTCCTTGTTCTGCTGTTCCAAGGGAGTTTATGGGACCTAAAGCTCTACTATAGCAGCAGCTGGGAGATCCCCAACCACAGGGACAGTGCTTCATCGGCCAAGCCAGCCAACTCTGTGCTACACTTCAAACTTCTGCAAAAATACTGGTACTCAACAGCACGAGAAAGGCACTGGAGGTGCGGAGGGGGGAGAATGGTAAGGCCAGTACAAACCATGACATGCAGCTCCCAGCTGGGAAACAGTCCCTTGGCAATAGTTAGGAACTGGCTGACAGTCCAGCAACATCGTTAAAATATTGAGAGCCTCCCCAGAGAGGCCACAGGATCAAGGATGGCAGAAAAGGTGTTTTGTAGCCTCATACAGGGCACAGTTGAAGAATAATCCCACAAAATGTATGAGGTGCCCAAATTCATTCTGATTTTAATGCTTATTGATTTTATTATACTGCTCTTATATGTTGTCTGGTAGCACTTTATAAATGTTTTATGTAAAATAAATAATTCAAGAAAGACACTGCTTTCTTCAGTAAAGTTTATGACATCATGAGAGCTATTTTTTGTTACTATGCTGAGTGCAATGATGAAACAAAAAGGAAAACTGGGATCTAGACATTTCAAACGTGACCATTTTCTAAATCACAGCTGCTTTTTGTGTTGCAGCAACACTATGTTCAGGACTGTATTAGATATACAATATAACATACTTCTGTCCCTTTCTGGTGCTGTTTTTAACATTTTTCCTCCCCTCTGACCCTTGATTACAAAGCCACATCCTTAAATAAAACAGATTGCAGTATGTTGTATTTTAATGTTATTTTGTCTATTTCTCCATTATTTATTCTCCTTTTGTTAAACTGTCTTCAGCAGCACTTGCCTTATATCAAAGGGAGAAACTGAAAACTGAAAAAGCCACTTTCAACTATACTGAACAAATTGGCATCTACTTTTTAAACACATTTTTGGTCTACTGGCATGACAACAGCCAACCAATTATAATGGTTAAAATCTGGTTGGCAAACTGTTTCTAATAAGACCATACCCTTCCTTACATACGATCTCCCTGAAACACCTTCTAGTCAATTCTTGTGGACCACACTATAAAATCAAGAATTTACCTATATGGTACCTTTAACAGTGTGTCTCAGTGTCAATGGATTTTATGTCAGCACATTAACATTTACACTCATCACTGAAAGGGAATTAATAGATTATAAAACATGGTTACATATCTGTATTTCTTCCAGCTGTAAACCTAGCTCTTAATCCTTCCGTTTAGAATGATTCCTGACTTTACAGAATCGTTGCAGCATATTGTAAATTACATGAAAAGAATAAACGCTGCCTGGCGCACACACACATAGATAGTGTCGTGCAAATCTTGCTGCAAGTCATCATAAAGTCAGAATACTGCTCACCTCCCAGGAGTCTGTTCTGGAGGGCAGATGGAGCAAAACAGGGAAAGGGACCAGGAGTCAGAGGCATTCTACTTTGTTAATTTTGTCCAGAAGGATTTTCTTATGCATATTCCCAGTGGTCTCAAAATCTATTCAAGATAGAGTAGAAATCCAAGGATAACTCCTCCTTCTTAAAATTTAATAAGCATATGGTCAAATCTCCCTCTTACCTTCACTCCAAGAAAGTATTACAGCACTTTATAACAGAAGCTTGCTGGACTACAGATAAGCTCAAATCTCACAAACAGCAAGTAAATAAAATGAGAGCTTCTATTCACTTTTCAGTGAAAATATTGAGCCAGTTAAGTGTCAAATGGCATTCACCATCTTTCACTACCCTACTCACTAGATCCTACTACTTCAGCATGTTTCTTAGCTCTGACTCAGACAACACTGTTTTAAAAACGTTAAAAGTGCTAAAAACGCCAGGTGAATGAAAAAAGTGAGCCAAAAAAAAAGAGCATTATTTCACATAATAATGAAAGTCATTAGCATCTTTTTCACCATTATTGTTTAACAACCCAACAATTTTGGCCTTACACATCCATATATTATATCCTTGTCATATTCTTAAGAAGTGACACAGTCTGAGGGCAGCTAAAAAACAAACCCTGAAAAAGACTGAAGCAGGATTAACAGGCAGGTGGAAAGCATGATGGATATTTACTACAGCTGATAGACTCACACACATCAGTGCTGAAACAGAGATATTTCCAAACCACAGTGCAGTTGGATAAGAATCATCTCATCTTGGGTACAACCAAAGAGATTACAGCTGGCAGCAGTAGGAAAGAGATCCTCCTGTCAGAGTGCAAGGTTTCTTTCTTTCTGAAGGAACAGGAACCCTGTGCTAATGTCTGCAGAGATTACGGGACCAGAAGCAATAGTTAAGATCATTGTTTAATCTTCTGAACATACATAAGCCTTTCTCTCTTGTAACTTACTCTTATCTATTCAGAACTTGAACACAATTATCTAATGTGCGGTAGTAGATGATGGGCAAATGGTACCAACTGCTACTGGTGAAGTGGCACAAATACAGTTCCCTTCAGCACCAAACCTACAAAATATATCTCCAGTATTATATCAAAGCTGCTATTATTTCTTCTGGTAAAATTCAAATGAAAATTAAAAAAAAAAACACACCACATTATTTTTCAGCCTTAATTCATAGCCTCCTGATGCTTTACTGAAGGTTCACATCTGGGCTTTCTGATCTGCCTCTAGACGTGTACTTTTTTTTTTTTTCAGACTGCAAATATCATTCCGAGCTGTCGTTAACACTTAGAAATCAAGTAACTGAAGACTAGAAATGCATATAAACACTAGGAAATTGCTGGTGTGAAATGCTTCATCTTTACTGACTCCAAATGTGCACGGCCCATGAGAAAGAGAAATAAAAATATTGGCACACAACTGAACAAGAGCCTTGTAGAGCACAGCTTCTTCTTGACTCATTTGAGAGGAAGTAAATGCCCACAGGTAGCCCAATTCATCAGACCATGCTGCCTTCTCATGTCAATGAGCAGTGGTCCCACAGTGGGCTGCGGCCTTCTACAGATGGCCATCTACAAACAGCCAGGTAACTGCTGAGTACACTGTGTAGCAAGCTAACCCTGTTCTCCTACCTTCGACACTCAGTCTTGGTCAGTGATCAAGGTTTTCAACAAACGAAACACCAATACCATCACTATGACACCATGACACATATGGCTGCTTCTTATTTCCATGGCTCAGCACACTGTAGCAACTGCAAAGCACTCTATGTAGCTTGTAAACAAAAATAAGTCTTTAAATCTAAAACAAATTTGCAAAAGTTTTTTTTATTTTTATTTTCCCAAGTCTAAGATGACCAACTAACTTCAAAATGAACCTTGATACTATTTGCTTCCTCAGAATTGGTTCTAAAGTTCTCAAGTACCACCAAGACAGTGCAGGTAGCCACATGAATGGACAAAAACAGGGGCTTTGCTTTTTTGTTGAAAGAGAACTTCCAGCATTAATGTTTTTTGTAGGAATCAATAAAACTTGTCTTACAGTTACACGGTTTCTTTCTCAAATCCCACTCAAAATATTTAATATTTTTAAATGCAAAAATAATAGATATTTATTTTTACTTATCTCAACAGCGGAGTTAAGTCCTACTGAAAGAAGTTGTTTGCTATTAGCAGTAATACATAGCACACTAAAGGCCTCTACTGAGAGAAGGATACTTTGTGCCAGTCTTTGTGCAGCCAGAGAGATGAACCTATGAAGGGTTTCTAATCTAAACACATAAGGTACAGAAAGAGTTAAAAAGGTCTGTTGATTAGTAATGCAAAGTTTTGAATACACATGGTACTGTATGAACAAGCAGTCTCCACACTTTTTACAACCATATATATATATATATATATAAAAATAAATCAGATAGGTAATATACATTTAGAATAGCAATGCTTTAAGACAGTTCTGTATTGGTATAAAAAACTACCAGGAGAAACACTGCAGAATCAGGTCCTCTGTATTGTGACATAATTATACGTTAGGATTGACAGTTTCACCTTGTGTGTTTGCTTTTTCATTTGTCTTCTGTCTTAAATGGCAACATTTCTACAGAACTTGCATTCAGACACAATTTGGCATGTTCAATGAACTCGCAGATCCCATCTTCTTTCTCTGGATACTGAGGCAGTTTTCATGTGCCCTTATGCTAGCAAAGGGTTAAAAACTTTTCTTATGTTCCTACTGGGTTGTAAAAGAAACTGCTGAAGCTGATCAATGACCACTGTTAAGACCTGGAAACCAATTATAAACCTGAAATTTGTGATGAACAAAGCTCTGAAACACTAGGATGAAAACTACTGAATTAGTCCAGTTCATTAAAATCATTAATAGTCATGAAATGAAAACCACCAGAGTCCAAAAAGGCTTAATGCCCTATCCATATTAATTAGATGGGAGCAAATCTGAAGTGAAAAGCAGCACATGCTTTGTAGAATTAGCAATTGCTCTCTACAGACTACACAGATCTCTATTAAAATTCAGTTTAATTAAAATTGATCACGTTAAGAAACTGATGTGGTTAATTAACTGAATTCCTGGACTTCTTTTCATACATTTCACAAATGCATTGTACACTGCTTTCCTGGGTGACAGCTTATGTTGCAGTGAAAATCTTGATTTCACAGGTTAATGCTGCATGTTCCGTGAGGCCTAAAGTTCCCGTGTCTCCCCCAGGAAACCCTGGCAGTGCAAGGAAAACAACAGGCCTTAGAAACTACCAAAATCTACCATGAGAAAGCCTGGCTGGAGTCTAACAGTTTCTCTCGTAGATCAGTGTGAAACTCTGGGCACATACAAGAAAACATCAGAAGAGCTGTGGTCTCATAAGGTCTATCATTAGAACTAAACAAAATACACAGGAAAGATATGAATTGGTGCATATGCTGTATCAACACAGACTGACATAAACAGCCAAAGGATCTGGTCCATGCAATTAAAGAATATGAACACGGAGACTGCAACCACTTCAGTTTTTGAAACACATTGTCCCCGTGTGTCTCACCAGGATGTATGAAATAACAGGGCCTGGCTACAGGCTTAATCCTAGAGCTGCCCAGGATCACAGAGTTGGCACAAGCTTCAGCGGTCTATACGGTGATTCCCAAAGGGCCAGCAACCTGGTACCTCCAAGAGTTTGCAGTATCATTCTCTAAACAATGAGGTAACCATTTCCAGAATTTCAAAGTGGACTTAGCAGTGTTAGGTTAACAGCTGGACTCAATGATCTTAAGGGTCTTTTCCAACCTAAATGATTCTATGATAAACCACTAGTGCCCTACCAGCTTCAGGAGAAAGGCTGAATTGCATCTAATGAAGGTTCATTTTTATCATATCGTTGTTTGAAATAAGGCATTGTGAATTGTGCCATTCTATTTTTGGTAGGAAGATTTCAGGATTTTGTTTTCCATTCATTGGTGTGGTTTAGTCTATGGAAGCAACTTGGTTATGAAGTACTGCTGCAAACAATTCTCATTTTTTAGAACATCACTTCTTACAAAATATCAGCAACTGGTCCTGTGCTTGCCCATTACATCATGCTGTACAAGAGGACATCAATGCAGCTACTCTTTGAAAGAAAGTGATGGACGAATATCAGTACTGATGCAGCACAGAGGATCATGCTACAACATGTAGATTATCATCTGAACTGCCATCCCAGTGACTTCCCAACCTTTCAGGGAGCAGAGTGACATGTGGAATCTCAAAGACTCAGAAGCAATGATACTTCTGGATACAGCTCAGTGGAGACTTCAAAGATAAAAACCAAAATTTTTAGAGGAAGCCAGACTGTGGCCAGACAATTCCTGAAGGAGAGTGGATCTAAGGTCTGAAAATGGCATGAGGCTAAAATAATTACCAAGGAGTTATAATACAATAAATATATAACAAAGAACACAGTTTTACATATGAATTTTATATACCTTTGATTTATATTCAAATCTATATGAATAATGGCACTGAACTTGGTATAACCACATCTTGTTCTTCATTCCTTCTTACCACTATGTAAATGCTAAAATGGTATTTTCTTCTCCAAACACATTTTGCTAGTTGAGGAACACTATTAGCATTCAGTGATAATGCTGTAGTTTACATACAGATGTTGCATACAGGCCACCTGTGCATGTGGATGGACACATATGCTTTTATCTAGATATGTTTATATAAAACCAACTGCATTCCACTCCAGCACTATTTTTTTTTTTTAAAGAAAAGAAAAGCAACATCTGACTAGGATGCAAGATACACAACTGACTCTTAATTCCCTCATGGCCAAACCCTTGTTAATGTCTTGGCCTATTTCAGTAAAATGCTCATGGTTCAAGTAATGTAAAACACACGCATTCAATCATCTTCCTTTTCCCTAAAGGCAAACACTTTCTTATCATGGTGAAACAGTTGTGTGCTGATGCACTGGAGAGCCAAAGTTCTTTTAAGCCTCATCAGAAAATTGAATACTTACTGCAACCTATCATTTGGAACCGCAGAGTAAAACAAAAGCATAATGCAAACAAACACAGGAGGTTCAGTCAGCATTATCTAGTATTGCATAAGCCTAAACAGCTGGCTTACAAAATGAGAATACACAAGCAAAGACCCAAAATCAAATAGAAGAATTTAACTCCAGGGAAAAAAAAAAAGCAACTTAACATCTATTCATATTTAAATCAGGATTACATAGTCAATAGTTAAAATACAATCAATTGAAAGGAGATGCTCTTGATATGCTTGCCTCGGAAGAGGGGTTATTTTAGGACAGCATTTTCCCAAGTAACCACAAAGAGGGCAAGGCCTTAACACAGCAGGTGTGCACTCTTTACTTTAGCAGCATCTTTTTATAATCCTCTTTTTATAATAAAAAGGGAATATTCATATTTTGAAAAATTGAATGACAGTACCAGTACAACTGGATAAAATTAACAGAGTAAAAGAAACCACATGGTAATTAAAGCACGTTCTGCACTGGTGAAAAAACCTCTTAGAAAATGATATCCTAAGTCGCCTTACTCATGTTTCTTAAGGACTCCTATATTAGATCTTCTGTTTCTCAGAGGGGCTTCACAATTTCTGGGGCTACCAGGTCAAACCGCACCTCTTCGCTGCAAAACAGAAGAATGAGCAGGAGTTGTCCCTTTCAGAGTAAAAGTCAGGGGAGCTGACAGGAGTCACGAGAGGTGACAGAAAGGGAATGAGAAACATATGAGGATCAAATCCATCCTTTATAGAACGGCCCAGATGCCAAACCCTGAGTGACTTCCCAGGCACTCACTGCCTGAAGTTCAGTGTTTTCTGGAGCCACTCTGGCCCCAATCTCCCTCATACCCTGCTCCCTGGAGCAGCAACTCCAACAGCTCCCAGCGCGCCATGGCTCCCCAGGCACACATAAGTAACGTACGCCGATTTCTGAAAGGACAATAGGAAGCCCTTCCCCATCCATCTATGCATCCATCCTTTCCCTATCGTGTCTTTTCTAAGAAAGGTAAACTCCAAAAAAGAAGATCCAGTTATATAAAGGGTCATCCCTCCGCTGCTCTCCTACCAACACCCTTTTCTTGCTGATAACATGGTTTAAATACAAGCGTTAGATCCATTTCAGCAGTGCATGACACAACCTCCTGTCAGTGGTTTAGAATGAAAGATTACATTAAACAATGACCGGGAGCAATCTTCCCTAGTAATTAAAAAAAGGTTCAAATTCAGATTACACTTTCCAGTACCTTCAGCCCCATAAATGAAGAATTACAGTTTATTCAGCCCTTTTTAGCACAACCTTAGCCTACAAGTACTTTTCTGGTAGAGCAATCATTTGCACAGTACATGTTTTATATAAGTTTCAGGAGAAAGAGGAACAGGGCTCATGAAACAATTCCATGCCATGAACAGGCACACCACTTCCAGCAAGTCAGACTTCAGAATAAATACTGATGAACGAAGTTACGCCCAACAAAACTGAGTGATACTTAACACAGAAACCAAATCTTCATCTATTTCATAACCACCCAAAGCTACTATAACTCTGTTAAGTTAGTGGCTTACTCCTGACTTACACATGAAACCAACAAAAGGAAACAGAAACCCCTTGATCTACCATTGTAAAGACAGCATATGTAGCAGCCCGGTTTAAACAGGTTAGGAGGACAACAAACAAACGAAAAACCACACTGATCTCTTTGACACTTAAGAGCCAGAAACGTCAGAATCAAAGACATGCTTACCAAAAGGCTAGTTTAAAATCAAGAATTGAAAAGTATTATACTCCCTTATGTTGTCAACATCAGTCACACTATTTTATATGACTTTCACATGCCTTATACACAAAGTATGTAAATTCAATAACCCCTCATCCAGGCTTCTAAATACATCTTGGGCCCATTACCTGCAGCAGCAGGTACAGAATGCAGACTTTGGCTGGGGACAGGGTAGAAGATGATGTAAATCATATAAATGAACATGTGGAAAATGGAGGCACTGCCAGAAAAAGTTACTGCTGGACCTCATTTCCAAAGTCTGCCCAAGTGCGTTAAAAGGCAACTGTGCACTACAGAAATTCTCACAGCTGACTTTGGAAAAAAACAAGCAGTATTAATTCTCCATAAAGCAGTACTAAAGCTACCCAAGGGTACAGTTTAGCCCAATATCTTGTGAACATCAAATCAATGAATATATAAAAACCTTCCTATGCACAGATTTAAAGATTGCATGGAATATTGAGGATTGTTTCATTATTTCTTGACGAATTCCTAAGTAGATAAAGTAACAGCTGCAGTCAAGATGCAGAGCTGATACACACTTCTCCCTAGTTTCTATTTCACAACTTCATTTTATTTCCATAATGATTATATAATTTCCATAATGATTCGTTGTATTCTTGGGTACCTAAAAGAAGTGCTGTGTTCATACACTGAACATTAACTACTTTGTGAAAGTTCAGGCTCATCAGGATATTTCAAGGCAATGTTTATCTTGGCTGTCGTCTTCTAACTTCAGGAAATTCTCAGCAGTGTCTGACAGACTTGTTAGAGTCCTGTGTTTCCTCATTTTCCTTAGTGTGACCCTTCATCCTACAAAAACTGTCAAAATTTAAAATGCTTGAAGTGGAAATGGCCAAACTAAAATTTCAGGAAAAGGAATTGGTAATTGGATTTTATATGTGAAAGTCTCCCACATGATATAATTACATTTGAATGAAAAACCCCTATTCTTCTTGCAGTTTGGGAAGGTAATGCTTACTTTGGATTTACAAAGTACATAGATGCTTCATGTGAATTATGTACCTTGTCATGCTATTCTGAAAGTAGAATTATTATATTTAGCTAAACACACAAAGATTGTTATTGGTAAAATATAAGAATTATTCCTACAGTCAGATTAAAAAGTACATCTTGCTGCTGAATGGAAAAAAATTGTTTAAAAAATTACAAGTTAAATCACCTAGAATGACGTGGAGAATGCTGGACAGGAAAGAGGATGATACATACAAAGTACCCATCCTCAGTAAGTTCAGTTACAGTTCATCATATCATACCAGAGCCCCCGTTTCAATAATCTATTCTTGTGCTATGCATGGAACAAGGAGCTTTGAAGCAACCTCTTGCGTTAATTTTGCATGAAAACGCCATCTGGCCCTAAACAACTATCTAGGCTATGGATCTGTTATAGCCTAGATATGGTCAACATGATATTGAAAGGTCAAAGAAAGGTCTAATTATATGCCTTAGTACTTAGAGGCCATGGTCACTGGAGCATGAACATAATCACTCAGGCCAAACAAGACTCATTTATAATTTTAATTATCAGTGAATCAGACATCTCTGAAAGAGTTGTTCCATGTAAAAGAATTATATGACTGTTGCTCAAAATAACTGTCTTGTCTTGTTTGTCTCTAAAATAACCCCTTGAAATACCCTCAGTTAGTTCCTTGTTGATATATTTAGAATCCATCAATCTTCTCAAACACTGCATATTAACATATTTGGAGTATTGTATAATTGCACACAAAAAACCCCTTGTGTTACAACAGTATGATCTCTTATAACAGTTTGCAAAAATCCAGAATTCCAAACCTGAGAAATACCAAACTAGGGCTGACCATACAATTCCATTCAATCCCTTCTGTGTAGTGATACAACATGTACAAAACAGACTGTAATGATATTTTAACAAGTCTCTTACCTCATTCATTGCACATGGTAGAGGTTTTTGGGGGACGGAACTGAGCTGTAACTAAAAGAACACCCACTTTGGTTGTTGGGGGGGGGGGAGTTATGTTTTGAAAGACACCAGGATGATACAAAATGAAAGATATGTCAGTTGATAAGCTGACCTGGAAAGTGTATAGAACTTCTTCACCTGCCACGGATGCTATAGGATGCTACATAAATCACTCTAATCACTTTTTTGCCCTCAGATGGTCACTAATTCCTCAATTTTCTTTTTGTCAGTCCTGACTTCAGGCATGGGGTTTGATTTACAGAAGTGTGAATACAGTTCTGCAAATAGAGCACATTCAAAAGCGACCTCAATGCAAGCTGAGCTTTCAATATATGAAGTGCTTGTTGCCACTAAGTTTTCTAAAGTGCATGTCCTAGGCATCTTACATTCAGTATCCAAAAAGCAGTGCAGTGATTCCCAGGCCTTCTGGAGCAACCCTTGTAAGTACTGTCTTCCCATCCTACTCATCGCCTACTTTCATGAGTTTTGCTTTCCCACTGGACATTCTCTGTGCTCCCACCTCACCTCTACCATCAACACTTGACCAGCTGGAAAGACCACAGCTCACTGAGGCTTGGGAGCATAAATGGCACTAATACTGGAGCTAAAGAGGACCACTGGAGCCATAGTCACTGATAGAGGCATGGCTGTGTTGGATAATGTAGCTGTAATCAGCAATTAAAAGCTCACAAAAAAGTTGTTAATTCAGGGTCAGATAGAAGCAGTAGGCACCAAGATAAACACATCACACTAGAAGGTAGAGAACTATGTACAAATACATTTATACAAGCTATAAGGGACATGAGGTTTTAGTGTTAGAAGTGGTGTACCATGATTCCTAAACAGCAACAAAAATCCACTACTCCTACTCCAAAAAAAAATACCCTCAGTTTCTTTCTCTTTTGAATACAGTCATCACTCAGATCACTGATAAAAGACTTGAGTCTGTTTTGGTCTTCAGCTAACATTAATGTCACTATACCTGTCAATTTGTTTCCTGTAATTAAGAGTCCAGGAAGTGCTTATCTGCACTTTCTTTACATGATATTTTATGTACTACTGCCTTATCTACACAAAGAACATAAAAGTAGTCACCCACTTGCCTGCTGGACATTTGAAGATCTGTGAAGAGACATCTCGCACAGACTCTGTCACAGGGATGGCTGGACTCTCACCCCTCCGAATAATCTCAGCTGGGTCACGATGGGGAATGAAGCCTTGCCAGGTCAGCTTCCTGGGGAGCATCCAGCTGTACTGTCAGCCCAGCTTCCCTCTCTAAGCCCAACTGCCCTCATCACCTGCCCTCTGCCAGGTTTCTGATGTAGCCTGGTTGCACTTCAGACAGCACGTTGTGCACAGGGTGCACCTTCTGCTGCTTGATGCCTTGGTCACTGACTGCTTAGAGGGCTTCCTTTTCCCAAAGGGTCTCAAGGGCCCCCTTACAGCCTTAACCAGAAAAAGAAAAGAAGTCTACAGCTCAGCAAGTTACATACGCTCATATTTAACTGACATGAACTTCAAGGGGACCATTCACACACTTAAAAGTTAAAATACCTAGTATTTTACTGAACCTGGGCACTAACAGCAAGAACACCCTCTACTACACAGCTAAAATGCCTTCATTTTCCACTATGTTATACCCACTAAACACTCTACCACCACTGAACCCAGCAGTTACACCACCACCACCAAACTGGAGTAACCTACACTGTGTATACATTGGGGATTAGAGTATGCTCAGACACGCCAAAGACTCCCCAGTCCTGGTCACCCCACCACCAAATTTGTTGACCTACTGTATTTCAGCTCTCTTCTTGCTCAAACACTCCATCTCCTTCCAGAGGAAAGCAAGAGCAATGGGAGATGATGGGTGCTCAGATCAGGTCTCACTGTCAGCAGAAGTCTCAGTACCCATAATCTGCATGCACAGCCAACACCAGTGTCACAAGGCGCCACTGAATATACTCGCCCCGCAGTGTAGACATAATCATAGTGACTGATATTCTAAGCACTATGCATATATAGTCTGTTTGCAAAATAGGCTTTCAATACTAATATATGCTTAGCATTACAATTTAAGTCTCAGGGAAAAAAATCTCACACACACAGTTTCAGTACTGTATTGAATTTGCAAATCAAAAAAGGAACGCTTAACACATTTGACCAAGTTTAATACTACATCATATACTGTCTTTGTTACCACCCATTTTACACATGCATAGGTCAACGCAGATTTCTCCCATGCTTATAAATGGCTAGATAGAAAAAGAACAGATAGTTGTATAGTCAAAGCAGCTGGAGTAAAATGCAGAACTAGAATCAAAGACAAAGATACTTATTAAACAGAAAAAGGTAATAAATTGGATCATTTGCTTCCATATTTATGCTTTCAATCGTTAATCAAATCCATTTCCATTTCTAATTTTACAATTTTTCTTTTCTTTTGACCTTTAATAAAATGTTTCAATTGATCAGGGTAATAAAAATGTGAATTATATGAGCTGGCACAGACAAAGAAAGACCGTTGAGTAATCTGTGTTCCAGATATAACAAGGTAAATGCCTGTGATTAAGTATGGGCTAAAAGATATCTTAAAAAAATCCAAGTATCGTACTTTTCACTTAAGAATTCAACAAAGAAAAAACTTAAAAAAAACCCCAAACAACAAAACATGAACAACTAAAATAAAGGATTTGTGGGACAGCAGCTGTCATTCAGTTGACATAACAGACTCTATTTGCTCATTAATACAAAAATTTTTTTAGCTCAAATAAGAACATATTCTTATCTGTTCTTGAGGTTTATTTCAACTATATCCCAAACAATAAATTCCTTAAGATGTTTCATAGCATAAGCACTTAAAATCGGTTTTGGGGATTTCTAAAGACCAGTGCAGTACTATGTCAGCAAGAACGTAATCAAAGCAAACAGCCTGCTGAGCCTGCCAACCAGTGATATTATTTGTTTCAAAAGCTTTCCTTTGAATAGCAAGTATTGATTTTCTACATCAGAAGTCTCAAACAAAGAGCATTAAAAGAGAAATTATACTTCCTATTTTTTCTCCATCTTATTAAGGACCATTGCTGAAGACTAACTATATGATCACCAGGGATTTAAAAGTTTGAGCTGAATAGATCGACATTTAGGAATACTAGGAAATTTTTCTTCTTTTTTAAGAGTTCTTACTATGGGGCAATGCCACTTCTGCCAGAAAGGATGGGTTTTTTTCCTTGGATAGAGGCAATTAGCTAAAATGCATTATTCCATTACTATCTGGCCTCAGTTACCTGTGCTCCTCAAAGTATTCCTCACATAAAGTTCAGGTAAGCGAAGGCATCATGAAGGAAGGAAAGAATAAAAGCACAGAGCAAAGGGTAGCAAGGAACTGATGGAAAGAAGAGGCTGAACTCTGGGAAAAGAGATCAAGGTCAGTGGTGTGTTTCAGAGGCAAAGGAAGGAGCATGGTATGTATAGGAACACTGGGGAAGCAACAGAGAGGCTGCACAAGAGGTGACAAAGGGAACTATGGCTACCAGGAAACAAAATTTAAATAGATTCAGCACTTCAGAAGACTTCACAGTTCAGAAAAATATCTACGTGCAAGGAGGAATTCAAAATGACAGGTGGTTCAACAGGTTTTCTTACTCCTTCAGCAACATCCACAGCCTGCCATACTTATCAACAGTCCTAACAGTCTATGAGGGCCTCAGTTAGCAATGCCCTTTAGCATCTCTCATTCAAGTAATAGCAGCAATTTTTTTACTTCCAAACTTTGTAATCTTTTCTTAAAAAATGCCAAGGAGCTAGACAGCTAGTGCTAAGTCAAATTTAGTGGGATTAGTCACATACGTTGGAGAACAAAGACTGGGCTCAGTTTTAAATTTTTACCTAGAAAGTACCAACATTTATTAACATGCTCATTATCATCAGCTGAAGATCAATTTTCAGCTGGACACCAGGTGCCCACTGAAGCTGCTCTATCACTCCCCCTCCTCAGCTGGACAGGGGAGAGAAAATATAATGAACGGCTCATGGGTCGAGATAAGGACAGCGAGAGATCGCTCACCAATTACCGTCATGGGCAAAACAAACTCAACTTTGGGAAGTTAGCTTGGTTTATTACCAGTCAAATCAGAGTAGGATAATGAGAAAGAAAAACTAAATCTTAAAACACCTTCCCCCCGCCCCTCCTTTCTTCCTGGGCTCAACTTCACTCCCAGTTTCTCTACCTCCTCCCCGCCAGCAGCACAGGGGAACAGGGAATGGGGGTTGGGGTCAGTTCATTGCACGTTGTCTCTGCCGCTCCTTCCTCCTCAGGGGCAGGACTCCTCACACTCTTCCCCTGCTCCAGCGTTGGGTCCCTCCCACAGGAGACAGTCCTCCACAAACTTCTCCAGCGTGGGTCCCTTCCACGGGCTGCAGTCCTTCAGGCACAGCCTGCTCCAGCGTGGGTCCCCACAGGGTCACAAGTCCTGCCAGCAAACCTGCTCCAGCCTGGGCTCCTCTCTCCATGGGTCCTTAGGTCCTGCCAGGAGCCTGCTCCAGCACAGGCTTCCCACGGGGTCACAGCCTCCTTCGGGCATCCCCCTGCTCCGGCGTGGGGCCCTCCCCGGGCTGCAGGTGGAGATCTGCTCCACCGTGGACCTCCCTGGGCTGCAGGGGGACAGCCTGCCTCACCGTGGTCTTCCCCACGGGCTGCAGGGGAATCTCTGCTCTGGTGCCTGGAGCACGTCCTCCCCTCCTTCTGCACTGACCTGGGGGTCTGTACAGTTCTTCCTCTCACATATTCTCACTCCTCTCTTCAGCTGCAGTTTCTGTTGCACAGGGTTTTTTCCCCCCCCTTCTTAAATCTGTTCTCCCAGAGGCACTACCACCGTCACTGATGGGCTCGGCCTTGGCCAGCAGCAGGTCCATCTTGGAGCCGGCTGGCATTGGCTCTGTCGGACATGGGGGAAGCTTCTAGCAGCTTCTCACAGAAGCCATCTCTGTAGCTCCCCTGCTACCAAAACCTTGCCATGCAGACCCAATACAATCAGCGTATTTTACTCAGAGTTAACAGAGCTACAAAGCAAAGATTTGGCCCCACTATAGTTACAGTATTGTTGCCAACATGTAGTTGAACAAGGGTGACCCTGGAGTACCCCTAGTGACAATTAGTGCAACAGGATCACTAAAGAGACATGAGGTAACATATTGGCTTTGTACTCTGCCTACACACTTGGGATTAGATATGTCCAATAAAAGACATTGTGCTCCATAAAGAACACACAATGGCATTTAACTTCTAGGCTTCTGATCCCAAGGAGGGAATTCAGATTTTGGAGTCTGATGTCTGCAATGCATGGAGGAACTTGGCATTTCAGATTGGGACTCAAAACAACCAGTGCACTGAAGTCCAGAGAAAAATCTGAGCACACAGAGCATCTTAAATGCCAGAGTGAACACATTTATTCAGAGATGGAGACAATAGGCATTTGCATGTATTCTTTATGGGATCTGATCAGGGTTTCCTCTTTTATTTGGGGGGTTTTCTAAATGTGACTGATAACAAGGTGGTGATTGCACCGTTCACCTTCATATACTGTCACAACACTCATACCTTTGCTTAGGGTCTAAGAGGTCAGACTCAATGCCTTCCTTAGCTAACGAGGTTCAAGTCTATGTTTTCCAGCTCCAAGGAAAGTGCCTTTACCCCAGGGTGCATATCAAGCTACAGAGTGATTCCCGTGATTCCTCCTGCTTAGCCTGTGCTTTTATGCAGAAAGAAATACCAACCCAAGGGGAAAAAAAATAACCCAAAAAACCCTAGGAGAAAGAATGAGCATAGCTGGTTTTATAGATAGGGTACTTTGCCTCTAGGTTCCCAGATTATGATCTCAGTTCCTAAGCCTATTTTGGGATAGCTTCTACCTTATTAGCAGTTTTCTGTAAACGCGTAAGTTGTCCTGAGAAGAGAGAACTGAGGCTTTTTTCTAACACTGTCCAGCGCATTCACTACTCCACCACCTCAATCATTCAGCTGTTCCACCAGCTGCACTGTAACATCACTCACACCCTGCAAATTTCTGGCTTTCCTTTATAATTACTCTCATGTATTTTTCTATATTATAATCCAGTCTTTTAAGCACTAACATATTTTAAGTTATCATTAGCTAGTAGGGTACTGTCTCCCCACAGAAAAACTCCCACCTTTGTGCTTGAGGAGCAAACAAGTGACTAAAAACACCACCTAACAATATGATATTGGGACTAGAAGTCTCAGAAAAAGTGAAATGAGGTTGGGGAATCCAATTAAAGGAGAACAACTAAGATGAAAACTTCACCCCCAGCTTAAGCAAAATCTAAGATGAAGTTTAATTACTACAGTGTGTTGGAATATCAGCACCAGTTCTGGACTAATAAAAAAATATTCAAACAAAAAGCATATTAACTCAAAGTGCACATTTTTATTTAATTAAAGGTAAAACAGAAAGAACAGTAATAGGTCAATAATAATGACTTATTACTTCCTTTATGTGGCACATTTACAATAAATGGTAATTTACCATTAGAGAGACATATTAAATTTTTTTCTGCTAAAGAAATTAACATTAGTCATGTGGAGAAAGAGAAGGCTCTCCATTTCCAGCTTGAGGATTTGCATTCAACAAGGCAGTCTGAGGATATTACAGACCTCGTTCCCCCTTTAGCAATGCAGGAAGAATTAAAGCATAACCATGTATGACATCATTCCAGCTGTACACTGATGGGCTACAGATCGTTTCATCCATGCTATTTGAAAAACATTCCACTTTCCAGCCATTATACTTGCTAAATGGATTCACCTGCCATACCCTTGGAATCATTAAAGAAAAGAAAAAAAAATCTTTGGCACACAAGAGCCTTGCTTTAGTTTTATTCTTATAGCTGATATACTATTACTTTTACTTCTTAAAAATAACTAAAAAATATTTCTTACTCACTCCATTGGAAAAAAAAATCTACATCTATGTGACCTGCTTTTATTCTTACTTTAGGCTTATTTCAAAGTTTCTGATTAAGTATCTTCACAAAACAGATACAACAGACTTCCTAGACAAAACTTGTCATTACCAGGGCTGTACTGTGCCTTGGTATTTTTAAGTAACTGCCTGTTAGCCTGGTTCCAAAGAAAAGAGGATCAGTTTACTGATCTGAAGTCTACTTCTGGTAACTTCCTTAATTATTCGACGTGAAGATAGAAAGCTGCTATTTAACACTCCCTCCAATCACAGGAAAATATCACACCATTTGTACACTCATTATGGCTGCACTCTTAACTTCAGACTCATTTAAAAGCTTCAACTCTACAGGTGGGATTTTCAAAGCTGCCTCTAGGTCATTAATTTCTAATTGGACACCCCAACCCTCTAGGCAAGCTTTGAAAATCTCATCCTAAATAATCAATATTCTACTTCCTAATAACCTGGTCTGCAAAAGAGCCGACAGGACAAAACATTTAGCAACTGGAGGGAGACTGCTGTGAACATGGCAGGAAAAAAAATAGATCATATATCCTTGTCTTAATAGTAAGATTATTCCCTACTGCCCACAAGGAGTGAAAGGGACCAGACTGACAAAGTAAGGAGGAAGAGAGGGAATCTTCTCAAAACAAACAAAAAAACAGAAATCAAAACTTCATACATCTTGTGAAAACAACAGATTCAACAGCACCGTGCATGGCTTGGGTGTATGCTCAGAGTATGTCTAAAATAATATGGTCCAGATGGCAAAAACCCTCCCACAGTTTAAGAGGACATTAACATACTGTATAATGCCACAAAGCAACATATTTGATAAAAATCAAAACAAATAATTAAGGTATCATTACAAATGTAACACTACATTTTTGAAATGCAGAAGATAGGGATTTAAAACAGCAAGATAAATATCAGATCCTATTGGTTAAGTATGTTACAACTACTAGTTAAATATAAAATAAGAAGATTTCATTCAGGATATACATCAGCCTGAGTGACCTAATGAAAAGGAGACAACTAATTACATTAAATCTAAGGCAACAGCAGGAAAAAAAAAAAAAAAATCAGTGAAACATTTGGGAATATCTCACCAGTTCAAGACTGTAAATAATTTGAAACATAACTCTCCAAATACACCAGAAAGGGGGAAGAAAGAAGGTAATCTAATCTAGACCATCCCTACTCTAATTAGCAGGCATTCAAACAATTTAATTTTCTAGGAGGGAAAAGAAAAATAACCTAGCCCCAAAACCACACTCATTTAAGATTTTAATTATTAGGTTCTCCGAGTTTCCTGCATTCTGTAGCAGTTATAAAACTGGGTAATAATTACTTTGTGGAGTCCTTCCAAAGTAAAATATCCTTAACCACCTTGAGGCAGAAAAAGGATTCCATCTGTTTTAACATACTGTATTTTAAAAAAACCCAAATCTTTAAGTTTTGAAATCCAGGTAATTCAGTGTAATCAGAAGGATACAGCTCTTTCCCTTATGGTTCAGCCTATTTGTTCTACCTGCCACTCTGAGACCTGACACAGCTTAGGGCACTGCAGTTCTTATCACAAAAGACTTGATCCTTAAAACAGTAATTACACATTGGCATTTACAGGCTAGAGAGCACACTATGTTTGATGTTACACTGGGCAACAGAGCATGATGAACAGCAATACGAACAAAGTAAAATCTGGCAACGAGCATGGCTACAAAACTCATTTGAGAATGCAAACCGAACAGCTGCATATGGCAAATATGTGTGTGTATATATATATGTGCACAATTACTTAAGATTTACGGCTGAAGGATACTCAGTGCAGTAGTCACAATTCTTATATTTTCATACATATAACCTGCAGATTATTTTAAGTGACAAAACAAAATGCTTCCCCACAATATCTCATAATAAGCATCAGTGCAGGTTATACAAAAGTTTAACCAAGAATTGTACTTCTCCAATGGTTCCCAGGTTCAAATTTTCTAATATCTCCTTTGCCTCTGCCTTGATTTTTGCACGTTACCTGGTGATACGGATTATGCATGCAAAACCACAATAATAATTATACATCTTCAACTAGAATTTTTTTTTTTAATTGGCCTTTTTTGGTAATAGGTATATCAAACACGATCAAGATTTTAGTACAGTATCTGTCAAGCACATTCAAGCTTCCCTGCTTTCATAACTTCAGAGCTGACTCTTGTTATGTTCTCGTAAATTACATATTTCACATTTAGTCTGATTGGAATTGGGAAGCTGAAATATTAAAAAACATTCTGCTACTAATACTGCTCAGTAGCTGACCTGCAAGTCAGCAGATGATGTCTGGAAAGATGTAGTGTTATAAAGTTCAAATATTTCAAAATACTTTAAATAGATTTTTGTATTTTGAGCATAACTAGGAGATGCATTTCTCACTGTTTTATTTTATAAACTCACTCTGTATACATTAAAGAAATTTTGCATAACAACGGAGTTCATGTTATACAGTTAAGAGGCAGTGTGGACTGAGCAGGTGGAGTTCCTGAGTAAGGTCAGCATCAGGATTTAACGTGCACAATTCTTTTTGTGACTTTGTCCAAAGACTTAGTTCAGACTCAATTAATTCTACATTCTCCCCATTTCAAGCTGTGGCAATGCAGTAACATTGAGATTGATCAAATTGGGACATTCTTTGAAGTTCTCCCACTCATAAATACATTAATGAAGTTTTTCTTTCTAGTGTATCAATAGCTGGTGACTTTCTTGCCTTTCTTTAAAGAGGTATTGCTGCCCTAATGCATATAAAAACTCTAGAGCTGCATCCAAGAGCAAGTAATTGTTTTTTAATAATCCCTGGTGTTGATTTCACTGGAAATCAGTTTTGCAGACTAGTTACACACATTGTTGCGTTCCCAAATTTCATTCAAAGAGATGGAGCAAGCATTTGTGCTAGATGAACACGAGGGCTTTCAAAAGGTGAGCAACACTGGATACCAGCTGACCAGTTATTTGTCTTTCCTATTTTGATACTACAGTTTTGAGCTGTGAACGAAAGGGACGTGGTCTCTGCAGTGATCCTGACCTGAAGACCACTGTACATCAAAGAATTAGTGATCCACCTAACAGTTAATCTGAGCAGTCCCGGTCTTGTGCTGTGCTGCCTGTACAGCCTGGCCTTCAGGCCTGTGATGTGCCACGCGTATCCCTTGGCCGCAGGATAAACTTAGCGCTAATTGTAATGGAGGAGCCTGTGGGTAGCTCCCACTTGATACCAGTGATTATGCCACCCGCCTGGCCTTGCCTTTATCTAACCAGTTCTCCTGTGAACATCCTTTCTGTCTGACAGTAGAAATGATGAATAGAGTTGTTTTCTTGTTAGAAAGTGCTATAATAGCTTGAATGACCAAAATGGGGTAACGCTTTCCACAGACAGGTCTGCATGGTGTGCTGTAAGTGGATCGGAGGCCCATTTTGATGCTGCATAGCTCCGGGTTCCCAGCATCTAGAGGGATGTAAGATTTTACTATTCTCTTTCTCCTTTTAGTGTTAGCTTTAATCAGTACTATTTTAAACGACACTTTTCAGAGTCTGAGTGCCTTTCCTACTGGGATTATAATGGATCAGCATCTCCTGGTACAAAACAGTCTCAAAATACATATTTCTTCTAGCAAATACAGGCCTATACCACACTCCTCATGGCCACTGAATTGTACTTGACCTTTGTATGACCAAATAAATATTCTTTACATGTATGGTGTACAGGTATCAAGAGAATACTTTAAATGCATCCAAATCATCAGGAAACTCTCAGTATCTGCCATTCTCCACTTTTCACTAACACAGTTTTGCATACAGCTGTACAGATTCAAGTTTCTCATCACTGTTTCTAACACTTATACTTAGCATCCAATTCTTAATATTAGGTTAGCCTTTCAAAGTTTTAGTGAAAATTTGGAGAAATAGAGTGAAAATTAAGCAACCAGTTAAAACCCGAAAACTAGAGTGAGAAATTACATAATTATTACTTGCCTAGAATGACCAAATACGCTCGCATAATATGGAATGAATTTATTATTTTTTTAATTAAAAGTAGATACACTGCTGCAGCCAGACAGACCTCAGAACACTTTAAAGAAAGTGAGGCAGGCACTTTACGGGAGAACAGAACGGGATTTTAAGTTAATTCACCACAACATGAAATATTATACTATCCGGGAAGCAGCCATACTTAACTCATCCATAAACTGAGCAGCCAAACGGACTAGATTACAACTATAAGATGAAGTGGACCATGGTCTATTGCAAATTATGCATACATACATTACTTTTACCAGTGCTGATCCACATGCAAGACGCTCCGCATCCCAGGCATTCCCAAGTTGCACAGGAAATTGCTTTACCCAGTCATTCATAAAACACACTATGTTAGAGCTAACTTTAACCCAACACTTGATTCCTTCTATGAAAGCAGGTGTAGCCACTGGAAAAATAATGGCACTTTCCCTACCTAGGACAGTAGAAATGCTTCACAACTACATATATAGTGTTTTGGATGAAGAAATCCTTCGTGTCTTACACATCATCCTTAGTGGCTAGGTGGTGAGAGGAAGGAATGAGGAGACACCATGTTGTGCATCAGTGATAATACAGGCAAAGCCTTGACACATTTTCTGCTGCCACTGATGTTCACGCACTAAGGTACAGGGAGCTACTGAAGAGCATGTATCTGCTTCTTTGTCCCAACTCATTTCCCCCACATTGTTCTGAACCACCCCAAGCAGTTCCTCTGTGAATACATACAATTTTCCAGAGATAAATAGGCAATTGAAATCTAAAAGCCCATGACCATACACTTTCTATACACAAAATGCTGTAATCTTGTAATCAATATGCTATTTAACACAAAGCCAGTGCAGCCCCTGGGGGAAGGGGGCTGTGCTGTGAATATTTAGTTCAGGTGATAAGGTTTGCTGCTGTCTTTCTGCTTCGTGGGAATAAACAGGACCTTAACATTACTGCTCAACAATACTATCTGATGGTCACAGCATCTTGGATTAATCAAAAACAACTACAAAAAACAGCAGGTGAGGCAGCCCTTGAAAACATAGCATAAGCATACCTGTTGGTTCAGGTGTCCACATCATAGGGCTCAGAAGGAATTCACTGCCACACTTACCACAACACTGACAAGGATTTTTGAAAACTCATAGCCAGCTGGGAGAGACTGAGAAACTAGAAAAAAGAAAACACAGCACTGTTTGGCAGAACTAGAAAGACAGGCGTGCTCCTAATAATTTCTGTTATGAAAGTGTCATTATGTAGGAACAACATTTATGGACTTTCAAGCTTTAAAAGAACTCAGAGAAGATGCAGGATAGCATCTACCGAATACCATTGGTTCACGGACACTATTTCAAATCTAATTAAATTACTAATCCATTCTTTTCATCTGATAATGTTCTATTAGGTGAAAGAACTTTTTTTTTTTTAAGTGAAGCATCTAATATTAGCATCTTTTTTGCATTTAATTAGACAATAAGGAATTAAAAGCCAGATAGATAAAACTAGAAACAGTAAAAATAACTTGAAATCATTACACGATTTCTAGATATGTATTTAAGGAAGCTGCTGTCTTGTCCTTTCTATTGCTGACCACTGGTGGAGAGAGAACAGTGAATTACACAGAGAATAGCTTTAGCACTCTATAACAACTGACTTGAAGCAGGGTATTAAATATAGAAGTTGTCTCATGTGGAATAGGAAGGTTGTTATTTTGGTTTTAGTTATTAGCATTTTCATTTGTAATTAGGAAAACAGTGTGAAAAAACGTACTGTGATATTTACAGCTGCTAGCAATTTGAGATAAATGGTAAAAATGCACAAGATTACAAAATCTGAAGAAACTAGGTAAATTAGAAACACATGTAAACTTAATAAATGGCAAATATAATCCAAAGCACAGAGGGAAGAAGTGAACAAGCAACATGGAAAGCAAACTATCAAAGAAGAACATTTCCTTGTGAGCTCTTCCAAGTCCTATTAAGCAAAGTTCAAGTACTTTCTTGGTGTTGGCCACCTTACCTTCTGCTGAAAGCTGAAGAGGCAAAAACAGGTGATGTGTCCATTCTTCAGTTTCCAGTCGAGAGCCAGGCGCATTATAATGTAAACCACTATTGATTTCAGTTCACTTTAATACCCTGGACTGTGAACTGTGGTGGTGAAGGGCTCCAATTCATAATCCCTGTCAGATTCAGCTGCCACAGCTAAATCCACAGAGGTTGTGAATAAGAGACCTTAGAAATCATTTCAAAGTGAAATATGATCCAAATAGGCAAGTACAATTTGAGGATATATACACTGAATCACAAGGTAAATTATGAACTAGCTCTTCTTCTAAGATGGACAGAGACAGTTTAATTGAATGGATACCATGACGAACCAGGAGCTCAGACACACTGTGTTATGAAACCACTGCCTGAGTGGCAGGGACAAAACGAAGCTGTGGTAGTGGGCAGCAATACAAGCACCTTCTGTGTTTTGGACACTTGTCCTCACCTCTGCATTGCAACACAGCAGCCCTTCAGGGAACTAATTCTGCCCATGTCTCTTCCCTCACCCCAAAAAAATAACTCCCCCAGAAGTGAGCCCAACCACTTCACTAAGCTAATCCACAATACAGCCCCTGACAGATGTGCTGCACACCCTGGGTGGGCAAGATTACCAACAGTAGTACTGCTAAAAAGTCTGTGACATGCAAACATCGCACAAACTAGTTGTGGATCCCTTGACATCTTGCCTTTTTATGCTTTTGCTTCCCAAGCCTACATATCTTCAGACCATCATCTTCTATATACACCTACCCTCCAAACTATGATGGTTCAGTTCCTTGGCTGAGGCCAAGGATTTATATGTCTATGCTGTACAAGCCTTGTTATGGATTAAATGAATAATGGCACAGATTTATTCTGTCTTTCCACAGACAGAAGTCCACAGTCGAGATATCTAGCGCAGTGGTGGCTATTTATCTAACTACTGATACCTTCAATACAAGATTAACTTTACCTCAAGTCACTGGAAGAATACTAGGAGTGAAGGAAAAAGAACATCAGATTAACTCTAAAAAAAGTTCCTCCTATACATGAAATAAAAGTGCCACATCTTCGACTTTTTTTTTTTTTCAGGTATTAGGCTGAAGCCTCTAACAGATGGCCCATAAGTCAAGTTCTGCTAGACAGGAAAAGTTGATGATTTAGCAGATCTTTTCCATCAGCAAGTCTTACTGTCATGACTACCTCAAACAGTAACAGCAGTCAGTCTCTGCTGCCTTTTGGCATCCAGAAGTACTTCACCAACATTACATGACTAACCAGAAACAGACTAAAATTCACGACCATGCCTAGACTGCTTCTGTGATTGAAGATACTGAATCAAGACTAAAACAACATGATTCAATCAAAAGGAGATAATAGGTAGTCACAACCCCATTTTGTTTGCATTTACTTTTGCAACTTTTTACAGTCTAAACTTTGGCAGGCAAGCACTGCTGTCACATACACAGAAATACTTCTAAGAAATAAGTATGTCCAAGCACTTTCTGCATGCCATTATAACGCGTATAAGTTTTGAAAATGCAAGCCGCAGCTCACATATACATAGAGGAACCCCAGGGACCCGCCCAATTCATAGCCCTGGGGAACTTGACAGTTCACAGGAGCAATATCAGAAGATGAGATATTTACAGTGACAAACTGGCACCACTGAGGCAAATACTAATGAAGCAATGTCAGAACAGTGCCCACAGGGCTCAGGATCTTCTACAGGTATTTTAAGAGAAACCTATGATCTCTGGTATCAAAAGCCACAGGAAGATCAGTAAGAATTAAAATTGACAATGTGCCAGAATCCACCTACTATAAAACAGAAGGTCACTACAAATCCTCATTAAAGCTGTCTCACTGCTTTGGCCTGATTGAAATTTTTCAAACAGTTTATTATTACCATGAAGGTACAGGCTGCAGTTGCCCTGCCACAACCTTTTTCCAGGACCTTTGCTAGAAAGGTAGATTTGAAACAAGATGGAAATCTGAGAAATTGCCTGTGGACAGCAAAAGGCTGCTTAATCAACTGTTCCAATCTCCAACAAAGAAGAAACTCTTACAGATGCCAAAGAGGTGTTAATGATAGATATTATAAAAGGGAACTGCTACAGTATATCTTCCAAGGACTGCTACAAAAGCCTTGCTGGCAAAAGATCAAGAAAACAGCTTGCAAGTGCAGGACCATATCTATAATAAAAGTACAATGTGACAGGTTTAAAATCCATAAACTATGCTGAAGTACATAGTTCAGGGTCCTAATGACCCAGCTGGAACTGAAGTTGTTGAAGGCCTTGGTATTTAACCACCACAGGAAAAGAAAAGACCCCAAAGCCTTCTCTCATGTGCTCTCCACTAGACCTTATGCCAAGAACTGCAGCAGCCCAGATTACTTCTCTGTTATCAGTTGGTTTCCACCACCACGCTTGGAAAACTTCAGCAGATGTTAACTGTGAAGAACATTCAACCATAACAGAACGGCAATATCAAACAACACAAAACCACCAAGCCCACCACAAATGCTTGAAACAATGGGACATGCTAAGCAGCTAGGTGTGTGAAGATGGCAATGACAATCTCACATGAGCCTCCCTGGACTTTGAGGCAATGTTTTAGAAGGCAGTGAGGCTGTCCATACACAGAAGTACAGTGAGATCCTCCCAGCTTGGTTCCTTCTTGTCTCTTCATTTACTGTGCTTCAGCTCCTTTTGCTCATGGCATTTGTTGTGGTTCTCCCTGTCCCATGCACAGCTAGAAAGACTTTCCATTTAACCTTGTTATAGTTCTGATTTAAGGGAAAAACTTCACAGAAGTTAAACTCTTATTAGCATAGAGTTCACATCTCCGTTGTAATACTCTGTATCAACCAGACATTCACAGAAAGACATTTAAAGGCAAGCAGTTAGAAAAGGGGGAATACATTGTCTCCAGAGCTTTGTTTTGCTTCATTTTTAAACTTAAAACCTGCCCTAATTTAGCTAGGGCTGAACCAGAACACAGCTTAAAACAGAGCAGTAGAGACAAAACAAAGAAAACCCAGAATTAAGCCTCATCCTTAAGCCTGAGGAAAACTAGTATCTCAATAAAGTAGCCACCCTTCTAGGTCAGAAACCAGAAAGAGAAAATGGAAACACTATCAGATGGTTGCTCCTTCAGTTCCAGCAGAGTGTCACTGTACCCCCAAACCCCAGCCAAACAAACAAACAAAATGAAACAAAACAAAACAATCTCACAACAATCCAAACCTCCCCCCCCCAGCTCCCAAGAGTGACAAAGGATCAGCATTTCAGTACTACCCTTTGGGTTTAGTCTGAGAAGGATTAGCATTTGTTCACATCTTTGGCCATCTCACTTCTTTGGAATGTTATTGTTACAAGTATTTCATGCTCCACAAGTTAATACAGTGAGTTATTATTTTCTCTCTTTTAACCTAGAAGAAACTTTAACTATATTTGGCTCAGATGAAAACTCTTTGTCAGGCTCATGTGAGCATGTTGAGAAACTGGATGACAGACAAACCTTCCTGTTCTGTACAATTCTTTTTTCTAAAATGTTGTGGTTTAGGATGGATGACAGTTATCCCACTTCAGATTTGCTTTTCCCATTATCTGATTTTGTTTTTTTCTAACAACAGTTTTGCTGATTCCAGGCTGGAGCGAGCAATCTACTTCCCAGTGGCATTTCAATTGAGCCAAGGTTAGACCAAATTTGATCCTACTAAACATTTTCTTTCAGAAATGGTGAACGTACCATTACCAAATATTTGTAGTAACAGAAAGTGGCTGTATGTAAACACAATCCTGTAGGGAAGCTATTGGGAAAGGAGCATGTGCTCACACTCAAGTCCTGTGGAATGGACTGGTGAGAGTATTCTGAACTCTTGAAAGGAGAAATAGCGGTGGCTGGAAGAGGTGGTATAACAATGAATGTCATTAGAAGAACAAGCAGATGCCAGAAGAGGTGGAGTGAAGGGAAGGAGATGCACTAGTACTTCATATACAGACAAAGTTCAGCAATCATGGAATTCACTAACAAATATGGCTAAGTTCCTCATAAAGCCTCTTGTGAGATTATTGATGAATGGACAACAAGGGAATCAACAGTGGAACAGGTCATCAGTGACACATGAAGAGGAAATATGGAAAAGCAAATAACAGCTGAAAACAATAGCCCACATTTCTTGGGCTATCTCCAATATTGTTCTTGGCTATCTCCAATATTAACCAAAAAGAAATAGATAAATTCTGGGTCAAATCTCTGACCTAACATACCATCCTCTCTACAACAGCAACTGGCGCCAAAGCTCCAGACAGCATCTAAAAAAATCCCATAATAGAAAGCTGTGATTTCTGGAGACACCTTCTTTCTGTCTTCAGCTTATGCCCTCCTGTAACTTTGTATGCACATACACCACCACTGTCATAACTCTAGATAACGATATTACTTATACAAAACATCCACTTCTTTCTCTCCTTCCTGAAACCTCCACCAAGCTCTCTGATTTACCTTTATAGCAATGAGAGGAAGCAGCTGTTTGAATGCTACATTAAAAAGTATTTTTCTGTCTAGGGAAGGTGGAAAATTTAAAACATCCAGCATCTACCTTACTTGTATCAATACCATAGCCATTTCACCTAAACAAAGAGAGGATAAAAAGTATAAGGTTATGTCACTGTAAATAAGTAATGGGGTCAGATCTGCATATTTTACACCAATTCTGTCTTTGCTTTATAAGGATGTAAAGAAATAAGGGCTTTGTTATTTCGTCCAGAACAAAACAAAGGACAGTGGCGTTTCTTACCATATCATAGGATCACAGAATGATTTGGGTTGGAAGGGACCTTAGAGATCATCTAGTTACATCACCTGTTTCTCTTCAATAGCTGCTTATTTATTTCATATTTACTATAAACGATGATCAGGGTTCTCCACTTGAGCTCCTTCATCCCTTGTTGTGAAACCAGTCCCATACTATTTGGACATCACAAAACTGTTTTTGTGTTTGGGCTTCCTGCAGGGCCAGTAGGAACAGTTAGGTGATATTCCAATACTACACTATAATAAATGCATTAACAAAAACTTCAAACACTTTCTTATAACCTGGCTTCCCTCAGGCTTGAGCCAAGCAAAATACAGAAGTGCATTGCATGTGTGCTGAACACAGTGACGGTAGGTGTGATTGGTATACAAATCACACAGTAGGCATACTGTGAGCTCATTTTTCTGAAACGGAGATGTAGGTCCCTGGTCTGGCATCTAGAGATGTGAAACTGCAACAGAGTTATAAAATCCATCACAGCTCTCACACAGAGCTAGGTCCATATTTCAGTTCTACTGGTCTGGACATGAGGAATATATGGATACTACAAATCTAGCTAAGGAAAAAAAAAACCCACCAAACCCCAAACCCAAACAGATGGGTATCTTCAAATTCTTGCCATGAGAGGAATATAAAGTATGTAAAATGCAGTTTCTCTGCCTGTGTTTTCAGTTCAACTACTCTATGCTTGACTACAGGTTATCATGATAAATGATACTTTGTTTTGAATTCATTCATTCATTAGGAGTTTTTGGCAAAAGGAGTAGTCTGAAGTCTGTTTATGATGTTGCTCGAAGTTCCTTAAAGTTTTGTCTACACGCAGAAGCTCAGCACTTATATCATGAGAAACACAGAAGGACACAGAATTACCTAATTCCAGAGCTCTGTCCCAAGGAATAAATCTGCTGGAACCCTGCAGTTTTCCAATACATGGTCCTCTCACAGCATGATCTATTGCTTAGATGTCCACATAGAAATCAACTGATATTGCCTGATATTGTTTCACCTAAGAATTATGTCTGAAACTTTTCTAGGAATATGGTTCACATAATTACCCTTTTGCATGTGTGCAGGAATTCTCACAAAAATCAGCCAATTAGCAATACCTGTGGGAACAAAACATATTTCACATCTTGACATTTTCAAACAGTGAGAAAAGCTCAGGGTTTCCACCTGTTTTCATAGCAGCAGGAACCTGGGCCCTGGTCATCTGAAACATCAAGTGGGGCTCCAGATGCAAACCATCATTTGCTTACTTGACAGACAGGCATTCCACCACCCCCAGTTTAACCTCCCTGCCATGACACACAGATAACTGGGCATGATGTCAGTATTTCTGCTAATGAATGGAGTAGGAACATGACTGCCAATAGGAGGGGGTGGGATACGTGGGTGGAGATCAACCCTCCAGTGCCTGGCTGTGCCTTTGTGGTGAGGTTTAAACTGATTAGCAATTTGGGGACAGAATTTTCTCCAGGTCAGCTTGCAATGACAGACTAAAATAAAAACCCAGCATGGGGGAATTTCAGCTTCCTGTAATCATCTGTGAATTTCATTTGTCACAAACCCAGGTATTCCAGAGGCCAGGACCCCAATACTAGTCAAGAAACCAAAGATGCTATGTTATGTAGTAAAATGCTATATGTTGCACATACACCTTGAGCCTGTTACAGAGCACTAGAAACAGTAGTGTAGCCAGGCTGCAGATGTTCTGCAGACCTTTCAGGATTCAACATTTGTCGTGTTAGTTTCCTGATGCTCAGAGAGACTGTACTTGGGCCAATAGCACCATGCTCCCAACTTTGTACCACAGGCTTCTCTTTGTTGCACACATCAAACAAGAAATTGAAACAACTACAAAAGAGCAGGAGCTAAGAATCACCCCAAACCTCCTCACTTCTGACCCAAATAGAAAGCAAACTATAACCTTGTCCTTGCCAACAACATGTATTTACAAGCTGGTCCACAGAAGAAAACATTTCACCTTCCCCTTCATAAAACATATACTCCTTATTTGGGAGATAAGGAGCAGACAAGATATTAACATACCATTGATTATGCAAACAGAAGGCATTCCAATGCCAGGATTAGGAGACAATACAAGAAAGCATTTTCCTAAAACAAGATCAGTAACAATGAAGAAAAATCCATTCTGGTAGAAGTTCGGTCATTCTTGCATGAATATATGTATGTTTTGATAAGCATGATAAAGAAGATCTAGTTACATTGTTCATAGGCAGAATATATTTTCATTTGTCCATAAACTGCAAGGCAAACTAGAGCAAAGACTTTGCTTGCCTGGAAGCTTACCAAATACATTTTTCCTGAAGCAGCAAAGTACATCAATAATATTCCTCCAAGTCTTTTATTTCTCACTTGGTAGTAATTACTTTACTTACTCCGCATCACCATTTCACCTTTGTAAAGACACATGCAGACCCAAAATAAGCTCCTACTTTAGCACAGCGTTTAAGCACATGTTGAACTTAAGTACCAGTAAGTTCAGCTGGGCTGTTCATATGCTCAAACCACCTTCTGATTTCTGAATTCAGACATAAACAACAGTATCACTGGGAACAAGATACCACTGAGCGCACACGTCACCTGTTCATCGCAACTGAGAGCAACGGTTCAGTCAGACCCTGTCACCTCCTGACTGCTTTTGCAAGTAGCTAAGCACCCTCATTTGTGCAGAGGCTCATTGAGGAGGGAAAAGACACTCCTCCTCCAACAGAAACTACTACAGCACTGATGCTATACAACAAATGGCAGGAACATTTTGCTATTACATTAAAAAATGCTAATAGAAGTACCAAGGGCTGTGTGAAATAAATGCTTAAGCATAAATGCTTAAAATGAATAAAGGAGCAAAGGAACTGCCATAACGGACAAGACCAATTCCATACTTTCCCTCCAACAACATACAGTATTAGATACCACAAATGAATATGTAAAACACCCTGGCCTGGGCAATTAAATGGCAGCCTAACTATACTGAAAATCTCACTCTAACCTCAATATTTAAAGGCTGGCTTCTATTTAAAGCACAAGAGTTTCTCTCTCTTTTGCTTTTAAAACTCTGAGATGTGCCCGGTCAGGTTCTTCTGGGCTCCACAAACGATGAAGGAGGCCCATATTAGTTCAAAAAGGCTGAGAGAAAACTAGTACATATATTAGAATAAAAAAGCTGATAAAGAATATTCTGCCTCAAAGTTCATGCCAAGCAGCAGCAAGAACCACACAACGTTGATAACAGGTATTTTCAACCTCAGGTCAAGGATACTTGCTATATGCTCTGTCAATACACTGTTAACCATGATTGATTTGGTCCAGTGACAGATAATCTATTATGCACTCATACTTCAACCCCACTAAATCAAAGATAGTTTGTCTAGCAGAACAAAATGACACAAAATAGGAGAAAGCCCAAAGACAAAGTAGTAGCTTTCTTTTCACCCAGCTTATCCTTCTATGAGAGAAGGAAACCAACATATAACAAAAGGTTTAGCAAAATGCAAATTCATATCTTTCTGGAGGATGTAGGGGAAGAAAAGGAGAATACTGTAAATAAAAAATATATACTGATGAAAGAGAAGTAATAGAAGTCCTAGCAAAATGTCAGAGCGAGTTGCAAATAGGCTAAGTATAAAGAACAGAGGGAGGGAAGTAAACTTGCCCTTGGAGTCAAGCTGTGTGGATATATTTATATAAGCCCTTGGGGTGGGGGAATAGAGCCAAGGTCACCGTTTGTCATCACCTAGAGTACAAGGGGGGAAAAATACATTAGATTCTCTCAGAGTATCAATTAGCATAGCTTACATGCTTTTCTATTATTGCCTGGGATAGACTTGCAGCTTCCACCCTATTCTCCCTCCTACTCTTTCCTAATTTGATGTGGATATCTGCTTGTAGACATCTGGAGACAACATCTTCTTGCTATGTGTATTCCAACACTGATATCCTAAAGCTAAAGACTGCCGAGTACCTAATGCCAGCACAATACCCCAGTCTATATGAAAATGGAGTGCATTTATCCTCTTTCATTATTCACTCTTAATATCCTGATGTTTGCAGTATCAGTAGCCTGTATTAGTAACAGGCAACACATTTCTGTGAAGCAAATTATCTCCATTACTCTGTCATCCAGACACCCTTTCTTGGTCACAGTGACTGAAGAGAAATGGACCAATGAAATACACAGAAATAGCAGAGGACGTAAGTAAACTAAGAAGTAGAAGACAGGTACCCTGTGTACATATACAGCATGAAGTTGAACACAAAACATTCTGCTGAACAGCATCCCTACTCTACAACCATCCATTTTTATAGGGATTGTGAAACAGCACCTAGTTGCCTTGGGATGGATAAAAGTGCAACAGCCAAAAAACCAAAGGACTTGTAAAGACACCTGCAGCGTGTGATTATAGCACGGCTCCAGACCAGAAGTGTTGTATAGACTCCCCATCCAGTTCTACCAGTCCAGGACTAGAGGCATGTGCCACTGTTAGCCTACCTCTGAGCTGGAATGTCCTTTGCATGCCAACCAATACCTTTCACAGCTGCACAAATCCATTTCTGGCTGCACTGAAGCACTGGATTGCTATGCAGGGGTGTAAAGGGTTATTAAATAAAATCTCCCCCTCAGGCCTTTTCTTTTAAAGGTCTACATGGCATGGGCCAAAACTAATTTTCTCATCCAACCACATCTAGTGAGAATAGCTCAGCCACATACAGAAGCTGTGGAATATTTGACAAGGACAAAAATCCTTGGAGAACTGTGAAATATTCACCTGGAGATAGTGTTCATCCCTCTTGCCATTTAATATGGGACAGAAATAAGTAGGTCACCCAGCATCACAGAGTAAATAAAAGTTATTTTACATTCTATTGTGCAAGTACAGTATATATGAATTCAACGCAAAGTCATTTTACCAAAGCCGAGTAGCCTGCAGATACTTTGGTGTTTCCTCAGCTTTATTATTCCCTCCCTTTAGAGTATACACACGTAGATTTCTTTTTTTTTTTTAATAAAGTACACTGGAGCTGCGTATAATTTTTCTCCTCAAGCTTTGCAAAGTGTCATCCGAGGAGGAAAAAAGCCCACCAGAGCAGTAGTGATGGTAACCTATTTCATTTATGTGCAACCAGCAGAATCAAATCTACTTCAGCTTTAAACGCATTGCCAATTTGAAAAATTTAACACAAGCTTTTTTCCTTCTATTAATAAAGACCATTAATAAGTAACGTTTACAGATCCCTTCCAGCCTTCACAGCATCTCCAATATGCAAACCCCGATATTCTTGTATAGGCTGAACTACAGAAGACCTCTCAAGAAATACATATGGATCAGACCTTCAGCTTGTATGAACCTACATACCTTCAGGGGTTTAAGGAAACCATTTCAACTTAACCTGGCTGAGGAAATGGCCCACAGCTTTAAAAGGTACTTATTTTCATACTCTGACCGACAGTCTGCATACCAACTTTAATCTAAGTATTTATCCCATTTTATGCATCACTGAATTAAACTTAATAATACCCATGTGAGAGGGAAAAGAATTGTTCTCAATTTATAGACAAAATGTAAGGGAATTATGTGCTTGCTCCAGGTTACACAAGGCGGCAGGACCAGGGCAGAAATAAAAGCTTGTATTTCCTGACAATGAAACCTGCAACTGACCAAGAAGCCATCCTGTCCTCCACTTAAAAATAAATCACATGTAGGTTTTGACCATACAGGGACACATGTTCAGCTGATATAAATGAGCACAGCTATTTTGATGTCAGCACAATTATGCTCCATTTCAGTAGCTGATCTGTTCCAGAGTTTATTTACATGAAAAATGACTAAACTCATGAGAAACAGAAAGCTTAAACAAATGCAAAGTATATGGTCAATCTAAGATTTATCTCATTACCAGTGAAGCTCCCCCCAAAAAGAAAAAAAGCTTAAATTCAAACAATTTAATGCCACAGGCTAGTTAAAATGGTTGTTTTAAAATCTGCCCCTGCCTCCCCTCAAGCAGTTAAATTAGGCTTATGAGAAGAACATCAGGGGATGTACTTGTCTCCTATTACCGTTAGAAGAGTGACCTCCTTGGCTGGATAATTTTTAAAGAAATCACATGGTGGTGATACCATTTACCCACGGTTAATAACTTTGGTGTGCCTGAGAGGCAAAGAGAGAAAAGAAAGGTCTCATCACACTGAGTAAAGAGCGATTTGAGAATGATACCTACTGTCAACTTTAGCAATGCAAAACAATTTAGCCATATATATTCACATATGTTCACTTCACTAGAAATTGTAAATAGAAGACCAGATCATGCTTGACTCAATGGAGAGCACTCATAGGACACAAATTGCAGGCTATTTCCTATAACAGGCAGAGAAAAGAGAAAACACATTAAGAAAATGGAGTGCCTGAGTATCATATAAATAGAGAATGTCCACCTGAGCTCCCTGCCTCCTAATCAGTCCTTCAGCCCAAAAATATATAGACTTGTTCTGTGTTTGCTGACTGTGGTGGAGCCATATCCTACCCCAAATGTATCACTTTAAGAAAAGGCTTACATCACAAGCAGATGTTTCTTTTTTTTTCAAGAAAAAAAAAAAGCGCATCACAACAAAAGACACAGCCACTTGGAAGTAGGCTACTTTTTCAGAAAAGTAATATTTCAGTAATATTTGACGTATGAATAAGCCAACCCACAACCAATGCCCCAGCCCATCTGTGCCCTCCAGCCTTACTACTCCAAAAGCAACACCTGAGAAATAAATATAATTGCTGTATCTTTCACTGCATGCAAAGGGGCTAATGAACTCACATTTAAAATAAATCTAAGTCACTGAAGTTTTAGTGCAACCGTATATTAAGATGCAAGTATATTGTCCTCTGGCCAAGAAGACTTCAACACAAGGGACATTAAACCATAAAACCTTTATTAACCGGCCAGCGGAGTTGCTGCGTACCCGCTCGCGTACCCAGCGCACTCTGCCCTCTGCGCTTTCACAGCCCATTGAAGTGCTTGTTAAACTCCCAAGGGAATTATGTAGCTCACCGGACTAGGCTCATGCCAAAGCATATACGTATTTTAAGTGTGTGCCCACCTAGGAGAGGAGCTATATTTATGCATTTGGGAACCATTAGGATAAATCTGGTGGAGACTTCAAAAACACAACTAGCAAGTCAGAAAAAGCCCGCTGAAATATATGAACTGAAGACTTGTGCACTTTAAGGACTAAATCTTCTGAGCAAGTACGGAGGGGTGTTAGTAAGCACCTGAAAGCACAGTCTTTCCTCAGAAAAACACAGTAAATCTCCATTCCATCATTCAACCTTCCTCTACCACGACTCCCCATAAGCGACCCAAGACTTGTGGGAGTTTGCAGAGAAAAAGTGAGCAGCCCTGGTCATAAACCGGATACTCATGAACTCCGCCAGAGAAAACCACAGAATTTTTTATTTTTTTCCCCTCCTAACACAGCGACCGCATGTCTGCGTTTGGCCGGCGCTTCGGCAGCTGCTTGACAAGACGCAGAAACCGTCTGTCAAAACCCGCCAGCCTCCCGCCCGGCCCACCCGCCGGAGGCAGCCCCCGCCTGAGTCTCACCTTACGCTTACCGGGCTGCGGAGCCCCCCGAGCAGGGCACTGGCCTCGATCACGGGCTCCCGGCCCTCACACCGGAGGCCGGGCCGGGCCAGGCCCCGGCCCCGGCTCACCTGAGCCCCGCGGGGCCGGCCGGCCTCACCGCTCCCGCCGGCGGCGCGGAGGCCCGAGCGGGGGCGGCGGCTGCCGGCGCTGAGGCGCCACCTGGCGGCGGCGGGCCTCGCGTAAGAGGCTCGGCCCTAATTTGGGGGGGACACCTCTTCCCTGTAATTAAAAAAAAAAAATTAAATCTTCAGGGCAGGTTAAGATCCAGACAAGTGAAGCGCGTTTCCTTACCTCTTTAATGGGGAGGGAAAAGGCCAGCAGGGGCCTCCCCTCGCCTCAGCGGCACTGGGCAGCGGCGTGCAAATGGCAGCAGGTTCCTGCCGGCTGTTGAGGCCTGGCGTCGCTACAGCTCAGAAAAGCAGTGTTTTTGACACTTCTCTGAAATTATTGGGTCTTTCCATCAGTCGAACGGTCCAACAAAAGGTTGGGCGAGAACAGAAGATTTTGGGGAATGAGCGAGTGTCATTTTGCTAACAGTTACCCTGCTCCCTGGCCGCATCTATCCAACTGCTCCAACTGTTTACAGATCAACAACAAAAGCAAGAGGTATGACAATAAAAACATTATTTAAAGAGAAGAAAGTCCTGAGCTGTCCAGTAGCCCCGGCGTGGAAGGTGCGGGGATCTGCGTGCGGGCACAGGGCGCGGAGAGGATCCGGCTGTGAAATGAGAGGGAGGTCTGAGGCGTAAGAAGTAGAGAGAATAGCAACATGGTGGCGAGCCGCAATAATTTGATCAACTACTTTAGTAGAGTTATAGCATGTACCTAATTTCTGGACTCCAAAGAGATGCTCTCCAGAGTTGTACTGTTTATGTACTCTAGCACTCAACACCCTTAGGGCCTTGATATCAGCGGGGACGTGTTCTTATTACAATAATAAAAAATGACTAATGACGTGTGAAGGGTTATTTAAATGCTGCATCAGTCTTGTGCAAGAAGGAAGCATAGCATGGCACAGACTCCCTATTCACCACATGGCAATTAAAAAAAAAAAAAAAGATTTGTGTTGGCTCCTAACAGTACTTTCTTTTCGGTTTTAAAAGTCTCCTTTCTCTGTACTAACATCATAGGCCACTCTGGTGTATTCACCATGTGAGTTTTAGATGTCAGCATAAGGCAAAAATCTATAATGATCATTATTCTGTATCTTAAGGACTGTGAACGAAAAGTCTGGTGTCACATTACTGAGCTTAGGGTCTCTAAGCATTCTTGGCGTTTTGTGCGTGCTGTTACAGAAATGAAATATTAGAGTAGCAAATACTATTTCCTGACACTTATATTTTAAAATATTTACATGTAATATGCTTGTGTTCTGTTGTATTCCCCCTTGATATGATAGATGTGTTTCAGAAATGCACTAGTGCATTTCCTGTCTTAAAAACTGTCTTAATAACAGTTGTAGCTTTTAATACAATATTGAGACTCTTACAAGTACTATGATCAATATAGAAGCAGCTTGAATCCCAACAGTCCTTTTTTTAAAGAAAAAAAATTTTTTTTTTAACCTTTCCTGTCTTGGGGTCTTCCTCCTGAGCCCACTCCTGCAAGTTGCTGAATGGCAGAACCTCTGAAGATTGAAATGGAAAGGAGCTAAAGGAACTAATCTCTGTCTATTCAGGCATCATTACCATAAAAGAAGTAAGAAAAATATCAGAAGGAATTGGTACAATTTGCCAACTTATTGTAGGTACCTAGGACTAAGAGCATGCTCTTCTTCCTACAGAAAAAGCTACAGTTATTATTGGAAACAAGTTTTAATATCACCTTTAAAGCTATAGCTTTAATTTAATAAAAGCTACTGTATGAATCAAATAACATTAAGAATCTCTGTTACATATAGCTGTATTAAGCATGCCAATATGTTAAGGTTTCATATTTCTTTAAAGAGGTACGGAATCAGACACTAAATCAGAGTAGCTGGAACTCTGAAAAAAGGTTCAGTTTCTGCTTGAACCTGACAAATGAATAATTTTTATGATTTAAGTAAAAGAAAAAAGAAGCACGAGAAGCCGTGGCCTCTTATGGCATGGGACTTCTCTTTGCATTTAAGATTTTGCATGAATGTAGTGTATCCAAAGTAGTCAGGTACTGTAAATAAAAATCCACCAGAGGTTCTGCCAAACACCTTGCTTCTTGGCTACACCGCCTCCTCTATTTTAACATTGCTCCTGCATTAATCACTATATGTAAGTGATTTTGAGATGTGCACTGATATATTTTGGAAAGTTCAGTAACTATCCCAAATTTTTTAAACTCATAATTTGGGCTTCAAGCTCAGACCCTGACTGTGTAAGGACACATACACGTGCTTTATACAGTATGAGCTGATTTCAGTGGAACTGTTTCTGGAACTAGATCTAAACCCAATGAACCAATAAAACCCCCTCTGATGTATTTCACTGGACTTTAAATTACACCTATTCTGTACAGTAGTAACCAGATCTGTAAGTCTTTTCTGACAGAGGCCCTGATTCTGCATTTGAACCTGCATTTGATTTTAAGACACCTAAAAGTTGAGGTCTAGGTAGTTACATGCTTAACAGCAAACGTGATCTTACTGTTCTCAGTGATTCATTTTGTATAAACAAGTCCAGTATTTTTTAATGTAAAAATACTTTCCTGTGCAAGGGCATTAAGGTAACAGCTGGTACAAAAGACTGGGTGTGACTCAGGCTGATGTTATCAGTGTGACTTGGCTGTTAGGTCCATGACACCATTGCTTTCCATCACTCTATTAACGTCTTTCTAGTTTTACTTTGCCAATATTATATGCTTTGCATCTGCAGCTGGAGTCAACTTTATAAAGCATGTCTAATGCTTTATAAGCTAAGCTTTGCAAAGCTCCATCTCAAAGGAAAAAAAGTTTAAATAGTAAAGAATATATATAGCAACAATAGCACAGAAATACGTTACATCCATGCCAAATTTAGTTATCACTGGAATTAATCATCATGTCATCAAGACATAACAAATAGAGAATTCAATTTTGTGGCAGAGAAACCAACCACATTTAGTCTGTCTTGTATAATGTTTTTAAAAAGCTAGACATGATTATCTATAGATCTTGCAATAACTCTAGGTGGTATATGGCAAACGTAGGTAAATGACACATATTAAGATATTAAAATTATTCCCCGATATAAAAAGCATGCATTTATTGATAATTTTCAATTTATCCTTGAAAACCTTGCTCACAGGAGAAAGCACACTACTGCTTCTCTTGATTTAAATACAATTACTTCTATAAATAAAAGTTAATTATGTGAAAAAAATTAAAAGGATAGATTTCATTGCCCTTCGTTCATTAAACAGCACATATTATGTATGGTTATTTGAAAAAATCACAAAACAATTATATTATTCAATTAATGTACCACAGGAAAATTAAAGTTATAAGATTATGATTCAGTAAAGCTTTTAAGCAGCTTCCTAATTTAACTCCATTGACAACAAGTCATATACTCGCATTCTCTTTCTGGTGGGAGTCATTCTCTTAACCACTTTTAGTTAACTGATGTAAATAAAACACCTGGAGAATACCCTTGAATGTGCATACAAGTGTGCCAAGGTCTTCACTGCCCACACCTCAGGGTAGACAGTAACTGACTCTAAAAATTTACCCATACTTTTACTTGGAGATTATTTGATATGTATTGGTTGTTCCTATTTTCTGTAGAGAAATCTGTAGCATGCCGTTATATCAGCCTGGTATAAATGTTTATGTCCAATAAAACTATGCTGTAATAAGTACAAATCTCTGTATCAACACTACCTTGAAGTCAAGTGCTTTAAAAAGACTGCAAGACTACAATTTTTCCAAGATGAGAAGCCACGCTTCCTCCTGTCACGTCCATATAATGTTTCCAGTTTTACGCCTGGGAAATTTCAGGAAACCTCTTGTCTGTCAGGGGGCCCAGCCTTCTGGAATAATCAAAAGTATGTTTCATGTAATGAAACGCCTCTTATTAAAACTACTCTCATTCATGGTTTTTAAATAGACAATTCAAAAGACTGGGCCTCACTCTCCTCTCAGTTACGTTAGAATAACCCCATCAACTTCAATTATCTTATCATAGTACGAAGATCAGAGACTTATCGTTGTCCACTTGCTGCTATCTACGTAATAGAACACTGTGGGCATCAAGTTTAGCTTTTTTCTGTGGAAAACGATTTCTCTTTAATACTTCTAATAATGAGATCTAACAGTAAGAATCAAAGTGACTTTTAAGAACTTCTTATTTGTTCCTTTTTGATTAATATTTTTTCCTAATATACCCTCAAAACTTTAACCAAAATCTAAAATAATGAGATTAAAACTATTTAAATTAAAACACAATATGTCTAGACTATTGAGTTATGTCTGCTTAAATCATACTAAGTAATACAAGCTGAAGAACCATAGCTTCCAGCCAAGTCTTTTGTGTATTTGGAAAAGCTTTATCAAGCCTATGTTGAAAATTGCATTAAACTACATGAAAATTTTACTCCCAATGCATAAAACCAATTATGCCATTCCCTTACCACATTTCAGTTATGTTTTGAAAATCTATGTATGTTATCCACAGTAGTGAAATTTGCCATATTAGTTAAGTCCTAGTTCTTCAGTCTTTAGTGTAAAGATATATCATGTTACATGTTGAAAACTTTTTTCTCATGATAATAGATGATTTTGAGAAAACTCATTATCAAAGAAGGAAATATCAGAGTAGGCAATTCTGCTAAAAAAAATGAAGACTACTGAACTGCAGCTGGAATATAGGCTGTGAGCTGACACCAGTTACAGGCAGGTGTATCCAAACATCCACAACTATAGGGAACGTGTATCTTGGTTTTTCAAATTCTAGTGTTTAGTCTTACCTTTGTTTATGATCTCTTGCGGTACATATTTTCAGACAGTAGGGAAAAGGGTTAAAGAATTTTCTCCCTGATCCCTTATCAGTCCTTTTTAAAACTCTTCTTCCGTTTTTTAATTTCTTTTCGATCTGAATAATCCCTATCCAGCATCTTGTGCTGTTTCTCTCTATTGCTTGAAGAAATTTGTAATGGAGGAGGCTGGCATAGTCATGACTGAATTCTAACTTTCTGGTTCGGCAGTCCTGTTCAGGGAACAAATTATTTCAGCTATGGATTCTGGAAGTAAATATCTGTATATTACCCTCTGGATAACCAGTTTTGTGCAGCCTTACTTAACAGAATTCTAAGGATTGCAGAAAACTTTTAATTACTTAAGAGAAAACAAGAATGTTACTTTTGTAAATTCACAGTTACTTCCAAGATTGTATCTGTTGCTAGGACTTTATGGTAACATAAATACATAGATAGCTTCAGTGCAGAAATTATGGTATCTATGATAATAATTAAAAAATTATCTGGAATAATTTAAAAAAGCAACCCATGAGTAGTCAGAACAATGGGAATTTGGCTATAATCTGTTCTCGAAAACACCAGTGGATTTCCAGTATTTTCAACAGAACCCACACACACACCTTAATCCATTTAGTATAACCTTAGTATTTTACTGCTTTTGGAAGTAAGATTTTGTCATGGAAATGCAACAAGCAGGAAATCTAGGGGGGGAAAAAAAAATCTAAAGCATGAACAGCCGAAAGTTGAAAGAAGAAAAAATTACCTGATGAGTCATAGTTTGACCTGAGTTTGAAAGAAAGTCTTTAAATTCAGAGATGTCCTGAAGAGAAGGGAAATTTCAGAATTATGTGGTAAATGGATCCTAGGATCTGTACAATGCAGAAACCTCATTCCAGAAAAACAGCCCGAAAAAGAACCAGACTTGGTTTCAACTACAAGTTTTAAAGTCATAGTGTAGTTGACTTAATTGGAACATTTCTAATTTACCTCTGGTGAGGATCTTGCCTAGTATCTTGGATTTACAAATACTTTTGGATATGATGCTGCTGATTTTATGACATTTCTTAACGTTCCAGGGAAGTCTACGATTACATTTTTTTGTCATGGAATCTTTGGCTATTTAGCTTTCCCTAGCTAGCTCGAGGAAGACATTAATCTATTCAACAGGAGTAAAAATGGTACCATTCCTCATAAGGCTATCTCTGTAAATGTTAGCCCAATATGTAGTTCTAAAGGAGGTTCAAAAGATTTTAAACCAAGTTTAATGAGTAAAGTTTTTTATTTAGTAGATAAATTACATCATTTATCCTAATTTACTTGGACATTTTAAATCTAGAACTAGAATTCATCTTCTGTTTTTCAGAAGACATGCCTTTTAGAATATACAGTTTAAACGCTTATACTAAACTTCAAAACACGTGAGACAGGATTTGCAAGAAGACTTTGACAATTCATGGTATCATACCACCTAGATTTAGGTACCTACTTGAAAAATCTAACTTGTGCAGCTGATGTCCTTCAGCTGTATGTACAGTAATAGAGACAAGATACCCTAAGGGCTCGTTTGGAGAGTGGGCTCCAAACTCTGAATATTCCTCTGGAGGAACCTCTGTTAACTGTACCTCAGGCAGATGCATATCCTTCAGTACGGGGAATGCCTCCTTCCTAATATTCCAGTCGCTTACTACTATTTAATTTTGACATTGCTATAATTAATTTAGTACATGGAACACATACAATTCACAACTATTTATTGAGACAGAATGTACAAATACTTGTTCGTAGTTACTCTGTATGCATTTACAAGAACAGCAACTAGCTTCCTAAAACATGGTCATCGAATAGGGGAGTTCAGGTAACATCAACTATACAGTGATTTAGCTTAATTTTTAAGTCCCTCAAAAGAATATGCCTGTAAATTCCAACTGACTTATAACATCAACTAACTATAATTATTGGATTTTGAAAAAATAAAATAACTTTTTTAACGATTGCCAAAGACAGTCTCACCTGCCCAAGGAAAGAAAAAATATAGTTAAAATTTTCAGAGAAATGAGAAGAAACACACATTTTATCAGAATAGATGCATTAAGTTTAATAATGATTTTAAAGCTTATAAACGCAGGTCCCTCAAGATCTCATGTGAGTTATGAAATCTAATTTTATTCTCATAACTCTGTAATAAAGTTTTATAAATGTTATAAAAAAGGTTTTTACTAAGAGTGAACAGAATTCTGAACTACCTGGCCAAGTAATAAAAATGCATTCCTTTGTTGCTAAGTGTCAGACAAGAAGGTTTACCTGAAAATTGATCGATAAGTCTTCCTTTTCCACTTGAGTGCATTCATTTTTTTCTTCATAGGATAATAGGGTTTTTTAATGGTTTTTCCATTAACATCTAACTTAACTGCTAGCAAAAAGAAGGCAAACATAAAAAAGAAGAGAGATAAATCGTCAAGAAAAAGCTTAGTAATCTTTGATGATGCGTTACAACTTTGCAATGGGTTTTGTTGCTCTCATTTCTTACTCGTTACAATGGACAACGTAACTCTGGGCTTCCTCCAGCATTGCAAAAGGGGTTGTAAAAGCAGTTTGACCATCCTTCTGACTGATATCACCTGAGATACAAACTTGGAAAGGATACTGTGATTCTAAGAAAATAAACTCTTGTGCAGTATTCTAGGCATGTGCACTCAGAATGACTTCTGGGTACCTCCCCTGAACACCTCTGTCCTGAAGAGATTACAACACATTGCTGGAAGATGGAACATTAGTCATACTTTCAGCTGCTGATTATTTTGGGTAGAAAAATCTGATTTTTAAAATGTTTTTAATAAAGAACATGCACACTTTAGAGAATCATTTTTGCTGCATTTGTTAGCTTTTGTTGCTGAATGTCTCAAAAATCCTTTTTTCAATCTGAATATTGCTTTTGCAAGTGAAGATCAATAATTACTTTCTCAGCATCATTGAAAAATAATCACATGTCCGCGTATTTGATCAGCTGCAAATTAGGCCTTTAGCTAAATGGCAGCCCTTGGACAAGTGAGCCAGGACATAACAGGCAGATTATTTTGCTGTCAGACATGCCTGCACAGAGATGCAGACAGAAAGCAAAACATACTTTTTTGGTCATGTCCTCTTTTCTTTATGAATATAATAAACATAACTGAGGAGACTGGTGCACTCAAAGTAGTAGTTGTGCGTACCTGTTTTGCTGGATAGGGATGGACTGATTTCTTAACACTAACAGCTTAACTACACCATATACAGTTGTGGCCAGTTTCAAACTGTCCCAATCATACCTTGTGAATTTTAAAAATAACCTGTAATAGTTAAAAGGTACCCTTATAGTACCTATTTAATTAAGAAATTTATTTCATTACTACTTATAATTTCATTCATATGATGAGATTTAAAGAAAGCATTGCTTCCATTTTCGCTCCCCCCTCCCCAAGATTATCTTATAGTTCTATTTATACATGGCTGATGCATTTATTCTAGTGGAATGACTCCATACCTTTAAAGATTGTCATGCTATTCTTGGAGAGGACTTGTTTTAAAAAATATGCTTTAGCTAGTGAATGTCTTGAAAAAATAGTCTTTCCTTGTTCCTTCTTTTGTTGCATAGGAAGCTGGAAAAACTCCAGTGATCTCTGGTATTACCGTCTTATAAATTAGTGCAATATATTTCTCTAGATTTCACACAGTGCTGAAGGGTTTTGGCAGTACAAAATGGATAATGTGAATTAAGTTTAGTCTTTAAACTACTTTTCCATATGTATGGAAACTCTGAAGAACCTCAATTTTCAACCAGAGAACTCTTCTCATGTCTTATTCCTTACATATTAATTATTCTGAAAGGAGTAACATGATGACAAAAATGAAAAATAGGGGAGAAGAGAAATAGGAAATGGGAAAATGCAGGATACTCTGAAGAAAGGAATTACATTTTGTAGCACTTTGGTGAATAAAATACACATTTCAACTAAATCAATTCGATCCAACTCCACGTAATTATCCTGAACGCAAACCCAACTTGAATTTAACTTGCTATAGGAACTATGCAGTTTGCCTGTTTAAAAAGACAGATTTTATCACCAGCTAAAGGCAGTTCAATTAAAATTGGAGGCTTAACCACCCAGAAGCCTGCTGGCACTGTCTTGATGAGCTGTAATTCTAATTGGAAACTCTTTGCAGGCAGCACACAACAAAGAACTGCAGCTGTTTTTTCAGCGATGCCCATGTCCTTTGCGGCTGTTACCTACATAGCATGTCCAGAAGGGGGTTACATGAACTGCTCCGTAAATTGGGGGGGTGGGGGGGGCAAGAAGAAGTAGTCTGGATCCACCTGAACTACAAAGCTGGTTCATTCTTCTTTCATGGGAGGTCTTGATTTTCAGTTTTCTGTATCCTCCAAAATATTTTTCCTTCACATGTTTTTACTTATTTATTTTCCTGACAGAGCTAAAATCTATTCTGTACATCCAAGCAAAGGCCAGAGGGGATTGATTATATGCTAGAAAGGTTTTTCAAGGAGGTGACTAGCTTGAAGCATGTTAAAATGAAACCTGTAGTAATGGTAACTCAAGCAATTATATTTGAATCTATTTGTATATTTTAGAGCTTATGGTAACTGATTCAATGCAGTTGTAGCTGACAGAGTCTTTATAAGAAATATAATCAACATGGTTATTAGTATTTGATTATTGCTAAACAACCTCTTTGTTAATCTTTGGTTTCCTCATGAAATGTTCATAGGTTCAATAGTAATGTAGACCAGAGTACTTTATTGCCTCTCTATGCTCTATTTCCTAGCATATTCCAGCCATTGAATTCAGTATAAAAAGCCCTTACACCCTTGTACTGTAAACTTCAAAAGGAATGATTTTTTTTTTAAAGAAAATACCCCTGAAAATAGATAGTAACTAACACCAGAGAGTTCCAATTTTAGCTGAAACATTATCACAAGACACTACTCTCAGTTCATTAACTGTGATACTTTAATAATTAGAATGGAAACAGATGACAGTTTTATTTCCCTCTATATTATTATTGGAGGGTTTGAGCAGATTTTTATGATGCTATTTGTAATTATGATAGCCTAAATAGGTTTACTACTGTTATGCAAATGTAAGGTCTAATATTTAATAGACCTGCTTACTTTTTTTTTCAAATGTCAAATTCTTAATCAAAAATCACTTCCAAAAATCTTCAAAGAATTTCTAAAAATTGCATTTTTGCCCAGTTTCAATATTTAATACACATGTCAGTAGCCACAATTGGTATAAAAACGGCCCATTTTTATGCGTGGTGTTGACAGTGTTTTGCTTTCATGTCTTTCATCTTTTTTTCATAATTTCCAAGATTCTAGTAACAGGCTCACCCTCTGCTGACATGGCATTTCTGCAAGCAGAATTTCCCTGTTCACTATTGGGAATTGCAGCTGAGAAAGGATTGACTCAGCTCAGAATGAAACAAGTGATCTAGCAGTCACTTTTCAACACTGAAAGGTGGGGAAGATGGGAGAAATAACTGAGTTTAAGAGAAAGAATGAAATGTCATAGAAAGAAAGAGGAGCAATATGGAAATGGAAGGAGAAAGCCTTTCAAATAAAAGAGCTATTTCGACTCTTAGTTGCAGATGAGATGTTAGTGCTTTGAACACATTTCACAGAATCACCTTGAACATTTTTAGTAGGTTTTGGGACATTGGGCAGAATTCAAAAGGTCAAGTCTTCCACTATATTTTTTAAGTAATTTCACTGTTTTTAAGCCTACATTCATCTCTCAAAAGATTTTTTTACATCAAAGGAAGAAAGACAAGTAAAAATTCTAACTGGTAACTTTTTAGTGTTATACCACTTTTTCTTGTAGGTATGATCATGGTAACTTTTTCAATCTCATCTTTGAAGAAACTACTGATGTATTTTAGGTCCTTTAAAGTCACCTAATGTAGTATCTTTACTTTTTTCAGGATCTAATAATAACGAATAAGAGCAAGATTAATCCTTAAAGGGGATAATGTCAAGTTTTCTTTCTTTCTGTCCTTTGAAAATAGAATGTAACTTGGAATCAATGTTTCTTTTACAAGAGAATACATTGGGAGGGTTTGAGTTTTAATTAAACGAGATGCTCAAACTAATTGTGCTCTACTACTACTACTACTACTATTTGGATGAGAATACATAGCATTTTTGTTGATTTTCTACAGCAATGTCCCTTAGAAGGGGAGGTTACTTATGAATAACAAGAGTTCTTAAAGATATGTTGTTTACATATCCATTCCCACAGTTGGTCCATATATGTTTTAGCTTTTTCTCCCATTCACAGTATCTCACCTGGACATACTCAAACCACACCCTTCTTAGAATACACCCCGTGTCATCTCAGGTCTGTTACACAAGGATTTGGAGAAGCAGGGGGAGGAGGGAGAGAACACGACCTGAAGAACTCCGGTCATTGCAGCACTGCTCTATCAAGTGCGACATCTGTCCTAGGTTCTTCTGCAATTGTGTTGCAGCTGGTGAAAATGTGGATTGAGCTCTGTCTGCCTTAACTTGTGCTCTAGATCTATCTAGTCTATCTAGTCAGGCCACAGTGCCTGAAAGGCTCTGCCTTAGCAATCTTCTAGCATAGCTACTATCCCCTCTAACAACCTGTGCACAGAGATAACCATTTCCTTAGACCGCTGCGTCAGGAACAGCTGCATGGAATGACTACAGACATGCTCCTGACATCAGGTGAAACTCAAACGTTACTTCAGAAAGATTCCTACAATGCAGTTCCTCTCCCAAAAGCACAGTATATGGCGAGTCAGTCATACTGATTTGTATCTCTTGTATTCTCGTAGAAAAGGTAGTAGCTACTGGGAAGCTACTTTCACAAAACGATGCAATAATGAGCAGGATGCCGATCCCTCAAAATGTAGCTTTCCAAGAGTCCTGAAATACCAGGCTAATGTCCCAGTGGGGACTGAGTTCTTAATATAATAGTCTACCAATGACAGGCAGAAGCTCATTGCGATAAGGTGGGTTTCTAACTGAATTATCAAGCCTCATGTAGTCAGTAATCTGTCCTGGGGCAAGACTGCTAACAACATTAACAGCTATGAAGTGCTTAACCATTATGGTACTGAAAAATCACGTAAGCAGCTAAGATTAGTTTTTTATTCTCCAAGACTTAAAAATTTCCTTAATTTTAAGCAGAAAAGAGTCCCAGTGAAGACAACTGACATTTCAAGCTGGCTAAAGATACAGCTGTTCTTAATGGTTCTGTTGCATCATGCTTTGACCCTAAGCATGACAATTTTTTTTAGCTAGAAAAGACAGAATATTTCCTTGGAAATTGTAAGAGGTTCTGCATTTGTGTTGTAGTCACATTGCATATCAGTTTTTCTTTCATTGTAACAATCTTTCCATCCTGTGGTAGTGTACAGGCACCTTCTCATCAACACTGGAAAAAACACTTAAAGACTCACATGTCCCTCAATGCAAAATATTCTCTGAGGAAATCCTGTAGAATCACGTGCAGCTCTGAGATACATTCTACTGAGGGCAGCAAAGTAATTCTCCTAAGATCTGTTCTGTAAACTATAGATGAACCTCTGTTTTTCTACAGCTACTTAACAGTACCGATTTTTGTATTTTCCTTTTTTCCTGGGTGTAAAAAGGTACAATTATAGCTGCCATTCTTTCTGCCATGCTTTTTTGCTTGCTCAGGTGCTGGTAATAAGCTTAGGCTTCAATTTAGCAAAGTATGTGAGCTTAATTTCATCGTGGTGCACAATGGATACGTAACTTGCTAGGTAAGGCCCTCAGCACTAGGCAAATCCTTTCTCCTTCTCAAGTTTGAATGTGCTTGATAGTTACAGAGGAAGTCCTCCTCTTTAACAATTTTATGGAAACCAGTCCTTGAGAATATAGTAGTTTTCATGTTGCTATCATTTACATGCTGTGGACTGTGTCATAGCTGTTCAATATGTCATAATCATGCCACCAACTCTATTTCTGCTTCTGTCCAAACTTTCCTCACAAATATTGTTTCCAACCTGATACTAAGCTTGGTAAAATTACTGAAGGCTTTATGCATAGACTCGGAAAGCTATCGGTTGCTTGGCTAATCACATATTGAGCAATCTGTCACAAGGCAGCGGCCACATCTGCTACTTACCAAGTTCTTCAAGCAGAGACGGGCACTGCTAGTAAGAGCTTGAAGTAAACTGGGAGTTTTGGCATTAATAGAAAATTACAATAATCATAACTGTGTCATAACATTAAAAAATACTTTTCATATTCTGAAATTAGACATTGTTTAAAATAAAATTAAAAATCAGTAGCTTGGAGCAATATTGTTTTCTTAACTTCTTGCAGCATACATGTAGATGCTAACATTTTATTATTAGAAAACCATCCCAAAACACTCATGATTTATTGAGGAAACCGAACAGCTTCTGCCCGTGTCTAAGTAATCACATATTCTTTATAAAACAATCCAAAGTAAGGCAGCCATGGCATAAGGCTACCCATAATGTCCCTTTAAAATTATGAATAATTTTAAATCTTATTTAAATATATAAATATGGAGTTATTCTATCAGTAGACATATAAGCATATAAAGTCTATAGAGATAAGAGAAACAACAAACTCCTGAGGTGTATTTGCATATTTAGCAATATTGCAATGCATATCTTGGCTTCTTCTATAATTGATTTCAATGTGTTTTGTTTTGAAGCTGCTACAGCAACATTAAAGTGTCAGAGACTTCAATTTATACACCACTCTGCCCAAACCTGTAGTCCAGTCACAGAAAGGGAGGCAGTCACAGCATGAGCTATTTTTTATTTTGCTTGAAAACACCTTGCAAATAAACACTTTATGGTTATCAAATCCTCATGTTAATTATGGATAAGAAAACTCTTTAGACAAGAAAAGCATGAGATATGCAGACAAACACAGTTCTCTTGAGGATGCTGAGTGTGCAATATGGTCACTGATCTGTCACTGCTGATTTACCTTTGGATCACCTTAATGTTTCTGTAGCAGCAGGAAATATATCTTCCATGGGATGCTGTCAAGCTCAGAGATGTTGGAACCTTTCAAGTTTAATAACAACATGGTTTCTCATTCATCTAAAAATACTGGAATCTGATTTGTGGCTTTCAAATAGCTGATGCAAATTTTTAAAAGCCTTCAGAAAATACCGGGTTTGTTAAAAAGTTATGGTATTTGACAATCATGCCCACAAGTCAAGGTTTAACCAAAGAGTCCATATCAGCTTTAACCACAGGGAATATTTCCACACCCAGAAATTGAAGCATTTATGAGTGAAAAATAGGTAACTTACTTGACAAGTATTCACTTAAGAATGAATAGAAACCTGCCTTCAAATTTGTTTATTTTATTATAGAAGTCTCATTATTCAGACTTAATTTAAAACACCTCTTTGGTTAAATATTGAACTATGATAACACTTGTTTTTCTATGTAGCTGACAACATACTAGAGTTTTAGGCAGTTACATTTCCCTTAACCGTGGGGTTACTGTAGAACTGGACACAACAAACATTTCTACTCTTTTTTTGTTTGTTTCAGAGTATTAACAGGAAATTTAATGAAACTGGAGAAATTCAATGAGGAGAACCAACAGATGTTTACCTTGCAAGCTGGGATTTCTTCCTTACCATGCTGGGAGAAAGGGAAGAATTATTTCATACAGCTAGGATGATTTTTATGACTTTAGAAATGAGAGATACTTACTTGCCATTCTGTAGGAATTACCACTGCTCTTGTCATGGGGAGGGAGAGAGAATTTGGGGATTTCATTTACACTCAAAATGTTAGTCTGGTTCAGCCACACTGGAAAATAGCACTACGGAAAAATTTGTCTAGAGAAAGAAAGAAGATGAGATTGGTAAGTGAGTGTGCTGGCTAAATGAGACCCATTCAGGAGGCCTGCAATTTACTTGCAGAGAAGATGGAAAAATGAGGGAAGAGAAGAGTAACAAACTAATTACAGTCAGGTTTTGATTATTAATCCTAACTCACTATGACTCCTTATTTATATGTTTTAAAAATGAACTAGTGCATTAAAAGCAAGTTTCTCATGCGTTTTAGGTTTCACATACATTTCTGAAAAACTAGATACCAGACTCCTTTACTCACTTGGAGAGCTTCTTTGGTTCTTGTGTTGTATTTGTTTTGACAGTTTTATTGCTTAATTTCTACTGAAGAGAAAGCAGCTTATACTGCATTAAAATAAAAATATTACAAGTGACATCAGTCCCTTGAAGTCACAGTCACAGATTAGATGACAAAGGTTCCTAGGACATGGACACAACTAATTTAATTCCAAATGAATTTAATTCCAAAACAGTGTCACTGAAATGTCTTTTAGATTCACTTGAGTCTGTTGAAAAAATGCATGGATGTTATCATGCATGTAACAGTTTTAAAGCATCTGTTGCTTTTATAGAATGGAAAATATATTTCTAATAAAGTCAAATAAAAATCTTTGATTATCAGGAGTACTATTTTGTTTATTCTAGGGTAAACTTCAAACATGTTAAATTACTGTTTCTGAATTCTTTTAGAGATCAGTTCTGTATTAATTTGAAGTAAGAGGGTATAGCAATGAACTGTATAAAGCTACTAGTCACGTGCCACCATGATGGAATAAATAATTTCTAATTAAAAGAAGAAAATAGTAGCCACGTATCTTTCTTAGGTTTTGTGTAAAATTCCTATATCAAAACACCTGGCTGTTACCTTTCTCTGGAGGAGAAACAGCAGCATCTATCGCAGCTGGACCTTGCTGCTTTTGGATGCTGGAATAACAATTAAAATTTGTACATTTGTAAATAGAAATGTATGAAGAGTTGCATTTATTATATGCAGTTAGTTTCTATTCTGTCCAATAACATGCAGAATTATATAAAGAAAAATATAACAAGATGAAAGAAAATATCAAGAATACATATTAACATAAACTATCTGGCTTCAGCCTACAGATTGCAGACTAAAAACTGCTATAGAATTTAAAGGAAATGAATCAGAATTTCAGACTGGTAGTGTGTCTATTGATCATTTTAATATTAAACAATTTTGTTTTTTCTGACAGCTGCACGCAAACAGAAAGAAGCTGATACATAAGGAAAAATAAATCACAGTAGAAAAGAAGATTACAAAAACAGATCAAATTGGCTTTTGGAATTTCTAGATCGTTGTATTCTCACATGCAAAGTGCTTGAAAAGGAAACGAAAGGAGATATGGCTCTTGGTCCCAAATATCATCGAAAAGCAGTCCCAGTTTAGGAGGGAAGGCATTCACTGTTGTTTGGCCCCACCCTAATAACTCAGTGGAGCATCTCTTTCCTAAGCGATCACTCATGCCGTTCCCAAAGACTAATCATCTCTGCAGAACAGCTACAACAGAAGGACCATAGCAGATCCGTGTAGCAAATAACATGGCTTGCTGTTCGAACATTTTAGACTATATGAAATTGCTTTCACATGTTTTGTTCTAATTTTGCCCATTTTTTCCAAAATCTTGGGGACCTCTGACCGCACAGAGCTCCGGTGGAATTGTAAAAGGCTAGGATTATTGCTATTGCTCCTTCATCACCTCTCAAAAGAGGATCATCATTTCATCCCTTGCAGAAGTGGAAGGGATAATCAGGTTTTAGAATTCAAGCATTATTGGGATATTAGGTAGATTTAAGTTAGCATAAGGGGGATTGTAATACTCTAAGCTATAGAAGTTGAAAAACCAAGGAGATATAAAACTCTAAGCCTCCAGTTGAAGTATGAAGCAGTAAACCCAGAAAAATGTTGACATCTGTAATGCATCAGGAATGTAAATGAATTCATTGTAACGTAAATGATAATTGAGAACTATCGCTGAAAATTTGAGTGAAAATTTTCAAATTGAGTCTGAGTACAATGTGGAGCTCTGTGAAGTTTCTGACCACAGTAAAGGTCAGTCTACTTTCTTAATTGTTTGTAAGTATTGCTGCTGCATTTCCTGCATTTCCTAGTATGAGTTCTTTCAATTGCATATGCAATCAGTGGCTACTTTGTAAGGCACCTAATAAAAATTACCTTTCTGTCTATGTGTGGTTTTTTATATTAATGACTATGTTCCAAGTTTTCCTGTATCACAGTAATTCAAAAGAACAAATATGCTATAATATTAAATTCAGGTTTAAATCAATCTAGTTGTTTGGTTCCCATTTTACTTATAGTATCCAAAATATAAAGGACAAGTGAAAAGGCATTCACAAAATACATACTACAACTAAAATGTTTGGTTACCAGTGGAATATTATCTTTTGGTCATTTTATTAAATCAATAATGTTTAGTAGTTGAACACCAAGCAGTTTATTTTCCCCTAAACTAAAACCTTATGGTAGAACTTGGATTAAAAATGGCCTAAAGAAAGGACTTAATCTGATTAGGAGATGACAGCTTCATCCCATATCAATTTACAGAAGTCAGAAGTGGTTAGCTACATCAGTTTTCCTTGGTTATTATGTTCAATCTTGAATAAATGAGGGGGAAAGTCTGTGTTCCTCACATGCAAGTCATTTAATTCACTATTCTTTTCTGGTAAATCTCATTCACAGTGCTCCTTTGAAATATGTTTGGTGATGCCAATTACCACAGGCATACTGGTTGAATGCAATATATTTCATTTTATCAGACAATAAGACACCAATGAAATCTGTTGTAATTTCTGTATCCCTTACTATTTAATTCCTGTACTGTTTATTTTTTATTTCAGAGGATGAGCATGCATCCTTTGCTCCCACTCAGTTTCTCATTATTTCTCCATTAAGTCAAATTACAATATAATTCAGGAATATCCAAATTGATGAACGATGGTATTGCCTTTCAAAAGCTAAAGAATCATAGAGTGAACCGCTTCCTTCATCTGTAATCTTTGTCTTATCAGATGTTCAATCCAGTTGAAGACAACATAAATTTAGTTTAGAAACCAGCAGCCAAACTGATAAATTGCTTGCAATAAGGATCTTTTATCATGCAAATGTCAATAATCTCAGAAATAAGCACTAAAGGAAAACAGACAGATCAAATTAAAACTGGGGAGTTCACTGGTTTAAACCGAATTATCATTTAAAACTGAGTTTGTTAAAAAAGAGAGTTGTATACAAAAGTGGATTGGTCTTACTGATATTTTAAATTTAGATGAAGTCCTGCCTTCAAAAGGGTTTGGATTTTATCCACAGTGTACAGTTAAGTCCATTCTTTTTCAATAACAGGCATTGGCCATCTGGCAAGACTTGGCAACTTGTTCAATTTTTGTAGAAGGATACATCTGATTAATTACGTTCTCTGCTCATAAAAGGTTTTCCTGAAGAAACAAACAGAAACATGCCGCTCTCTATTTCATCCCGTGGCTTGTGCAGTTCACCGTCTGGTGTACAAAGAGCTTTAGTAGACTGTTGCACATTTAGCTGGAAGGTGCAGTTATTTAGCAGACAAAATAAAGAAAATATGAAGTTAATCATTACGTGTTCTGGTGTAGCAACTTAAAATAGAGTCTTTACTTAAAGTACTTAAGTACCATGAATTTTAAAATAATACTGGTGTATAATGATAGAACAGAGCACACTCCAGTAAAAGAAATGCTACGATGCCTCTTGCTGCAGACTCTCAGTCGAGGCCCACGCTTAGTCTTACACAAGCCTTTTACAGTTGTTAATAAGAGTCTGGGTAAAAAAAAAAAACAAACCAAAACACCCAACCCCCCCCCCCCCCAAAATGTTTTGGATGTGATCCATGCAACATAGGATTAGCAGAAATCATGAAGGATATTCTAGTAGAGTCACCACTAGACAGAGACAGATATCTAAGATGTTTTTAAGAGTAAATTTTTTTCAAATAACATATTAACATGAATTCTTTTATACTAGTTTAGACTTTCTGGCCTAGTTCGTTCAGGCTTGAAAGGTGATCTAGCTCATTATTTGACAATTTCAGGAATAGTTCATCACAATCTTGCAACATCACATATTGCCCCCCAAAGTTAATGAAACTGATACTCAAGAAAGGGATAAGCAGAGAACTCTTGAACCATGTTAAGTGTGTGAACGCACATGCACGTATGTATTTACATAAAGAATAAAAAGTTGCTCTATAATGTTGTTTTCAGTAATTCCTAACAGACATTAGGTGTGAACTGTTAAATAAAGCCAAGTAACGGATGGTGCCAAACATGCAGAAATATTATTTTGGACCTGACAAGAGCCTGCTTCTCCATGGGGTCCTGCTGCCCGTCCCCGGGCAGCGCGCTGGGGCCAGCCGAGGGAGGTTGGGGCCAGCCGAGGGAGGTTTGGGCACGAGAGGTCCTCCTAAGTCCCCGGGCATCAGAAGGGAAGGACAAAGGCTGTAATGCCAGGTTGGACGTAACTTGTTGTGGAGCAGCAGGCACTGGGCGAAGCCTGGCTGGCAGGCAAGGCATAGACCAGGCCAGGGGAGGAGGTGAAGGCAGCTGGAGGTCAGGGTGAGACCGTGAGTTATGCGGGAGGAAAAGACAGCAGTGATTTCAAGGGGAGGTACGTGTGATTCTTGACAACGTGGGTGACCCTGATGACCCAGGTCTCGGATCTATGCATTAAATACAGTAATAACTCAGCGAACATCGAAGATGATATTTCATTCTGATGCATACACAAACAATTGACCTTTGCTGCTGCAGGTTTTTTGTATTTTAAAACCATCCCACCACAAAGAGAGAGGCTAGGATTTTCCCTCAAAAATTCTCAAAAGACATACATATAAGAAATTCGTAGATAACGGCAATGTAAAAGACAGAGGTGGTCAAAATATCAGAAAAGCTCACAACCTTGTGAATTCCCTTGATTTAAATGGGAGGCCTAGAGCTACAAATATTTGTTCTTGTTCCACTTCATCAGATGCAGCACAATCTGCGGGTCAGGGCGGTTTTATCCTGTATACTTGGCCAGCAAAGTCATACTTGCTTTCTAACACAACTTATGGGAACTCACCAACACTTGAGAGCTGTAACTAGATGTGATCTACCAGGGGAAAAAGAATGGCGACTGGTTTGTTTTATTTTATTTTCTTCTAACAGGCAACTTCAATTTATCATAGCCTTATTTTCTGGATCATGTGGATGAATCCTGCCCACAGTAGAAAACAATCACAAAATTTTAAAATTTTATAACTATTTTAATTAAGATGTTGGTTCTTAAGGGCCTCCTTTAACCTTTCATATAATACATTTAACCAAATACCTAAAATAGGATGTTTTATAACAATGAGAATGAATATGAATACACTATTATAATTTGACTTAAAACTCCCTGAAGCAGGATGAAATGGTACAAGCCCTGGTATACATTTAAGATAAGTATAAAAAGCCATTAAGCTCCTTTGTAGAGTAAGATATCATAAGCAATAGAAGACTCTTGCTTAATAAGCATATCTTTGCAAATAGGAACAATTTCAGCTATAAGGAGAAACTTTACTGAACGTATCTTAATAAAAGGATGAGAGAGGCCAGAAAGCTGCAAGACCACCGTAAAACTGACAAAGAAAGCAACAAGAAAGTATTAGACACAGTAATAGAGATAGAATGATCCTGAAAAAAATATACTGGCAAGAGATTTTTGGAATGAAATCCAAACAGACCATACCTTATAGTCTGTATAGTTCACTTTACCCTGGATTCAAGGGAACAGGACTGCATGATTTTTCCTAACAAACAAAAATATTTGTATTAAATTTATTACAAAAATAAGCCTACATATGTCATTTAATAAATATAGTGCATTATTCTTCATTCCTTTGCTGTATTGCATAATTAATATCTTCAGCAAAGGTTTTTTAAAGTCACTTCTTTGCAGATTAGTTGAACTACTTGCAGTTGCCAAGACATGCCTGGGGTCAGCTACAAGCGAGAACAGAGTGCTGAGAACTCAGTACTCCATGTAAACTGGAGAGCTATAGGCACTGTTACTGTATTTGTTTGAAGAGCACTACAAATATTTTCATGCAAATTCTTCCCATGATACTACTGAAGATATTAATTTTTTTTCACTGTTGTTTTGGTAATTACATAATTTTTCATTTTGGATCACTGATAGGTTGTACACATGAAAGACGTACCAGATGAAGCCAAGAAAAGTAGACAACAACGAGAAAATCAGTCTTGACCATTTCTGCATTAATTATATGATAAACAAATATCCAATATAATAGATATCATACATATAATATATAGACAACATACAGAATAGCTCTTTATAAACAACAAAGTTAGAAACACAGATTCTCTAGTCAAATCCTCATCAGCTTGACTGTGCTATAGCAATCTGTGGAAATAATCTAGGAAAGGAATCAGTCCTTGGATCTCCATGTTTTTCCAGTGGGCTTTGAGTCTTGTAAGCTGCTCTGTCATACAAGGCACATCTTTTGACAGTCAGATCTCTTTTTTAGTACCTTTACCTCTGCAATTATTTTCCCTAAGGCATAAGTTCCTTGGTCAAGTTTATAAGCATTCAGATAAGCACAATTCTTTTTGCAGCTGGTTGATCATACAGAAATCTCTGTTCAGCCGATGGCAGTTTAAGTAATAATGAAAAATTTCTTTTGAATTGCAACTCTGAGTAATATGTCTACGTGGCAAAAAATTCAGGGAACGAAATTATCACAAATTTCTCCCAGGATTTTAGGTTCTGTAAATAACTAAATCCATTTTAAATATTTCAGTAGCATCTTAAAAAATCCAAGGTATATATGCCTAGCCGACTGCATCTTCCTGAGTGATATTTAATTCAGTTGATACAGGAGTTGATTATGGCCAACAGATGGTCCAAATATTGCTTACTTATAATTAGAATATTTTATTTTTCATTTATATTTCATGGCTAGATCTTTACACATCTTATACTAGAGAAAACAGCTATTCTTGCCATAATGCTTAATTTAAAAATTGCTGGTTTTCCTGTGTCTTCCATATTCAGAATAGAAATATGTACTGTGCACAGTTTATGTTGTACAACATATGCTTAGATAATCTCTCCAGTCTGATCATGAAGCATTACTTCTTATCTTCAGTTGGGACTTATTTCATTATGTCAACACCATCAACAAACTACATAACACATCCACAAGCTACATAGTATTAAGGTTATTAGCACCAGTTGTTGGTTGTGTTTTTTTTTTTTTATAGTCCATGTAATTTCAATACAGTTCTGATGAAAATGTTTCCAAAGGCAAAAAAAAAAAAAAAAGACCCTCTCCAGTTCTACTACATATATCATATGCTAAGCTCTGATCACATATCCTCTGCATCACCAGATGCTAAAATATTGACTGCTTATCCATATGGATGAAAATTACTTTTTAAATTCCAAATGCCTCTAAAGTAAACAGTACCTCACTCTTTGCTCTTTTCATGTTTTGACAGTTACCCTAAGGAGTTATTAGTACTGAAACCATCAGGCCTGTTTTACTGTCCTATATGTAATTATTCATGCACATGTCCACATGACTATTTTTTAATCTCCGTAAAGGTCATAGTTCTTGACTTCTAATCAGTCAAAATATATCTATGCCTAAATTGCACGTATATTCGAGTATCTTCTTAAGGCCTTCACAGACAACGTAATATAGCATCTGTTGAATTTACCTGATCAGTACCTCACTGGGGTCTTTAAAAATCAGTGTCTTTGATAAAGTTCTTGAATAACATGAAAAATATTTTATATTGTAGAAGATTCACACAAAGTGTATTGAAATACCTCTGTATACTGTATATTTGCAATGAGTTTCATTTGTTCCTGAGTTTTTAGTCCCTCCTCCACAGACTGGATAGGGCTCCTTGCGTGAGCCGGTGTAGCTGGTTTAAAGGCTGTTATTCATTTCCCTAAGATGGAAATAATATCTTTCAGGTTATTGAGACTGAAATACTAAACAAGTGATTTGTAAGGCAAAACTAAAAGGAAGTATTCAGGAATATAAAGCTCTAGTAAATGGAGAGATACCATTCTCTTCAGACCAAGTAAAAGGAACAAATAATCTATTCATCCAATTTGTATCTGAGTTAGTCCAAGGGTTCATACATATAAAAAATTTGTTTAGATGTTAAAGCAAAACCAGCCTATGTCATTTTCTTTCCATATTGTGTTTAACTTCTGTCTTGTTCTCCAACAACAAACCTTTTCCCACTATTCAAAGAAATATTTTTGGATAAGGGATTGCTTGAAAATAACCCCAATTGACTTTCTTTATGTTGCCTGTGCTTTCTATCTAATATTATCCTAGGAGAGTACCTATTACATGACAACCATTCTGGTACACAGTATTAAACACAGCTATATTTAACTACATTTTTCAAACTGCTGGGTTTTTCCACACTGAGGTTTATCTACTACACTTCAATATTAAGTGCCTGCCAGTTGCCTTCAGTTACCTAATGTATTTACAAAGACTACAGTGAATTCTATTCTTCTGGGTTTACCAAGCCCAAACATTATACCTCATTTGTGAAAACATGTAACTTAACTTGCTTTCTAGTAGTTCATTTCCTCAACATGGACAATGCTATTCTTCCAACACCTCTTAAGGGAACCCATCTGCCAAAAATCTGTACGGATAGAGCTTCATATGGCACAAAGGCTTCTCTAGGTCAAAAAACATACATGCCCAAATGCTGAACTGTATGAACAAATCTGGAATTGCAAAAATACTTATACCTCATAATACCTTACAACAAAAATTCCTAAATACACAAATAACAGTGCATTACAGAATGCTTAATGATATCAACATTGTAGCTTTCTCCTTCTGAGTTTTGTGGCATCTAGATCAGTCAAAAACATATTCTTTTCTAGATAAATATCTTTGCCTTTTTTTTCCCAAATGTGTCATAAAACACATACAGTATTTCTATAGCTCATATATCTTACAATGATTGCATTAACAGATTCATATGGATTTATACTAACCAGTTAGTATAATCAGAACTATTATGGAAAATATCTTTTAAAAAGATGAAGAGTGAAAAATAATTGAAAATAAGTGTCCTAAAGAAGTTCTACAAATAATGCAGATTTACAAAAATACTTGAAAGGGAAGAAAAAAACCCCTGCACTTATTTTAAATACTTTTATTACATTTGCTTTTCTAGTATTACACACCTCTGTAAGGCAGTGAAGATGGTATTATGCCACCTTATTAACATGTACCCACTGCTCTTACTCTTACAAATGAAAACTGTCAGAAAAACAGCCTCATTACCGACAGAAATAAGGCTTATGCATGCAAGAGCAATAGGTCTGTTTTTCTGTCTGTGGGTCCTTCCCATAACATCTTTCAGATCTGATGGCTAATTTCAATTCTACCTGACAGACAAATAAAAGACTCGGGTATATTACCTTCCTAAAAATTACATAAAAATGGACATAGGGTAGATGAGACAGACCCAGATTTTCCCCTGAGGAAAGGCAATCATTACTCGTTGCTTTTCTGTTCCCAGAGGCAGCCGCGTACACACGGGCCAGACATTTAACTCGACGGCAGTTCCGACCCCATCTTTTCTTTCTATACTGTACAGAGGAGGAAGGATGCACAGCAAGTACATACCATTTGGCCAAAAAGAAGTTCTCCACAGGAAACTCGGACTCCTGTTAGCTTTCTGAGGATGTACACAAACAAAGAATCAGCTATGATGTTTAAACTGCCCAGAGAGTCATTAAGGATAATGGTGATTTTATTTCCACTCTTCTCATTCTTGCTTTTCTTCTATTTTCAGAGAAGCAAAGACAAAGTTTATAACATGTTAGAATAAAGAATTTATTCTGATCTTACTACATTACTTAAAACTACCTACACTCTATTTCATCCAGTTGTTCATATATTGGATGTTAATAAATCACAATTTAAATAAAAGGTTGAGTTATAGTTACATCACAGAAGAAGATAATAACAACAACAACAACCACCACCAACAGTAATACCACAGGGGTAGCTGGTAACATTGCAGAATGGTCCATGATGAAACAACAACAAGATGTGCAAAACACCCCTCTCTTTCTCTGGATGTTTAAAAGAAGTCTTTGTACTAAAACTGAGCTGTATATGGGAACGCAAATATCGTCGGGTCTGAACCATTATTGCTGGAAGATAAAGGAGGTGCACCATTGAAATCTTAAAGGATTAGAGAGGAAAATTTGGGTAAACAACCTTTGTGAGATTTTTACTGAAACCCATTTAAATTAAACTAAAGTTACAGAAAAGCAAATTTTTATATCCAGTATAGCAAAAGTCTCGTTTTCTCTCTAGCGTTTTATATTTGTTTGGTTAATTACAGGAAGGAAAAAAATACTATAATTCTTTGTAGAAAAAAAAGGGGGTTTTTGTCATAAAGATCAGGACTAGAATATAAGACTACCTTTTGATATATGCCTTCAGTAATGTTTTCTGAAACAACTGAGGGGCCTTGAGAATGGATTTTGTTTAGGTCATGAATCTTAGTTTTTTAGATGAAGATGGTCTTTGACGAATCAGAAATTACTTTGTGACAGACTAGGAAATTCCAGAAATTATTAAACCTGCCTAGGAAACCGCTGAAGAATGGACAACAGTGAGGATCTTTAACAAAGGAAAAACCAGTTACCTTTTCTTTCGTACTCTCCATAAAACTGTTCAACCATTTTGTTCTTCATCTGTCTGGAGGGCTTAAAGAAGCTGGGCTTCTCTGATATGCATGAACCTGAACCATTGTTAAATATCTTATAAAAAGAATCTATGTGCTCGCCTCTCCAAAATCACTTTATTGTCCATCCAGTTTGGTTATTCTACTTATGCTATACTTAGTACAAAGGCAGGAGCAAGAAAATGAAAACTGACAAATGTCAGCATTACATATGCTTCCCTACCACCAAGTCACAGCTCGCTGATGACCCATGTCCACAGTCATGCACGTACCATATTTTTTTGTTTACCTCATGTAAAGGATAATGTTTTAGCAATGCCTTTCCAAACTCCAGCATATATACTCTCAGTAAGGGAGCAATGATGTAACTTGGGAATACGTCTGTTCTGGCACAATATCATGGATTTCCCTAGGGGAAGACGGTGTGTGATAACAGCATGCCTAAGAATTATATAGCGTATTTCCTGCAACGTGTTTGTGTTCCATATAGGCTGTTTGTGTCTGTTATACGGTATAAGAAAACTGTTATTGGTAGCCAAATCCTTTAATTTCTGTGTTCTTTAGGTTTTGAACATCCCATGCATTTCAAGGGGATCGAATTTCACTTCTGATGCACACAGCAACCTTAATTCAAACACAATACAGGGATTTTGTGCATTAACAGTTAAGACTACTATCTTACCATTCTGTTAAATAGATGAAAGTCAGAAACATAATGTGCAGTAATTCCCACTTGATTTTTTTTTTTAAATAGAAAATTTGATATTATAACGTCAGGTAAACATTGTTTTAAAACCTTGGCTTTAACAACAGGGAGGTTAAAAGACACAGATTTATTCATCTACTACTATTCAGTGACAGCAGTGGTTATTTATAGTATGAAGATGGCAGCTTTTAAATCTATAAATTTTGGGGGGCATTATAATTCAGAGATATGTTATGGCTAAAACTGTATGACTCAGAATGGTATATCCAAATGCAAAAGCATCAAATATCCTAATATTTCATACTTTCCTATGTTAATGAAACTTTAAAAAATTAACATCACAGAAGCAGATTAAAAGGTGTAATTTCTCTGTAGTTTGGCTAGAACTAACTTTTTGATACTTGTTTTTACTTTAACAATTTATATAGTGATACTGTTATATGAAAAATGAAATAGAAGATTTAAAACAAATGAGAGAGATCAGGAATTAACTGTCAGCAGTCTGCTTTTCCTGTCATTATGCTTAACAGAAAGAAAAATAAAAAATATTTAACTACACAAATTAGTAGATCTGAACAGGTAACCACCATGATCAGCCAAATTCGCATTCCATACAGTCAAAAGAAAAATGTTGGATCTTCTCTTTAGCACAGAAATTTCAGGATTTGGTCAATTCTGGAATTTGTATTCTTAAACCATAGCTTAGATAGCTCTAGTAGGATGTTTTATGAGAAAATCCTAGATAAGTCAGCACGTCCTCATCTTGAACTTAAATTCTTTGTGCTATAACAAGGTATACAAGGAACAGAGAGTCTTTCAAGTAACCAAGTCGCACACTGTTAATGCTAATACAATGAGTTTAATCTGAACTTTTAAAGAACATCAATACAGGAATTTGTGTCTAGTTAAGCAATTCATTTTAAAATTACCTAGCATTCAAAATTTAATAATATGCAATATTAAGGAGTCTCAAAAGTTCCTTTAGGAAGTGAGAAAATTTGCATTTGAAACACAAGCAAAAAAATTTTTCCTGCTCCCAAAAGGGTGGAATAATACACTGCACATGTGCTTTTATCATCTAGAGGATCTGTCTCCTGTTAATACACAGAATAACACTTAAAACCACTCAAAGCATGCAAGATGTTAAATTCACAATTTGAAAATTGCACTGCCATTTTTGTTTGAAGTAGTACTGAGTAGGGTTTACATTCATTTTATATAGCACATCAATGCCAGGCAAACTTTTCAACACTCTAAAATTAAAAAGAGAGATTTTTTCCCCCAGTTTTTAAAGCGTTTCTTTTCCTCATTTTTTTGGCTTTCCCTTTCTAGATTTTTTTGAATTTATTTTTGATACAGTAAATCACAATTCTTTCCATATCATAGCTTTGCGAAAAAGATTTATCTGTTTTATCTTCTTTCCCATCTATTAATTCTCCAAGCAGCATGCTAGCGTTTATGCTGCTCATTCAAGTTAGCTGAAGTGTATGCATTCTTAGCCCATTGATTCAGTTTTGCTAGCAAAAGCATAAAAAAGAAGTGACACTGGCAGTTTTTGAAGAAAGGATGGTGTGTCAGGAATCCCTACTGTTACTAGTTGTATCTACAGAGTGATAACTACCACGCAATCATTTCTTTATTATAACTTTTTATTGAACTTTATCATTTTTACAAGAGAGGTAAACAGTGTTGATTATCTGAGGGTAAGAATACAGCTGCAGCAAGGTAAAGGCTGCCTAAAGATGGACATAGGAGGAATGAATATTGGTTATGAACTAGAAGAAGAAATGAGGAAAAGGGAAAAAAAAATATCAATAAGGTAGGCATAGATCTAATCATTATGAAGCAGAAAATGCGTGGTGGGTTAAAAAATAACTTTTGGTGATTTTCAGAGTAACAGGAGGAATTCAGGTGTGCAGCTGCCACTGCACTTCAACAGAAACAGTGGACAATATCAAGATATTTGTTTTGGTGCATGAAAAAGGGATTGAAGACAGAAGGCACTGAAAATCAAGGAAGTCACCCATAAACCAGAAAGTGACATACTTTTCACTGTGTACTTCACTTTGTAGGTCCTCGATTTAATTCAGTTTGTGTCTCTTAGAGTGATTTTTTTTCCCCAAGTCCCTACAATTAGGCTTCAATATGTGCATGGAAGTAACTTCCCCTTCAACTTTCTTCAGTCCTGAGATAATATCTAATCTCCAGGTCAAACCTAGCAGGTCCTAGTTATGTGCATCTGAGCAGGCTTTTTAGGAATGGACAGCAGAGTGGAGCACGAGAGAAATCAGCCACGCTACTTTTATTCAAAAACAGGGTAGGTGGTTTGCATCCTCTATTATTACGTGTAGCTTAGCTGTTAAAAGAGTAGTTGAAGGAGTCAGTGGGCCTGATTCTGGTTGTCCTACTCTCAGGAACCTCTTATAATACAAACTAGAGCACAGTTGGTCAGAAATCTCATCACCCTCTGTGAAAACAGGTCATTACACATTTAAAACTAATAAGGACAAACAGACAAAATTCAAAAAGGACTATTCTTCTTGTGCATAGTAGTTATGTATTTAGCAAAGATGGAGAAACTTCATTTCTGGTCTCTCCTCTCCAATACTGCCTGTCCATGTTGCCTTAAGTGTAATTAATGAATTAATTGGTATTGTGTGAAGCAGGGAGCAAGTTGCTGACTTCTGAGCCACCTGTTTGTGGTATCTAATTCCTGGCACCGGTTGCATGACTTCAACTTTAAAACCTTCAATAAACTCAATGATATTTTGGGATGGTTGTAATTTTGATCTGACCTAAATTTACATGACTGACATCCATCTAATAATTAATGTTATAAAAATATAATTGTAAATTTAACACATAATTCCTTTACATTTTTAATGTTTGTTTTATCTTTGAGCTAATCTCAAGTCTTTATTTCTCCTTTCTTACTCTCTTGATTGACTAGTATATAAAATGGATTCATGATCCCAATAACCTTTTTTTTCTTCTAATTATTTTAAAGGTATTAAGAACAATCAGTCTTTACATACTCACAGATGTATCAAGTAAGCAATAAAAATTATTAACAGTAATATCATAAAAATACTTCAGAATCTTACTCTGAAATGTATATCATCTTGCATGCAATACTGATCAATTAATAATTTTTAAGTATTCTGATATTTATTTAACATAACCTTTACACCAAGTCTGATTTTCGATAGCATTTAATTAACCTGCACAATGACTGCAGTTGTGTACATAGATTAAAAATTTTTAAAAGTAATGGTCAGTTAGGCAGCAACTAGTATAATTTGTACATACAATGACATGAATTATGCTCTCAAATTAGGCACATCATTGCTCTGGATGGTGTAGAATTCTGGCCTTATAGGTGTATTCCCTTTAACTTTTCACAAACATTTCAAAGTAATACCTATATGTAGTGCAATTCATTCTTAGTCCAAAAGCGCTATTCTTTTGAGTTAAGATTAAACTAAAAAAAGCCTATTAAAATACAAAACCAAACAGCATGTTTATTCAATGTTAATATTTTTTCTAATAGCGTTAATTTTTCTGTAAGAAAGTGAAAATCAAGGTAAAGGATTTCTAAAGATAGTTGTAAGCATTTATTCGGAAAGGGTCGTCTTTTAGCTCTGTAACAAAATACTGTAGCTGTATGAAAACCCACCTATATGCAATTTCACAAAGAGTTAACTGAGACTTTAAGATTGTCTTTTTACCTGCAATGTCCATTACAGTCCTTCCTTCAGCAGCATTGTGGATTTTAGCTTTTCCTTCACACTCCTCTCCCGAATGTTTCTGTTGCTCATTCACAGCCCACAACACTATCATGGGCTATCATTGAAAAGAAGATAATTTCTGTGGTTTTGTTATCTTGTAGACATTCAGAACTAGATGTTCTAATGCTTCTCCTACTCTGCTCAATATCTGTCTCCATATTGAATGAACAGGGAGAAGCACACATGCTTGACATGGTTGTTACAGTGATTAGCCCTGCCTTAGCTGACATACGGATTCTCTAGCATTCAAATATTCTGTTGGAAAGTATGGGACAATTCATACTTCTAAGAAGTTGCTTAATATTCAGGACACCCCTGAGTTGGTTTACAGGGAGTTCCCACTTAAGAGATTATCTTTAAATCCATGAAATCAGTGATTATGACAAGGAATCAGGAGATGGACTTTATGGATGAGAGACACGCAGCCACCAAGAAACAGCTTAAAGTTACTGAGAGTCACCTTTGCAATAACTGGGTCTGTTCCAGGACAATCCCATAAAATTAGTAGTGTTTACAGAATGAATCTGTGGCCTCCATTCCTGACCAAGCCAAGCCACCACACCCTCGATAGTAGGTAAGTCCTCCACAGGCACAGTTCCTTGAGGTCAGCTCTCTGAACTGTCTGAAATGTTCCATAGCTTGGCCGCCTTTACATCCTGAGAGGGATGAGCTGTTAAGCCCTTTAATACTGATTGCATATTTCTCCTTAGTGGGCTTATTAGCAATAATGCAAGGATTTAAGTATAAGTTGATGAAATTTTAAAGACCATGTGTAAGAATGCGGAAAAATAGACAAGGAGTGAGTAGGTAGCAGCAGTGACTGGTCATTACAGTTGACTTTGGGGATTGTTACCTACCAAAGGGAATGCCTCGGTCAATATGAATTGCCTGTTTTGGCAGCCAGCTCCATTTCTATATGCAATTGTATTTACTGCTTTCTGGTTCATAGCTGCAGAGGTCTGTTCTGAGACAGTTTGTGAGAAGGTTTCAATCCACAAAGAAGACAGATCTTCTTGTAGAAGATGCAGCATATTTTCAGCTTCCAAAGTGAAGAAATCAGTCTTGAACAAAAAAAAAAGAAAGAAATATCATCAGGCTCTATATTTTGTAACTTGAATGTACTATATGAACAGTAAATTTCTAAAATCAAGTCCAAAATTTAATTTACAATTAATTCAGTCAAAACTACAATTTATTGAAATGGTGGCTGTATTCATGTCTGTTGTGCACATAGATACCATTGGTGATCTAGGAGCCAAGATGTTAGCTGTTTTTTAAATGTGATAGGAGGTTTCAGTCCTGCAAAATTTGGTGTTTCTTGCTAATGAGATACCTACTTTAAAGTTCAATGAATGTTCCTGCGTATATGTGTGGTTACAACTGAATTAACTTTCATAATGTGTTGTTCTTTATTTCAAGTTACTATTATTTAGTTTATTGGACAGATAGTGCTAGAAGAATGTAATGTTTGCAGTAAAGAGGATAGTATGCCTTCTAACATCAATCCTTTTTAATATTAAGAGGAAAAGAACAATTAAGAGGAAAATGACAACAAATTTGGTGTAGCACAAAGTAACACTGACTCAGCTATGAAGCTCCCATTGGTTCAGCTAAATTTTTTTAAAAGCAAAAACTCATTCTGCGTTCTGAATTCATGAATCCTCTGTCATTAGGCTCCGATCATCACTGCAGTACAATCTCAGGTGCAAAAATAAGTGGTAACATGTCCAATTCTCTTTAACTGTCTTTAGCAACAAAGGACTGTCCCCGCACACATACTTTTTTCTCTCTCTCTTCTTGTCCTTTGAAGGGTTACTTAATGTAGGCAAAAGTCTGTTCTCAGGGTGTGAGATGAGTATTTGCTGTCTTTGCTCTGGAGACTCTGAACTGTATAATGATAGGAGCAGTTATTTTCTTTTTCTTTCTTTTTTTTTTTTTTTTTTTTTTAATGGACAAGGGAGTTTCTAAAATGCAGTTCTGGTGTATCTCTAAGTGTACTGCTTTCCCAGTTCATCCCCAAATTTATGAGCATTCCTTCTCTTTCCTACAGTAAAAAATTCTGTTTATGAGAGGAAAATGTAAAAATGTCAATATGTTATAAAGTTAAGGAATTAGAAGGAGTTAAAATTTTTTGATGGAATGAACAAATTTGAAAAGACAGTCTGGCCTAAAAAGTTTCTTGTTTGAGTCTCCCCAGAAGGTCACAGGTTTTCACTGTCTGAGATTTTCACAATTACCAAGTAGCGGCTATCTTTACAGACTAGAAGAGAAGGAAATATTTGTGACGGACTCTGTTCTCTATATCACTGTGTCAGATACATGTGATCCATGCCCTGCACCATATCATATTACTATACTAAAAAACCCATAACCCCTTGCTATTTTTCCTTGGCATTCTCAGTTGTTATTTTTAAAGGCACAATATTTTATACTGCAGTAGAAGAGTCTGCTTCTACCATGGAAAGCATTCTTTAAGTGCTGTACAATAACAGAAATTAAATAAAATACTAGTATATAAAATAATATAGTTCACATTTCAAAATAACGTCAGACCCTCAAGGGATAAAAAAGCCATTTGAACACCACCTTCGTCTTGCCTGGCAGCCTGTTCTGTGAAATATGAATAGGTAACCGCATAGAATTTAGGACTTCGCAAAATGCAACCTACTGCTTTAGGACTAAAAAAAATAAAATAAAATAAAAATCACTAGGTCAAATTCAGAGGTAAATCTAAGTGAGTCTAAAGGGAATTTAAGTTGGAGTGGTTTATATTCTTCTACTGTACCACATCTGAAACAGGTGGTGGTAGGTTGACCCCAGCCAGCAGTTAAGCCCCCACCCAGCTGCTCACTCACACCCACCCAGCGGGATGGAAGAGAGAATTGCAAGAGGAAAAGTGAGGAAAACCTTGTGGGTCAAGATAAAGACACTATACTAAGTGGAGAAAAAACCTCAGCAAACACAAAATCAAGTGACACAAAAGCAATCACTCACCACCTCCTACCAGCAGACTGATGCCCACCCGGACTCTGAGCAATGAATACTTTGGAGCATCATCAATAGCTTGAGAAGGTGGCATTGTTTCCCATATTAACCTGAGAAAAACTATTTTAATGAAGTTAGTTCTTATTCTTTACATCCTGATAACATACAGATTACAGCTGCTTCTGCATGATGTGAACAAGAAAGTGGTTTTACATTTTTACTAATGTTATTTGTACATTCCAATATTCCTATTAACATTCAGTTTTACTAACATTAACTGTAAGAGCAACCCAACCATACTCAGTTTCTCTAAAAGAAGCCACCAGAATGGTTGTGAGTATAATGTTTGGATCTTAGAGGTCTCTTCCAACCTAAACAATTCTATGATTCTATAATACAATGGAAGCTTGCCTTGCTAAATACAAACTGCATCTACAGTGTAATTGCAGCAGCAATTCTGCAGCAATACAGTTCATACAACACATACTGTTGCAGCCAGCTCAAAACTAAGTATTTTGGTAATAACATCCATAGGCATTATCTCTGAAAACCAAAAGATTTGATATGAAGACAAAAGGATGTTGGATCCTACAAAAGAAAAATGAAAGACCATGTGGTTCTATTTTTGAGAGGGTAAGAATCAAAAGGGGTTCAGGAAAGCAAAACCATTTTCTTATTAAAATTAATAAATAAGTATTTAAACAGGTGCACTCTGCTGAGTTTTCTTTGGATTTTAGTTTTCATGCAAAATGGTTGCACAGGTTGAGCTACAATGAAAAGTTAGTGTATCAGAAAGTATAGAAGAACTTGAAAATATGGACATCCTTCAGTATTGTGGACTTGTTTTGATTTACAGGAGATGCAGAGGGAATGCTGCTATTGGAGTCAGACACCTTTCTCTGTTCAAGAAACCTACTTTGAATTTCTGCTATTACTGCAGAAAGATGGAGTTTCTCTCTTCATGGGTCCACTGACTGATTTAATGTATCTCCTGTCATGCTGCTGCTGTAGATTTCATCTCTTAAGGGAAAGAAGTAGAGAAAAGAGTAGTAAACTGCACAGCAATCTATAAAACTATTGGCATTTCGAGCATGTTCAGTATGTCTCTGTGATTAAAGGCAAATGGTGCATACATGCTGATGTTTTCTCTCTGTTTTTGAAGGACACAGTGTCTGGATTTATTATATTAATACTAATCTGAGCCTCTATAACAGTATAGTATTTTTATTTGATGACATTGTGGTCCTAAGATTATTCCTCATGTTGGGAAAGCTTTAAAGCAAAGAGCACTTCACACATCTGTCCAACAGTCCACTGTTGAATGACCATGATTCATTCACTGGATGGGAAGAAAGTACCTTGATCAGTCCTGAAAGCAATCCATCATTAGACCAGCACATTAGCTTTCTTCAAATTCATTTGCGAGATTCTTTGCAGGAAATAGTGGCTAATAAAGTAAGGAAATGACAGAATAATATTGAGGCTCTATTCAAGCACTAAACCCAATTCTTTCTCAAACACAATAAAGGACAGTTGGACAACCATCTATAAAGTTGCATTTATTTTCTAAGAAATAATATAGAGAGTTTGCATTCATAACACTGAGCCTTTAAAACATGAGCCAACATAACACTTTCAATTGTCATTCTCTTTCCACAGCCGGTGTGACTGCTGCCGTCTGGTGACTTTTCCACTAATGTAACCTCAGTCCTAACATCCAGGTCAGAATCCCACACTCCCAAAAACAGGGCCTGGGAAGGCATGGCTTATAATGTGCTGGTCTCTGAACTCAAACTGCTGGGTTGCACTTCCTTAAATCCTGTAGAGAGCCTTGGTTGAGGTCTGAATAAACAGCTGAATTTCAGGCTGATAAAATGCTCTGTGAACTTAAAAGACTGAGTGTTATATACAAACATTAGTCTTCAGAGTCTCTACTTTTTATGCCCCAGGTTTCTAACTTCCTTATGAGAACTAAATTAGAAAAGTATAATGCATACTTGTGGACAAAAAGACAGAATAGGAAGGCTGGGTTTTAAAAGAAAAAACAGAAAAAGCAGAGGAAGAGGAACTGGATGGGAAAATATTCCAAAGAAAGTATAAAGCTATCATTGTCTTGTGATTTTTTGCAGTTCATCATCTTCAAATGATTCTTCATTCTTGTCTTTTGGGGATCCACCCTATCATCAAATTCTCCAATACTTTCTTGCCAGGAGTGTTTGTATTTTAAAAAGGAAGAATCTGCTTTATGGTTTGACTTTGTATGTGAATTGTTTAAAAAAAAAAAAAGAAAAAGAAAAAAGAAAAAGAAAAGATATAACTGTATCTTATGCAAAGTGGTGAAATACGTATTCTACAGTGAATGGCAGGTTTTTCATTCTCTATAGTACACTCAGGATTTCATCTAAGGATTAATTTTTATATGTGTGTGTGTCTGTGTATATATATTTTTTTTTTTTTTCCCTCCAGTAGTAGTATGTTAACGCATGAATACTCCTTTCTAGAAACTAGAACCCAGTGTAGTTTCTGATGTGGTAGGAAGTTGGCTGTGGAGCAGTAATAGTCCCACGTATGATTTACTATCCTCTCTATGTTAGAGACAGGAGAGGCTCACTTTTTATTTATTTTAAATACTAGATAAAAACTGGCTAAAAGATTGATCTCCCAGTTGGTCTGCTTTATGGACAAGCCAGCAGAAATTATGGCAATTCACATGGGGACCAACCAGTGCATATACACAGAAGTCACGGTCTCGTAGCTCGCCATGTGTTTCTACGGGCACTCCAAGGGCTTGGCAGTCAGTGCGAGGTCTTTCATTTTGCTAAGAGCTACCTCCTTGCGTTCACATGCAAAGGCCAAGTACATGTGCAGTTGCTGCACAGGAAATTTATGGAGTCTTTTTCAGCAAGGAGCAAAATTAGCCTCTTCACCTTCTGCGGACCTGTGTGCTGCATCTTTTCTAAGCAGGTAAAATCCCTTGTATTAACATTGTTGGTTGAGGAGTGCCTTTTTCCTGCTACTCCTTCCCATCATATCATCTTCTGGGCTCAAAGGCCACGCAGTAATTAATCTCAGAGAGTGACCTTAGCAGGGAAGGGCTCTTGGATGTTTTTATATTTAAATTCTGGATATCTAAAAAAGGAGTTTCTTACAGTGTAATCTGCTTCTAAAATTAACATTTATCCATAAGTGACATATGCACCGAGTTTCTGAAAAACTATTTTTGTGCTGGATTTCAGTAACTGTCAATATATGATTTAGAATAGTCGTAGAGTGAGAGCCCGTATTTAACTCTCCTAACAGATAAGAAAATACCGCCATCTGTTGCTCCATGCAGTAAGTGCAGCTACTCCTACAGCTGCTGTTTGGTCAACCGATTCTCATTGCCCTCTGCGTACCTCTGCTGTTACAATAATTCAGTTGTTTTTCGAAAAAGCTGGGCTACTCCTGTTTCACGCTAGAGTAGCTTAATGAATTTCTAGGAACTTACATGGTAAAATGTTGAAACAAGCATAAAACTTTTATTTGTCAATAAGGGGGTTGGTTAAGGATTTATGAGAATTATGCCACTGAGTGAAGGGTGATTTCTCTAATTGTTAGAGATTAACTGTTGGGGTTACTAACCACCGGGCTGCTGAGAAAAAACAGTGCATTTAGTGCTCTCACTGTTACTTAAAAATCCGTGGCTCTTACCTTGATGCTATAATGAAACAAATGGCCTGAGGTGACTGTTGTGGAAACAGTTTAGAATCTGCAATACAGAAGAACCTGGAAAGAATGAAAATCTTATTCTAACATGTGCTCTTTCTAAATTTCTAATATGTAATATCTAACAAAGGCTTTTATATTCCTATATATTAAAATTTTCCCGTTTCTTTTTTTCACTCAGATACTTAGGGTCACCATTTAATCTTTTAAAGGCCAAGAAAATAAACAAAACAAAAAATTCCATACAAAACAAAACCCCTTCAACTCCAAATAAGATGTATGGCATCTGCAGTCTTCTGCTTTATTCACAGTTTCTTCCAATTAGCTTGCACACTTCTAATCTCTCCGGTCAAGCTGTACTGTATTCTTGTTTTACCAACAGAAGTCACACACAAGTAGTATATGAAGGTACAGAAGGCTAGCGACATTTGGTTGCATTTAGGAGGACTGTGGGTCTTTCAAACTCAACCATCTGCTTTCAAAACTTTGCTTTTGAATTCTTACAGATGCACATCTGATGGGACAGGAGATGGAGCAAACTAGATTTCCCAAGAGGAAAGCAAAAATCTGTGATTAATGCAAATTTAACCCATTCTCTCAAAAGCACTCTTTACTCTCATTCCAGTTCTGACTTGCTGATTAAACGTCTCCCACTTTAACTTCCCCATCCTCATTCTTCCTGTTCTTTCTCAGTCTTCTGCTAGTTCCTGATTCCAAATCATACTTTATTTAATTCCCTCTAGTTTTGATCCATATCTTCTTGAAAATTTGACAAACAGTATCACTCAGCATGTGAAACTACAAACAGTTCAACACTGATGCCAGCTTGGTCTTGTTATTTTTTGTTCATAATGTGTTATTTCCAAAAGGCACAAGCAAAATGCCTTGTTTACAAGTATGGGCAGCACAGCCTCATCAGAGTGTGCACAAGGCTTGGATTCACAAAGGCTAAATTTATGGATGCTAATCTACAACCAGCAAAAATGGGCTTCCTATTACGACTTGTCCATTGGGCACTGAATTACTGCATTAACCATAAAGGCAGTCTAGGAAGATTAGCCTCATTAGATTAAAGGTAGTTTTTGCGGATAGTCGCTGTAGAAACACCACAATAGTATGTAATCTATATGTATCTGCCTTTAAAGTATTTCACATATCTTTCTCTGTTATGCTAAAATTTATGGATCACAGCTGCTAATATGACAGTTCCAGATTACTTACAAATAATGATTCTTCTGTTTCCTCCTCCAGCTCCTTATTCAATTTTTTCTTCTTCAAAAGTAGAACCTCCGTCCATGGAAAGCCTGGCTCCAGCTGTACTTGCCTTGTACTTCTACAACTAGCTGTGAATACAAAGGTACATGCAGTTGTCGCTAGATACTATTTTGTTACCACTGTAAAGGGTTAGCTACAAAACATTGCTAGAGTATTGACAAAAATGAACTTGTACAAAAATCAGTAAGAAACTTAGTTTTTGAAGGAAGTGTGATAATGTTGAACATTTATCCCAACTTTATATTCTCCAGAATGCTGAACTTTTAAGATGTAGTTACAATTGCACCTTTTTTCCTCTGTCTGTACCATAAACCCCAGACCTGAAGACTAATTGTGAGACACAGATATCAGCAAAATTACAGGATTACTCTAGGTGTGCATCATAAGTGAGATCTCAATCTATTTTATCCATCTCTGTTAAGTATTTTCATTCTAATTTTCTGCTGTGCCTGTACTCTGTTGATATCCTTACCTTTTCTCTTGCAGATGTTATGAGAGTTACACATATATTTAAAAGAAGAACACTTATACCGCCTGCTGTGCACAGCTTTCCACCATGATCTTGAACACTGTTTTGTGAAGTTGTGGGAAAACTTCTGTGAAATAAATGCTCATTTTACAGCCAGGGTAAATAAGAAATGGACATGTAAAGTAAGATAGCATAATTGTACCGTAGCTGAGTGGAAGTCAGTCTTCCGGCTTTCTGCTTTAATCAGCTTATGTATGGGTTTTCTCAGAATATATGAGAGCGTTGATCTTTCATAAGCATTAAATTCCTTTTGGTAATTATTTTTCTTGCTTAGATCACATGTTATGAAATGAAGATTTTCCTTATTCATAAGCTGAATTTTAACATTTTCTTCAGAAGACTTTTTTTTGCATGGTGAAGAAGGCCATGTCCTTTGGGGTAAAATGTAAGTATTTATTTTCCCTCAGCTCATCAGTAAAATTGCATCATTTATTTGCAGTTTTGTCACCCTTGAATGTAACAGTTTATTGTCTTAGAAGTGACACAGAAAGAATATTACTCTCTGCTTATTATTTTAACACAACTACTACCTATGACTTAACCCTTCAGTTCCCAACATCTTGCAAGGTTTTGGCCCGATAACTAGTCAGCACTATCAGATAAAATGGGAACTCATCCAGATCCAGAGGATGATGTAGACATCTAAATGAGATTCAGGGACATATGTTAAAAACTTGGTCTTGAAAACTTCCACATAAATTAAGCCTAGAAAAGCCAAAAGACAACAAATATGTCCTATTTCTTATGTTATCACTCAAGATCATTACTGCAGGAATGCAAACAGAGCATCGTACCTGCCAGAAGATTTCTGGTAAGACATGGTGTGGCAACATTTCTGTCCATTCTCAAACACTTGCTTCTACCTCCTTAACGCTGCTGTGATTGCCAAGTTAACTGTTTGAGGAAAATGACCCAAGCTAAAATATGTAAATACAAAACAAAAACCATGCACACATGCAAAAAAAAATCCCCAACAATCCCCACCGTGGCAGGATAATTTCACTGTTCAGACAATAGATCTACAGACAGTCGGACCACTAAAAATGGTCGCAGGTGGCTGATGACAGAGCAATGGGGGGACTTTTTTCTACTATATCCTTATGCCTTGATTCTGCATATACTCTATGGAATTCTTTTCCCTGGACATGTAGGTGGATCCACTGACTGGAACAAATGTTATATCAACACAAGAGATAAGGAGGACTACTTTAAGTAACCTTATAAAAGAGAAAATTCAGCAACTTAACAAAGAAAACGACAACAAAGTCAAATGACTCCAGAATCTGTCGAAGTCAGAGGTGCAGAAGCTAGAACAATTCATTAATGCTCCGTGCAAGAAGATCTGAATTATTTTAAAAGCACTATATTTGCATTTTAGATATAGCAGAATGAACTAATTATGAAATGTATGCATCAAAGATTTCAATTTCAGGCTTGACTTTACTTTGGAGATTAATTTTTTACTTTATCATTTTTGCAGGCAGTTCAGCGGACAGCCTTATTTGAATGTTACTCATTGTTCAGTGATGTATGAAGTGTATTTAATCAATGTGAAGAAAGTAATATTAAACTATTATCAGAAGCATCAAATGTTCTAAAAAATCTCAAAAGGAAGGTCAAAAGGTAACATCTCTGCTAACAATATGAGAAACAATGTATTTAACTTATTCTTTACCTCCAAGTTTTTCATGGCATATACATTAACCTTTTTCATATAAAATTACAATGTAAAATGTGGGGCGTTTTATCCCCTTGATTAAAAATATCATAAAGATAGTGGATCAAGTAAGTTTTCAATGCTTTGCTAAGAGATATTTAAATAACTATTTTAAAGTTGATGTGCATTTTAAATGGCTGGCTGCAAAAACCTTCGACAGGACAGTCCTTGTGGCCATCATTAAATCCTTTGTCAGTGCGTTAGTTACTACAGAATAAGGTAATTGAGAACAAGGACAGTTATTTCAATAATTCACATGTTTTTGCAAGTATTGCAAACCCCTCTTTATTAAGATCCAAGGATGATAATAAAAACATCACACGAGCCTCTATTCTATCCTTTTCAATCTTTCCAGGGCCACCAACACAGTGACAAACATGTCATCTTAGTTTTGACTGAGACAGCTAGACATGAGAAACTATTCGTCCAAAAGCCATAAATGAGAAAAACATTCATTTTCAAGGCAGCAGTTCCAACCCCATTGTCCAGCATTGCTCCATCTGAAGTGCAGACAGCATTTCAGTCCCTGTCCAACCAATGACCGCCTTCTAAAAGCATTTCCACAGTGGGTGCCATAGGTTAAAATCTTGTGGATATAAAGCGCTCTCGATACCACTGCAGACTTAACCTCAGTTGGTTAGGTTAGCGTGGAAGGCACACATGCCAGCCAGAAAAGTCACTGCCCAAAGGAACCTGAGCTATGCCAACAGGCAACACTTTTCTGACAAGCTTGGACTGGAAATTTTTATTTTCCATATTCACTGCCTCACACTCGTGAACTGTATAAACAGTAATGGAGCAAGAAGTATCAAAAAAATTAAAACCCTCCCAAGTCCTATATGGCTTCCACATTCTATGTCAAGGAAGGCATCAACTCTAGCTCAGAAGTCCAGAAGTTACTTCTGAAATGAACAGAAGGGACTTGAAGGAAGAGACTAGGCGCATGCAAACCATTGGCAAGGTAAGATATGCTCAAAGGGTAATTTTCAATGTCTGTTTGAACTAAGAAATGAATTCATTACATCAAAAAGTGATGACTTTTGCACTGTGGCTTTTACAGTAAGTTTCTGATTAAAATACGGATAACTGATTTTTTTTCTAGTTGAAGATGTACTTAAGTTAAAGTTAACTGTGTTCAAAGAAAATAATTTTATACCTCTATTAAAATGAATTACTGTCTGCTTACTGTCTTTTTAACAGATTTGTGGTATCTCATCCAATAGTAGCTGATGGCTTTGCTTTTGTCTCTCCATTACATCAAACTTGCGGTTTCACATGCATAAAGCAATAAGACTGTTTGACTGAGGACTTCTGTAGTGAATGGGCTATTAAGAGTGAGGACTACTTCAAGTGGCTAGTAAAAATGCTTTCAGTGAAAGAGCAAAACATTACTTGAATTTGATACATTTGCTTCAACAAACCTTCTCAATTTCTGCTTTGATTTATTAGTGTGTTGCAGAGAATGCTGTGTATATTTAAAGTTAACCTCACACAAGTATATTGTAAATGTTTATACAGAGCAATGACATCCCATATACAAGAACACACAGGCTGACAGTCAAAGGAAAATATTTCTAGCTTCTCAACCTTGGAAGCAATGAACATGCAAAATTATCTGAAGTTTCAAAATAAACATTCCATGGGATCTATTACATCTTATGTGTGACCTTCATTCTGCAAACACAGCAAATGCCTTTTAAACATCACTACCACAAAGAGTTCCCCTTGCTTGCAGAAATCAAGCATAACTAAGTCTTTTCAGGATTCGGGTTATACTGTCTTGCAGAATACTTTACCTTCTAATTTTATGATCAGAGGTGACTCTACAACATCCCTGGTGGAAAGTACTATTAGAAATGCATTCGGCTATTTTAAACAGTTTTTGATGTGACTGGCATTTTTCCCCCTCTTTAATGAGTGTTGAGTGTACATAAATTATTACTGTCTCCTTTCCTTCCCCTCACGTAATTTTTTTACCTCTATTTGAATAGATGTATTGGCATGTGAAGGCTACTAAAACTACATAGCCTGACAGATAAGTCACCTGCTCAAGCAGACAACTTTTGATTCAATTCCTGATTAATTATTTTATTGAGGAAAGTTAACCTATCAAGTCTAGATTTAATACAGTTGTAAAATTCCATCATTTAGAGTCCAGTTACATCACCCTAAAATACTCAAGTTGTACTTACTGATTGCTAATTGCAACAAGTATGTCAATGTGTCTAAGAATGGAACCGTATTCTTCAAGCAATAAAACCGCTGTTGCTGTAATTTAAGATTACTGGGTATATTAAAAAAAACCACACAAAGATGTTAAATGCAAATAAGTACTACAGGTATGAAAGGATATCAGTGGGCTAAGTTCATCCTGTGCTAATAAAGTACCTCTTATTGGTGAGTATCTGATTTACAGGTGAACATTGATGAAATAAACAATGGAAAAAAAGTTTCTCTAAAAAGCTGAACACTCAGTAACATGTTGTTATGGAAACAGCATTCTCTGAAAACTTGGTGTTTCAGCATTAAAGGTCAACAGAGCAAATCCCAAAGCTTCATTATATTTCTTGTGATTTATCAAAACCACAGAGTATTATAATTTTTTCTTTTTCAAATGGCAACCTTCACGTGGTATGTCTGTACAGCAAATTAAGCTTACTCTGCTTTGTTACATTTAGCATAAACTAAACAAACTACCATAAATGCTATTTCTTTTTGTGCTGCAATTAACGCATTAAATTTTCCATTTGGAAAGATGGGCAACATGTATGTTACCTTGTTCCACAAGGGATACTCTGCTTTGGTATGTATCCACTGGCCAGATGTCGTTGTCCCTTCATGCTTCTCCCCTCATGGCCATCTAAAAATATAGTTAAGTCTTAGAAAATTATAATGGAAAATGATTATTAAGTAGTTAAAGTAAAAGTTCTTCCATTCTTTCATCAGATGTATCGTGAAACTAGAGGTGGGCAAGTTGAAAGTCTGGATTATGAAGCTTGAAGTCTCCATTATGTGCTGAAGGAGCTGCTCAGGTATAGTTTCCACAGATAGTTTGAAAACATATCCTGAACTGTAACACCACCCTGATTCTGCAGCTGATCACATGCACTCGAACTTACTTGCAAGAACACGCATCACATTTTGATCTAGGTCTACCATTTGAGCTTTGATTTTTGAGCTTTACTTTAAATAGCTTCTTGACATTACGGACCACTGAGATGTGAAAATACATGACATATCAAAACACACATTAATGTGTTAAATAGCAAACGTTAAAGTAAGTATTAAATATTAAATAGTATAGTAAAGAAAATGATTGGCTGGTAGGTATTATCAGCTTGAAGTACCACTAATAACAACGATATCATAATGTACTTAAATTACAGCACCTATTTAAAAGAGGCCCCCCCTTTCTTAGATACACAAATATAGAACTGATTTAGAAATTTCATGGAAGTATACTCAATTTCATGTATGTGCTTAAATTTATATTTTATTTATCACTTAAATGACGTAATAGAATGTTCTCCCAGATTTATCTTATAAAGTCAACTATACTGACCACTTACAGACAGATTCAGCATATTAAACTTTTGATTCATGTTCTTTACTATATAGATCTTGGGTATATAAAAGTTCATTGAACATTAGATGCACCTCAGTTACTCATCCTGGATCACCTTGAAATCCCTGGAATCAAAGCTAAAGTTGAGGCAAATTTTTCTTTGAGATACATGGTTTTTATTAATAGAGAGGTTTCCTTATGTTCCATAAGTTTCTATGAAATACTACAGGCTTTAAGAGTCTCACTTTTCTTCACTGAAATATAATTTAGCTATATAAGACTTTCAGTTAAATCCTCAGAAATTATAAGATCTCCAAATCAGAAAATAATGTATCTGTGACACCAGATATTCAAACTTTTTAAAGAAAGTATTAGAAAGATGTAGAGGAAGAGAGTGATAGTCAAATTATCACATTGATTTGACATCATGTCATGTTTAAAATAAAAGACAACCTGAAGTAAAGGATCTTAAGGAAATATTCATTAAAATACTTTCTGCCAGCGAATATCAAAGAAGAACTCAAGAAGATCCCGTACACTTCTATGACATTTACATGGGATGAAGGGGTCAAGGGATGTTCACAAAGCCTCATAAAAGAACATTGCAATAGTGCAGATCAAACAGAACAGCTGAAAGATGCTGCACTCTGCTAAGAAGCAGCTAGAGCTTTTGTGCAATTTAGGTACAAAAAAGAAGTGAATCTTTGTGGATATATTTTATTTCTTTAGTTTTGGCTCAGCAAAACAGATATGAGATTTCTTTTTGCTTTGATTTCTGTTTGTTTTTATCTTCGCGCTTGTCTAGGTCAGAGTAACTGGAACTAGAACAATTTTACTTCTAGAGAAGTAAAAGAAATCTCTTCTGGAAGCAGAAAGAAATAATTGAGAAAACGTGACTTTAGTTATCCTATTCATTTTTTATTGGGTTTGTTGAATTTAATCAAATATCTTTGCAAAATTCAGAAGAGATTCGCTAGAATCTTGCTGATTTGGCAAGAAATTAAAGTCAACAATTGAAATGAACATAAAATCTAATCCTCAGAAAAAATTCACTTGAAATAAATGCATTTGAAAGTGACTGTAGTTCAATTCTTCTTAGCTGTTTGAATGTTGCTAACATTAGAGCCAAATAACTGTGAACTGACTCTGTTTAAAAATAAAGTTTTGCAGCAACCAAAAAAAATTGTCTACAGAAGGAAAACTGAAATTCAGACCATCAGATTTTTGTGTGTGTACAGTGGATATATTCAAGATTATTTTAAATACCTGGTGATTCTTGATAGCAATGTATACAGTGCACATTGTCATACTGCAGGTTTAGTGTGGTGGACAAGAAACTGATCTATGTGAGGTTACGAATACTGCATACTGACCTTATCATGTGGATTTATTGCTTCAATTGATTGATTTATATCTTGACTTTTAAAAATCAATCCATTGCAATCAATAAGAACTAGACATACAAACATATTTTTGAAAAAATCAGTCCATACGGCATCCTGCTGAGCCTACCATACTGGTTTTGGTGTGGATGGCCAAGATGAGGACCCAGACCAACAACTGCTGTATTAAACCATTTTCTCTTTCTCTCTAGAAAGGAGTTCGTTCTTGAAGGTGTGATTTAGAAAGCCATTTGAAACATTTGTTCATTGAAGTTTTCTTAGAAACTATTCTTGCCTACGTTACTGTTACGAGTAAGTCGGTCCTTGGTGTGACAAACCGTTAACGTATACTTACTCACTCTTTTTTCTCTTACACACTCTTACTACAATAGCTACAGACTACTACTTTTGGTTTACGAACATCGAGAACTTTGGTCACAAAGTGCAAAGGAAGGAGGTGTACGTACGGGATACAGTTGGATGGGTAGATAAACGATTATGACATTCAGGTGCCAGAAATGAAAGGCCTTGTCTAACTTCTATTAGGGGATGCTAATTTATATACCTGTGCTGGTTTTGGCTGGGATAGAGTTAATTTTCTTCATAGTAGCTGGTATGGGGCTATGTTTTGGATTTGTGCTGAAAACAGTGTTGATAACACAGGGATGTTTTCGTTACTGCTGAGCAGTGCTTGCACAGAGCCGAGGCCTTTTCTGCCTCTCACCCCACCCCACCAGTGAGCAGGCTGGGGGGGGCACAAGGAGTTGGGAGGGGACACAGCTGGGACAGCTGACCCCGACTGACCAAGGGATATTCCAGACCATAGGACGTCATGCTCAGCACATAAAGCTGGGGGAAGAAGGAGGAAGGGAGGACGTTCGGGCTGATGGCGTTCTTCTTCCTGAGTCACCGTTAGGCGTGATGGAGCCCTGCTGTCCTGAAAATGGCTGAACACCGGCCTGCCCATGGGAAGTGGTGAATGAATTCCTTGTTTTGCTTTGCTTGTGTGCATGGCTTTTGCTTTCCCTATTAAACTGTCTTTATCTCAGCCCACGAGTTTCCTCACTTTTACCCTTCTGATTCTCTCCCCCATCCCACCAGGCGGGGAGTAAGTGAGCAGCTGCGTGGGGATTAGTTGCCAGCTGGGGTTAAACCATGACAATACCTTAGTTTCCAATACACAGAAAGGCAGAGAACTAGGCTTTAGCCAAATTGGGTTGCTGGAGACGGCCCAAACTTTGATGTTGTACACGTTTGCAATAGGAAGCAGCGGTCACAAACATGGTTAGAAGACAGACCTGCGGTTATGATCTCACACATACTGTGGAAAATAAGCGGCGCTTTCTTCAAATCCCAGAAAGGGGAATATAAGGGTCTCTGACCTAATTGTTTCATTCCAGGAGACTAGCAAGAATTGCAATAGGATTAAACAGCTGCATCCTCAGCCCAGACACAATGTAGACTAATCCATGTATCATTACCTGACAGTCTTGGGGAAATCCAAAGGTCCACATGACGGTACAGTGAAACTCAGATTTAAATGAACCTTGCAAGTTATTTGAATTATTTGAAGCTCTCATACAAATTTCTAGTTTATGTTCATTGTGATAGCTAATTGTTTTTACATACTTGTCTTTGGTTGGAGGATGTAGGAAAGTACCTAACAATACTCAGAGGCTTATATTACACATTCCTGATGAGTCATAACTCAGACTCAGTAAAACAGAGTTGTCCTAAATTTTTTGTCCCCAATGCCTGGTTTACATAAGGACAAAACCTTTCCACTTAATACATACATTTTATATAATAACCAGTAAAACTAGATACAAACAATGCTCACAGTCTGATTTAAATGAGAAAAAGCAATTCATTACTATTCTTATCTTGACTTATTTAACCTACCTATTTTAACTCATAGCAAAGATTTATAATCCTAATCTTGATTTAAGTTGTTAATACACAAGTTTATAAACTGTCCTACAAAACTGGTGAAATATCTAATTTGAGCAAGATTAGATAAATTAGTTACAGTTCATAATCAGAAAAAACCTATGGTTTTAAAATTATCCAAAGATCTAAAAGTGGGTTAGATAAAAATTACAGTTATGACGAATTTTCCTCATTGTTATAACTTTCACAATTAAAAAAAATAATTTACAATATACCCACCAATACCCCCATGAAGCTTACTCTGGTTTGAGCCTTTTAAAGCACTATAACATTTTATAACAGCTCCCAGTCCTCTCTTATGCTAAATAATAGAGTCTGTTGGTGTATGTATCAAAGCACAGAAATTCACATGGGTCCATCAGTCACACCTACATGCATCTCTAATTCCTTAAAAGGGGACAAGCTAATTACTTATGCTAGGTTCAGTATACTGAGCCAAGACTGAAATTTGTAGTAAGAATTCATAGCAAGTGTTTAAAAGCCTAAAACATGTTGCAGGTTGAAGTCCCTGTTTGTCTGCATATTTCTGTTGGTTCTGGAATTATTGCAAAATAGTATCTCTTAAGAAGAAAGCTGAAGTTATGCTTTGCAGGTGCTTTATTCATAGGAACAAATTCTATTTCACAACAATTTCCTTTCAGGTTTGAAGGTTCTTTAGGTAGCTGGAGGAGGTAATGTAGGCAACACTGAATTTGCAATTATTTTTAACCTGGTATTGGAGCAAAAGGTGTTGTAAAAAAAAGAGAATATATTTGTTTCACTGTTAGGAAGCTGTTGTAATGTAATTGTGTCAGTTTTAATTCCTTGAACTAACTCGTGCGCTCCTCCCCATTTCTCCTGACTTAGACCACTGCCTATAATGTATCACCCACTCACTGATTTACATACTTCATCAGCTGGAAATTAGTCCTTATCTTTACGTTTCTTCTGTTCCTAACGGCACTAGAGAGAGGCTCTTGAACCAGATGCTCAACAGCAATGAGTGTAGTCCATGGTTATGTGAAGTTTCTGCCAAGTTTTCCCTGTTATTATTAATGAACATGTTAGTTAATAATAATGAACATATTAATGAACATATGCCAAAAAGTCTTTGCAGAAAACTCTGAGGCCAGCAAATTTCGACACCTGGTAAATTTTTATAGCCAATTTATAAAACTCCTGTGTTACACATGAAAAGCTGACATATTTTAAACTATACTGAATTAATGACTGCAGTTACAGCAACTATGTATACGCAAAACCAAATTTATATCATTACAGAATCTCTTATGTTTGTAGCATCACCTGCCACCGAGGGTTTAGCAGTCTAATTTCTTGCAGCCAGCAGCAGGTGGAGACAGTGATTCACCCAACGCGGCCTCACAGACACTTCAGCTGCTGAACCCCCGTTACTGCCAGCTAACGTTATTTCAGTTTTGTATTCAGTTTATTACAGATTGCAGGGTTACAATTGTTTGTGGTTTGGTTTTTTTTTTTAGTAGCTGTCTCAAAGAAAGTGAAATAAAATTACGCATGCTTTGAGTAGCTAGCAGGTCTCCCTGAATCTCTTTCACACACATGTATGCATATGTAAATCACAAACCTCAATGCAAACTATAAACAAACTACCAGAGTTTTATTTCCAGGCTTAATATGTATGAAATTTATTTACTAACAGTAACTCTCATCATATTTTTATTAGAGCCATAAGAAAAATCCTTACCCATGTTTTGAAATTCACTTTTTGAACTAGAAAATACATTCTCATACTTGAGTAAATCAAGTGCTTGTGAAATCAAGGATTCTTTTGAAATTCCTGGAAATAAAAAAATAAATCCATACACATTAGTTTACTTTCCCCGTGTGAAGTCAATATATTGAGGCTACCATGGCATATTTAATTGTCCTTGCTGCAGAACGGTCTCCCAATTAGCAGCTAGAGAGAGTTCTCACATGCCAGTCAGGAATAATGATTGATATCACACATCCCATCCCTTTCTTTAACTTCATAGGAACTAGTTTTGAACAGTTAAGGGATGCTAAAACAGAAAAGCCAACAGGGAAAGATAATTGCATGCAACTAAATAACTGCCAAGAGACCACTTTGCAGATATTTTGGCTTAAAATTTAAGAAGGGGCTAGTGATTTAAGAAGGTATATGGCATCAACGTGAGACAGCATGTAACTAGCAGAGAGTAACTACACAGTACATGATATGTTTGAATTATAAAAAGTTAAAACCCAGGCATAGAGTAAGTCCTTTTCATTAGGCTGCTGTTTAAGACAAAAGCAGCTGGAGTTCTGGTGCTGGTGTACTATCTCTCTATTGTCTGAAAGATGGGACCTCCTGGCAGTGACATTGTTTTGACTTAAAAATCATTTAAACACACTGAACTGGAGGGTGGGATAATTTCCCAATGGCAATCAAACTTCAAATTTTGAATTTGGCTGAGCCTAGCTGTAGCTGACTGCAGCCTATGCAGCCATGTTGGGACAATACATCCAAAAGGATCCTCTTGAAAACATCTGCTCCAGTTAGCAGAGCCATAGTAGGCATTTGGCAGATTTCACTAGCAGACTGCTGACGTTTGATCACAAACTGGCTGGAATTAATACAGCCTGGTCTGATTTCTTCGGGTTTGTTTGCACTACTGCATCTTTCAAAGAGAAAAAGAGACACGTTCATTATTACTGTGCTGGTAGAAGCTGAACAAAAGTCATGAACAACAGCGAGAAAGATGAACTGGCTTCACCTATCTGAGCCCCCTTCAGGGTATCCAGTTCTTTCTGAGAAGTGAACATACTAAAATTTGCTGATTGATACAACAGACAGTGCATCCAAACTAGGAAAATGCAGGGTTGTTTTCCAAGCAAGCAAGATAATAATTCTCAGAGAACACGATGCTGTGGTCTGTAGCTGTCCTCCAGCTTTTTGCCTAGTGTGAGGGGAAAGAGAGAGTTGGGCAGACTGCTTGAGGGTCAGAAAGTCAGTGGCTGAGGTTATTTAATATACATTGACCTCCCCGGTAATCATTCACCAAAACTATCTATAATATAATTTACTACTGGAAGTAAGGAACTTCTATCATTAATATGTGCTTCCATCTAATTCCATCTAAGTATTCATAGCTTAATCAGGATTATAAGTTTTTCTGCCTTTTTTGGAAATGAGAAGGCTCCTACCAGTTTTAATGATTTTTTTTGTTGTCTTTAAAATACATCATCAGTACTGACACCTAACCTGAAAACAAATGCCTAAACATACCTGATCATATGAAATGGACCAAAAAGGACTTCTGAAGGTCCTAGTCAGGGCACAAAGGATTTGTGCTTATAGCTTGTGATGCATACTGAAAAAATCCAGGCTGTCCTTCTAGAATATTTTACCACCAGCTTATTTCAGTCTTCAGTGCCTGACAAATGAACAACAACAACTACTCTAGCTTTTTCTCTTAGTTCCATTTTTTTCAATGACTCATTCATATGTTTCATATAATTAGACTACTTATTACTAAAAACCTTGAATCTAGTTCTACTTTTCTGGGGGGAAGTGTTACAGACTGAGTAGCTTGGGGGAAACAAGTACATACCTATTCAGCCAGCCACCTGTACTGAGTGGTTTGTTATATTCAAGCAACTACAGAGTTTGTTTATTCATAATTTGCAGTGATTTTGCATTGCCAGAGCCCCTGTTAGACTAGGTAGTTTGTGTTTGTCTTTTTTTAGCCTGTTTCTGAATTATGGCTATCCCTGATGCACTCACAGTACCTTCCTTTACTTCCTTTTCAAAAAAGAGAAGGTAATTACATGCAGTCTGTCTTCCTGATAATAATAAACTTCCACAAGCCATGCTGGGTACATATATTCACAACAACCAGAGGAAAGGGGGGATAAAAAACCATCAGAGAATCCATAATAGAATATGAAGAATATCAGGGTAACCACATGCTTTGGACTTGATTTTGGTGACAGTAGAGTGAATTTCAGAGCAGTATTTTTCCCCTTGGTAATTTGAGCTTAAGCACTCTGAAAAAGACGTAGATATGCCTGTTCTTTTAAAACCAGCTATGAAATAACTACTTTAAAAAAACCCCCTACTTCTCTCCCATATTTTCTGAGAAGGCTCCTCTTACATGGGGACAGTAACACAAATTTCTTCTTGTGTGGAAAGGCAGACATGAAATAAAGGATTAAAAATAAAAGCTTTTAAGGTATAAAAAGAGGACCCTTCCATCTTCTATCAAGAAACAATTATATTCTTTCTAACACTGCAATGAAGCAAACTGCAGTGCAGTATATAATTTGAATAAGATACTGTATATAATAATTACTTTGGTGAACCCAAAGTAGCCCAATCAGCATGTCTTTAATAAACACGTATGAAAAATTAACAGATTAGGACTTTATTATTGCCAAGGACAAATGCTTTTGTTCAGTTATTCAGCTTGCACAGAGCAATGCACAATTTTTTCTTTTTCTGTCTCTAGTTTCTATGTGTTTAATACACACTAAAGTTTTCAAACCTTGGTATTTAAAGTTGCACTCTGAATTCCATAGTGAAGAGTAATGAGATTTTCAAAGACTCTTTAGTAGAGGAGCCTAGAAGTCAGCAGCAGCTGTAGGTGCTCTAGAAAATCAGGTCACTTTTTGTATTAGGCTTGAAAAGATAGACTTGACTTTAAGAAATCTAAGCTAAAATAAAGCCATTCATTGAAATTATATGCTATGTTTAATATTGATAAAATATAGCCATTTCATGAAATATGATGGAGACTAATACTTCCCTTCCACTTGTAAGCCATGGTATTTTTCACATATCTGGTATTATGCTACTTACAAATATCTCTCCAAATATCATAGAATCATTTAGGTTGGAAAAGACCTTTAAGATCATCGAGTCCAACCATCAACCATGCCCACTAAACCATGTCGTGAAGTGCCTTGTCTATGTCCTTTTTGAATACCTCCAGGGATGGTGACTCCACCGCTTCCCTGGGCAGCCTGTTCCAATGCCTGACAACCCTTTCAGTAAAGAAATTTTTCCTAATATCCAAATCTAAACCTCCCCTGCTGTAACTTTAGGCCATTTCCTCTCGTCCTATCACCAGCCACCTGACAGAAGAGACCAGCACCCACCTCGCTACAACCTCCTTTCAGGTAGTTGTTGAGCGCAATGTGGTCTCCCCTCAGCCTCCTCCTTTTCTCCATATACATGACTAAGTAAGATATTTTGGACTCTACATGCAGGGGTTGAGGGAGAAGGAAAGAAAAAAAATCCTTTCCCTTTTACCCATAAAGAAAATTTTTATGAAAGTCCATTGCTTTTTGAGATCTTCCTTTTACTTCTTGCCATAGCTATAACCTCCACTGGAGAAGTCCAATGTAGCTGAGGGAGAGACACTGCATTAGGCTGCAGATCTGCAAGTGGTTATGTGGCATCCACAATACTGCCCTGCATGGTACAGTTCTTTAAGTACCTACTGGGGATGACAGGGTTGGCATTCCTGGTTTTCTGTGGAAAGCAGAAAAGCCTTGTGTGTGGCTTTGTTCTGTTTTCCATTCATAAGGTTGGGGTGGGGAGGTGACCCAAAGAGGCGATGATGTACCCGCTTCTGTAAGGTTGAAAGGAGGTATCAAACAGTGAGAGGTGACAGAGTTTGGAAAACAAACCCAGCACGCAGAATCCAAAGTAACTACCTGGGGTGCAGATACTCTCAAGTAAACTGTGCGTAGCACATATGCTATCCATGCGTCACTTACGTGCTAATCGCATCCTTCTCATACAGTCATGTTCCTGCTCCTGGTCACAGTTTCCTCTACACTCAAGTGTATTCCTTCATGCTGCATGCAGTCTAACCTGTTTTGTCTTGTGGATTATTTCCAGACTACATATGTAGCTACTTGTTGATATCGATCAATATTTAAGAGTTAAATGTAGCAGGAATATAGTGAGGGGCAGAAGCATGATCGGACAATACGTAGGCATGAGGTCAGAGGAAGAGTGGTTGTTGTACAGTGGAGTAGAAGAGGAGTATCTGTATGCCCAATAGATCAGTGGGGACAAAAGCAGTCTAAATGCTCAACTGAGATATAGGAAAAATAAGGATACAACAACAGTGCCAACACTGACAGCTATATACATGACAATGTGAAGGATATTAATCTCCCCCCAACCCCAGCCCTGCAGTATGGGGTTAAATTCCTATCCATACAATCCCTACAAACCCCCAAACAACAACAAAAGGCACTAAGTCAGCATTCTCACCTATGCTATCAGATACTCTTCAAGCCTTCTTCATCAGCCATGTATTCTGTTCCCACACAGCATCATTTACAGTATATAAATACAATTACTCACATGCAAAACTACAACTACCTGACATTTTCAAAAAATAAATAATATGTACCCTTACTGAAATTCTTGCTGAACTGAAATGACTGGCAAAACTCCCATCAATTTCAGTGCAGCCAGGATTTGAATCACGGACTTTAACAACAAAAGACAAAAACCATAAAATACGTTATTCTATCTGTAAGCAGAACTATTGCTCTGCATTTAATATAGTTGCAAAAAGTCAGATGTAGTCCTGTGAAACGGTGGTGGGTTTTTTTAACGTGCGTTACATACATTTTCTAATATACTGGTACAGTAAATGGCATGGAAGGTAAGGCATGTGAATTAAAGTGGGGGCACATCCCTGATAATTCACACTTGCAACCACTGCCAGATCCCTCTAAATAAAAAAAATTGAAAGAGGAAAAAAATTTTTTTTTTTTAAACCTACATTATACTAATATTCAAAGCTCTCCAGTGCAGGCATAAAAAATGTCTTTTGAAATTTGTCCTTTCAGTTCAGACTCATGCTGCATTGCTGAAACACTGCATTCCAGGCCCTGAAGATCTAATGCACTAATCTAATGCACTGTGGCTGACCCATTACAGATGATTATAAATTAGAGGAGTCCTTGTGTTGCTATAATTTTCTAGAGATTGCTTCTTAAAGCCAGAAGGTTAAAAAAAAAAAAAAAAAAAGTGTAAACTGCCATTTCTTCTGTCTCTGCTAGATTTAGCTCAGTTAGAAACTTGAATTTGGAGCCATAACCAGGGTACCCAATTTATTTACTCTCCCATATGAAGTTTACACAATAAGGCAGCAGAAGCAAGTTTAGTTCTCTAATACAAAATTACAAGAGGGGCTGGATTCTGTGCTGCCTACTCTTGGGAGCTTTTGCAATTTTTCTACAATATCTATGCTTCAGTTACACATATATGACATGAGGAAAATTATTTCTTTCCTTTGAAAAGATGAAAAATTCATTAAGGATTGTGAGATGCTATTATATGACAGCAATGTCATGCAAATATGTAGTTTAGAAAAATAAAAAATACATCGCAGGTAAAACCACAAAGTTTGTACTTTTGAATTGTTACTGCTTTATTTTTGTTGGGTAAATTATTTGCAGGATTAGAGTGTGTTTGAAAATTAATAGCAATGTTCTTTTGTTTCATTTTATGCAGTTCTGGAGACCAAAGGAGCCTCAGGAATTAATTGTAGCCTTCTAATAAACACAATGATGTAATGACGTATTTAATGTTACTGGTTTTTGTTTGATTCCAAATAAATTGCAGATTTTTTTTTCTGATGTGATACTAAAACAATTACCATTTTGAAAAAGGATAATTAATCTACAATTTTTTCACATTAGATCATATATCTCTAAAGAGTGCCCACAGATTTGATGGTCTTCAGCTGCTGTGTATTTATTTTTCATTTTTTCTAGTGATGTACCGCCCCATCAGTGCTGACATTTAAATGAGTGAGTATTCAACACAAATGTGATCATTTGTATAGCATCCAACGCGGCACCATACTGAGATGATTGCTTCTGGGAGCCATCCATGGGTTCTCGAATAGGGGGGAAAAGCCAGGCAAAATTTTATCAATTTACATTTTTCTGTGATTAATTTTTATGCAAATAAGGGCCCGACCGTGCTCCCATCTCACCTGAATCATGCGGATCATCAAAGACAAATTGAGCATCACTTATTTAAAAAATAGGCTTTAAACTACTCTACAGCTGTGTTGGAAAATGCTAAGAGCAGGGCATGAACTTTTCTAATGTAACAGGAATAGATAAGAAAATGCTTCTTTTTGCATTTCTGTCCACACTGTGATAAACATGAATCTTAACAAAATCCTAAAAATTGTCTTTGTTTTATATTCCTTATGCCCTTGTAAACATTTGACTACGGGAATGCTACGTAAGGGGATTTTTCCAGTTTCAGAATACGAACAAATGTACTTGCAAAAAATACATTGCTTAGTGATGAAAAAAATTGTATTGGTTAGCATACTTAAAGTACATTGTTTATTTACATTTTTAGATAGAATTCAAGAAATCATCCAGTCGTATACTGTAGTGGAAAAGGCCTTACATAAACAACCCTATAATGTTAGAGTAGAAGCTGTTAAGACACACAAATAGGTAAGTTCTGTTTACAAATGAATACATTCTACCTTATTTTACATATCTATATATATCTATATGCATGTGTCTGTCATAAAATTGGAAATTTAGACTTTGCTAAACAACAGGATTTTAAAAGTAATTTAGGATTAGCAGGTTACACTGATGGACACTTTATAATTATTGATACTCATACTGAAGAGTATAAGTGTGAAAAACTAATCTTGTTATTTACTTCAAAACAAATTTATATTTCCCTTCCTGTAGGAAAGCAACAAAACTGTTTCTTTATGGCATTAAGGAATAAAGCAATATTATCAGCCACAACTGTAATTTTTATAGCTGTAAGATAAATAGCACTCAGAAATATGAACACTTGTCCCTCTAATTTGCACTGGAAATTTGTATCCAGGTGTAATAACGTGTTCTCATGAAAAGCATTCTCTCATAAAGCAGCTGAATTTTGAAAAGGCAGTTTCTCTTCAGAACTGTGTTCTGAAAATTGTAATATGTAATGTCAGTTCAGAGAGTCATTTTACAAGTCTCTCCACAAATCGATATCCCTAAAGCTAATCTCAGAGGAGTAAATGTGATGTGTAATGGAGAAAAGACAGTCTTTATCAGTTAAGAGTTTGAAAAGAGGCCCATGTACCAGATGATCTTATGGCATTAGAGCAAAGATATCCCCTTATGTATTACACATACGAAAGCTGTAATTTTATAGGTTTGATTAACCCACAATTTAATGAGATACCTTGCATTAAAGTGTACAGCTGAATGTACGTTATGTCATATCCAGATAGAAGATATGTTTGCACGCACACGGACATGATCAATTTTATGCTCAGACCTTCCCCTTAAATCCTGCAAGTCCCATATCACTCATTAAAGCACTGACATAACAGGTGAGATCATAACTGCAGCAAAGCCAGCAAGAGTCCTGATACTGTTCTCCACAAATCCAGACCTCCGTCCAGCCTCCAGCCAAGAACGCCACAACTGATGCTCTTAAATACCCCAGACGATATATGACCCACTGTTTTTAATGTTTATATATGCATTCCTCTGTCTCCCCCAGTTACAAGTTTTGGGAAAGACTGTACTGTGGTGACCTTGGATCGTGTCTAACAGGTTGACTACATAAATGATACAATTCAGCTCTTCAGAAAAAGAATTGTGAAACCTAAAGCATTAGGATGACAGTTAATTATTTAAAAAAAAAAAAAAAAGACTCTCTTCCCTGAAAAAAAGATGTTGAAGACAACCAAGTTATAAAGACAGCAGAACGTGTTTAAAATATTACAAGATCAATTGACCTATTTAGAATTCTACTAAATGGAACCAAGTTTAAAATAGTTACCGTTCACTGTCTTTCAATAAGCTTTAGCATCTTCTATAGAAACTATCCTCTATAATTGCATTAATACAGAAATACAATAAGAGATCTATCAAGTCTGCCTCCTCTATATGACAGGTTTCTATATATTACTCTGTGTCACAGATATCCATATAATTTCTTATAAGCTGTAGTCATGATGTCCTACTAGAATAGTTCTGCTATTATAATAAGTAATATATGAAAAAGTACTATGTAGCAGCTTACAGTGAGGATTCTGAATCAACTGAAAATGTTAAAAGTGATATCCTGGTGTTTAATTCCAAATACTTACCACAATAATCTTATGGGATATAAGAGAGGCATAAAGAGATTATTTTACCAGCCACTGGCACACATTCTGGGGTGGAAAATATCAGTTGTTTTAATAGCACATGATCATACTGCACACATTTTAGGGCAAGGAGTGGAAGGATTAGAAAACACGTGTGTATATCTCTCCTCTCAAAGACCATTTGCTGGTACTTCACTTGCCATGGGAACGTAATACGGTGATAAAAACAAAATTAAAAAACCATTTATATAACACAAATACCGTATTCCCAGTTATGACAAAATGTGGAGAACAGAAAGAAGCACAAATCCTGTCAGCCAAATAATTTCACCCTAAAAAGAAGTCCATGTGTATCCTTTAATTTAAACAAAGCAAGTAATATATATAAAAGGGGTTTTTTATATATATATATATATACACACACATACACAGATTTCCTATACACATATATATGGATTACAAGGTCCCTTTTTTGGCAATCTAGGAAGTGGATGAGGAACTATTAACAGGTACGTTAAGGCATACTGTTGGCATCCACAGGGCTGTCAGCTCAGGTAATTTCAATGGGTTCAGCTGCAGTTTAAAGTCAAAGACAATTGCCGCCCTGATGTAGAAGACCTAGTGTGTCCCTCACAGTAGTACACCGGCACCCCTTGACTCCGAAAGAGTGATGCTCTCAACTGCAGAACGGGCATGAGGGGACAACTGGACTCCAAGTACAGGGAACAAGCTTTGAAAAATACAAAAATACTCTAATAGTGCAAGAAGAGGCATTATGAAAAGTAATTAAAAAGAGCAAAAGAGAAGGGAATGATCAAAGCAATACTGTTGTTGCGAATACGTGTCCCTCCTTCCAGAACTCAGGTGGCAAGTTGCTCCATTTTTGCTCCTGAGGTACCAACCTTTGGCATTAGGCCCATGTACTGAAACCACAATGCTCAGAGGGAAACACTGCATGGAAGACAACAACAGACTTTACTTTCTGGGTATGAACGTAGTGACCCAGAAGCAGAGGACTGAACTTAAATGTCCTTAAAATATCTTTTACTGTGGTGGATGCTCAGAAAAATATATTTTACTGAGGTTTTATGCTCAGAAAAAAATATGGGTATCATGGAAAGGAAAGATTTTGGAACCGAGGTACAATATTTGTTAGAGAAAATACACAGGAATAACTTGGAAATAGAACTTTATGAATCTGGACAAAAATATATTTACATGTAATTCTTACTGAGATAAATATTTAGCTAAACTATTTCTCTTTTACTCCTTTCACACATTTTCCTGAACCCCTGTTGCTGTTACCTGGAATCTTAAATGCTTATTTTGGTGGAGTTACTAATATTTGACAGATATTGTATGTGCAGATATTACCATGGGCTAAGCCAAGATAATATTGTGAAAATAACAAGGGATGGCTGTTTTTGCTAGAAGAACAGACTTGTCAGACTACTTTTGTACTGTGCAAGTGACTTTTTTGTTTGGTACTTACATTGCAAAATTATTAAAAAAACCATCATGCTTTCATTCATACTTTTCAGATTAAATGGGGGAAACATTATTTTGAAACATTCTATGTTACTATAAATTAAATGCTTAGTTATATTTTCAGATTGCCTAATTCCTGCCCCTCCCCCCCGCCTAATTTTTGACCTTTGAAAAACAGAATCGGGTCAATCGTAATCCCAATATAATTTTGAATTCTTTTTCTAAATTGTAAAAAACCCTATATTCCAAATATAACCCTAATCAACACACATTTGATCTACCTACCCATCAAAAGGTTCCCATGCTGCAATGCCCTGTCAAGACCAACACACATTCCAAAACGGGGCCAGAACTTCCTGAACGCAGAACTGCTGGTTACCAGATGCACGCTGGTACTGCAAAATCTGACCCAGAAGCTACAGCCCTAGCAATCCAAAGCATCATCCACTCACCAAATAGGAGTCAGTCAAAGACGACTCCAAACATCTGTTTAGTCAAACAAAGCCTGAAGACTGAGGTAGGAAATCTCAGCTGGTTTGATGTCACAAATGAGAAATCTTAATGATCAGAACACTGGGCAAGGATTCAGACTCTGCTTGGCAGCCTTACGTGGTTCTGTGAGGGAGACTCTTCTCAAATATCCTGTGAATGCTGATTTAGACAGGAATATATTTTCTAAGAATACTAGAACGTGCAAGTAATTGATCTGTATGCAAAATCTAATCCATATAGACAATTACTCAGGACTCATCTGCTTTGTCCCAGACCATCTAAGAAACTGTATTTCATTGGTTATTTGAAGAATAACTACTAGCATTACTTTTCACATCTAGAAACTTCAGCTAATCGTTGTCTGTTAGATAGTAGTCTATGGAAAATATGAAAGAGCTCAAAGCTCAAAGATTGCTTTAGATAGCTTAGTTCTTTCAGTAATAACATGCACAGAGATTCTTGCAGCAGAAGATATAAATTGACATACTGCTATTAGAGTTTCATTGTGGTCAGGAATAACATGGAGTAACTTGGGGCCATAACCATAGGCATGTTGTGCCAAGACACCTGCACAAGGTTAGAAGATGCAACATGATCTATGAGAGAGCCAGTGCCACTCTGGATCTGCAGCCAGAAGCCCACAGGACACCTTAAGCCTATCTGGAACAACAGTGGATTCCTACCTGCGGGCATCGATATTATTCCTGCAGTGCCAAGCCAAAACAGAGAGACACATATAAAATCTCTTCCTCTTTATAACATGGTTGCTTACTTTGCTTACAGCTTGCATCTTCTGTGTAAGGATACCAGTATAAACACTACTAGGGAGTAAAGCAAAGGGAACATGAATATTGAAAAGTAAAATTTATGCTGGTAGCCTCTGTTTATACAACAGGATAATTTACAAGTTGCCCCTACTATCATGTTATCCCTGAACTTTACGGGAGATCTGTTATTGAAGGATATCCAAATGGATGCAACAAGCATGTTGCAAAGACTAGTACACAACCTACCATAAGCTAAATAACTATGATTTGTAGATACACCTAGAACCTAAATACAGTTCAGGTTCTTTAGTTAACTGCACATGATCTGAACTGACTTTTGTACTCCTGATAACAGTGCTTCCACAATCCCTTTCATGATGGTGTTTTGTCGAGTTCTCTGGATTCTCCAAATGTACACTGTCAGTTCAAGCTCAAAGTGATATTACTTAAAATATGCCAGTATTCAATTTTCTTATGTACTATTGATAGGAATATTTCAAAGGACAAGAAAGTATTCTTACCCCACCAAAAGGGAGTAGATGCAAAAATAAAAAAGAGAGGGGGAAGGTAATGGGATGAAAGGCATTTGCTGATGAAAATGTTTATTGATAACTGAGTAACTGAGAAGAAATATATCATTCTTCATTTCTTTACTATTGACCATGAATCACAGAATGACAGAATGTCTGAGGTTGGAAGGGACATCTGGAGGTCACCTTGTCCAACCCTCTGCTCAAGCAGGACCACCTAGGGCTGGCTGCCCAGGACCACGTCCAGACACCTTCTGAATATCTCCAAGGATGGAGATGCCATAACATCCCTGGGCAACCTGCGCCAGTGCTCGGTCACCCCCTCAGTAAAAGGGTGTTTCCTTACGTTCAGGAGGAACCTCCTGTGTTTCAGTTTGCACCCATTGCCTCTTGTCCTGTCACGGGGCACTGCTGAACAGAGCCTGGCTCCATCTTCTTTACATCCTCCCTTCAAATATTTGTACACATCCATGAGCTCTCCTCCTTAGCCTTCTCTTCTCCAGGCTGCACAGCCCCAGCTTGCTCAGCCTCTCCTCATAGAAGGGACACTCATCATCTTAGCAATTGAAGTGATGAAATGTATACTCTTGGACTCCATATTATAATCAAAACAGTCTTGGAAAAATAAATGTAAAATACAGACAATTTGATGTATTAGAAAAAGATATTCAGCCTAATTTAAATGCAGACTTCTCTATGCAGAGATCTGTACTCATTGCTAGGCTCCAAGTTAAGATATATGGATTCTGTTTCTTGCTAGCCTTTGACAAATCATTTAATATATCTATGCCTCAGTCTTCTCCTCTGTAAAAAGAAAGTACTACCTTGATTTGTAAAGTCCTTTGCAAGCGTAGAGTGAAAAGTTCTATTGAAAGCTAAGTATTACTGTCAAAATATCAGGAAGATAAAATTAATATTCATAATATGACAGAAATATTTTCTTTGAAATGAGGAAGACAGATGCTAATAAATAGCAAAGAGCTCTGTGGCTATATTTAAAAATTGAGTGATATTGAGAAGGAATGTCAGGGAAAGTAGACGTTCATCATTTTCTACATATTTACTTCTAACTATATAATCACATATAATCATTTTGCCCAGAAAGTACATACTATAAAATATTGGTATGATAATCTCTAAAGAAAGCCACATTAAAAAAAAAAGAAAAAAAAAGAAAAAAGAGGGAGAATCATTTAACTAGTCCAGAGTAAACCACACACAACTCTCAGTTTTAATATTGCCTCTTTTTCCATTTAGTGAGCCAAAGAGATGTCCCTACTACTGACAGAGCATCCTTGAAGAGCTAGGCTGCCATGATGAATGGGACAGACTATTGGAGGAATTACATATGGATTGTTTTTATTTAGTGGTTTGGGTTTTTTTTTTTTTTTGGTTTGTGGTTTTCATTTGTTTTTAAATATTGTCTCCCTGTACTCATTTTCTGCTTTGCTCGGTCTTAGATCTATTTTTTTCACTCTCTTTGATTTTTTAGCTCTGCTCTCTCCACCCTTCTTTTACTCAGTTCTTGCTAGCTGAATTTAAATCACACCATAGTTCAGGATGAACTCCTGAACCCATCATGGCTGAGCTTCTCAGCAACAAGTACTAGGAAAAGTTAATCTAAGAGCAGGATCCATAGAAACAAACGCACATACCACAGCCTCTAGACTAAATACGTCTTTAAAACTGCACTCCAGCAATGCAAATCTGCTTCTGCCTGTCAGTTAAAAATTAAAAAGACTAAAAATGTAAAAATACTAAAATATCCTATACCATTCATTTAAACATCATCTATGATCAAATGTAGGAATGTATGTGCGTATTTAAAATATCTTTGAAAATTTTTTAAGGTGTTGTCCTGGTTTCAGCTGGGATAGAGTTAACTGTCTTCCTAGTAACTGGTACAGTGCTATGTTTTGAGTTCAGAGCAAAGAATGTTGATAACACTGATGTTTTCAGTTGTTGCTCAGTAGTGTTTAGACTAAAGTCAAGGATTTTTCAGCTCCTCATGCCCAGCCAGTGAGAAAGCTGGAGGGGCACAAGAAGTTGGCACAGGACACAGCCAGGGCACCTGACCCAAACTGGCCAACGGTGTATTCCATACCATGGGACGTCCCATCCAGTATAGGAACGGGGAAGTGGGGGGCAGGGATTCGCCGCTGGGGGACTGGCTGGGTGTCGGTCGGCGGGTGGTGAGCAATTGCACTGCGCATCATTTGTACATTCCAATCCTTTCATTATTGCTGTTGTCATTTTATTAGTGTTGTCATTGTCATTATTGGTTTCTTCTTTTCTGTTCTATTAAACCGTTCTTATGTCAACCCACGGGTTTTGCTTCTTTTCCTGATTTTCTCCCCCATCCCACTGGGTGGGGGGGAGTGAGTGAGCGGCTGCGTGGTGTTTGGTTGCTGGCTGGGGTTAAACCACGACAGGTGTACCCATTGAATGGGGAGAAAAGAAAAGTCTGGGTGCTTCCTTTCACTTCCTCAAAATTTCTCTCAGTGTTGATAAGTATTGCCCTAATGTTCTGTTTTCCAAAATGCTGAGATCCTCACCCATCTTGTGCTAATAATCAATGCACCGATGCTGAATATCACTGGGTTGCTAGTACTATATAATTAAAAAAAAAAAAAAAAAGTGCAGTTGCATAAAACAATACAAGATGGGCAGTTCCGTATAACAGAACATTTGCCCATGTATCTCTTCAGATCAGCAGATAGTAGAACATAATTCATTTTCTCTGCCTATTCAATTCTTTTCATCCTCCTTAGAGACTTTTAGCAGAGATAACAAAAGGGGCCATAAATCTATCAGTCCTTGAAGACTAACAACCCCAGAGAATTATTTGAGTGTTATATGAGATAGGATGAACAACAACTTGAAATAAAGAATGTCAAAATTCAGTATAAATATTAAAAAAAAAAAAAAAAAGCCCTGGCAATGAAATCTAATGATTTTGTGTTAGAAACTCCCAAGGAAGGTGTGTGAGCTTCACAGGAAAAGGCCAGAGAAAATGAACTAGAATACAGGCATTGAACAGGGAGATGAACAAGTTGAACAACGCCATTCCTTCTCTGAAGTGAGTGATCAGACACATGAGCACTATTTCTGGTATGTTGCCGAGAGCTGTGTTTCTTCTACGTGTCCAGTGCAAGCTATATTACGACCACCAAGTTAATTTCATATAATTAACAGAGCTGAATTAGAAGAACAAACATTCAGTCATTGCCAAAGTAATCTGGATTAAATTATTGGGGTTTTAAATTTGGCTTTACCCAATAACACAATCAAAAGAAAGAAAAATATGCCACCACTACAGCAATCCTCAGGGTTCCACACACTGGGAACCATTTTTCCAGAACACCTAGTGTGAATCTCCTGTCCATTTAGCAGTATAGGAGAGGCAAGGGTTCACAACCGGTTATTTGGAATCTTATTTGTCTAATCACAAAGCCACATTTGTCTAACCACTCTGTTGCTAGTGCCACAATTCAGAACACAGTAAGAAGTCAGTACAGATTAAAACTCTCCAAAGTTTCCCACTGACTTGAGATGAGTCTTGGCTCCCATGTGCCTAAGCCACCTTTTCCAAACACTCATTAAGTTCTAAGGAACTTAGCAAATGTCACCTACTATCTTAAAGGACAAACTTCTTAATTTTATTATTCTTGTATAATTAATTATTTAACCTGATATCTACATAGTGCCATCTAGAGATCTAATATGTTTGTCTTTGCTGCGGCACATGAAAAATCTAGCTTAAGTCACCACAAAATTCTAAGTGAAAAGTCTAGCTCAGCCTAGCCCTCAGATAAAAAAAAGAATACTAGATAATAAAGTTAGAAATATCTTTATGACATATTTTAATCTGGAGAACAGATTTTTAAAATAATTCAGTTGCTTTGGCATTACTTATGCAAACCCAATGGCATTGCGTCCATTCAAATAAGAATGGAAAGTAAGAGAAACAAAGTAATCAAATTACAGCTCATGTAGGATTAACCTGAAAAAGGGAAACAGTGTAATATGGAAGAAATGCGATTTTCTTTTTCATGTCATAAACCTCATTACTGTTAATGATAAGGTCTTTAAAATTCTGATATGTAGGGGCTGCTGTAGCAGCACTTAAATCTATCAAGTCCTACCGCTGATGGTGGTTGCTGCAGCAGAAATTCAGCTACAAGCAATCAGAGAATGATTTGCCTCTCCAGAAAGTTTGCTCCCGTCTTTATTAGTTAGGGATGGTTTAAGTCTTGAATGATGATTTGTGTGTTACACTAAGCTAATGCTCACCTTTTTATAAGTTTTTATAAATTTTAAGCATTATCACAATGCATAGCTTTTTTTCTTGATAATTTTTTACATTAAAAAAAGAAAATACGATGCTGCAAGAGATTCAAATCTACAGCAATAGATCAAATACTTCTAAAAATCCAGAGTATGTGTCCTGCTCTCACACCAAACTACCAGAAATAACAGCTCTGTGAGGAATTACTTATGACACTATATGAAGATCAAAATCAATGCCAGGAATACACACACATATTTACTTGCTAACTTTATAATATGTGCAACAGGCATTCAAATATTCAAAACTGTCTTTTTCTTCTAATAAGCTTTTTTCTTGAAGTTTGCTTCAAGAAGTCCTCTCCGAGTAGCACTCAGTGATGACAGCATGTGGTTGTTGCTTAACGTATGCAAATCCTCAGACTACTGGCAAATCGTACACTTACATGGGGCAACAAAATCACTTGAGCAGGAGTCTAAGGAAGCATAATCACCAATGTTTTCCCACAAACATGGGCTCCACCAGATGTAAAAGCAGAAATATTGGTTATTCAGATTTACAATTGGGGTTAACTTTCGCAAAAATCTATGTCCTTGGTGTAATTTGAAAAAAGGATGTCGACACTTTATTCTCAGTAGGTAAAAAGCTATTTCATCTTGAAAAAGAAGAATGACAAACACTAGCAAACTCTCTTGTGGTTTAAAAACTCCTGTCTGTGCACATTACTCGTTCACAGAAGAAGAAAAAAAAAAATTTAAAAAAAAAAATCTCTGTTTTGCTCTGTACACAAGGCTGCAACTAATTACAAGAAGAGACAGATGCTGAGTAGCCTTAAGGCTTTCCCTGCCACCACAGTGAGTCTGTGCGCTAGTCAACAAGCAGGTAGTGAGTGAACTCAAATGTTATCTGACAAGGCAGCAGATCCCATCACCTAGGGTTAGAATACAGACAAGCAACTCCGTGTTCAAAAGTAAAGACAGAAAAATTTCAAGCAGATTGTTTCTGACAGAAATCATATCACAGCCGCACTTTCTGACAAAGTCTACACGAATGAAACTATACACTTTCTGTTTCCCATCTTCCCCTTTAAGAAACAGCCAGTATTTCAAAGGTACATTGAAGGTGACAGCTCAATGCACAGCAGTTAGCAAGTTCTTCTATGCTTGTTTTCTCTTTGGAGGTATTAGGAAACCTCTACTATTATCTGTGGGGTAGCAGAAGATTGTCCCACTTTTTTCTAATCATTCTTTGTTTCCTAAACACTTCCAACTTGCTCATTGATGTAAAGTGTCAGCTTCCCAACATATAATTGTGGCATGAAGAAACTTCACATGACTATGTGGAAGCTTTAGAGAAGTTGCATTCCCCTAAAAAGGAAAGTTAGTAGAATGATAAAACCTGGCTATAATTGCCAATGTCATTTCCACTGCAAGACAAACAAAATTTCCTAGGAAATGCACCAGCTGAGTCCTAGCAGACGATTTCATTATTAGCTTTGAAACAGAATTTTTGCCCTTCCTCTACAATAACTATGGTCTCCAAGTTAAAGAAAATTATATGCATTTGAGTGTTGCAAATCTCTGCAAAGTAACAGATTTGAACAGTTTTCTTGCTTTCCACCCAGAAAGGATTGATCTAGATTGATTTGGCTGTTTCACTGTGAGTAATGTCAAAACAAGACAGGAGAAATACAGTGTTCAATGGAGCACATCAGATTTTATGTACATAGGTTCTAGCAGTGCTGTGGATTTTGACCTGCAAGCTGGGCATTTGCTCCCAATGGCCCGTGAAAACCCCTAGGGAAGTTTTGGGGCTTTACTGACTAGCATTACAAATACCACTTTCTTTTGCTGAAGACCAGTATTTTCCAACCTTAAAAATTAAACGGAGAATGTGAAGCATGCTTGCTTACCCTGTGGTATCATTAAGACACTGAAGGTGAATGAGGCATTAATTTCTAAATATTCCTTTTAGCAGAATGGGATACACACGTTGATAATTACCATGGACGAAAGACAGAGGACCATAAACAGGAGAAGCAAGTAAAGAAGTATCAAACATTACAGACAGAGCATGTTCACCCTGTGTTAAAGTTATTTTGGACTCCAGATTTCCTTTCCATTCCTCCCTCTAACATTTTTAGGAAAAACAGTAATGATTGTTTAATACTGTGGATTTGCAGCATTGATCTCTACCTTTACCGTTACTAAAATGACTATTACAATACATTTCATTAGAGATTATGCTAGAAAATGGAGTGTCTTCTTGTTGGAGTCAGCCAATTTTACAGCGCTCCCTACCATGTAGCACACTGATTTCTTTGTAAGATATTGGCTTCAGTTGTAATTAAATTTACATGTCTTGAAAAGTAGTACCTTCCGCACTGGAACAACGCTATAACTTACATAATTTTCTAAATTACTTAATTTTTACAATAGCCTCTGATAGATATTTCTAGGGATTAGAGCTATTAGAACTATATTACCAGCAGTAGTCCCCAGTTATATAGCTCTGCAATAAATTTGGTTTATTAGCCTTCATACCACACAGAGAAATTAATTTTTATTGTTGGAATGTTTTTCTGTTCTAAGATGAAGTATTTTATAGAAAATCAGATTCCTTGTTAGCAGTAAGAATTTGTCCTTAAAAGTCTAGTTAGCAAGACTGTGCTTACTATATGGAGGTTTATCTTACTATAGCTGCTTTAGTCAACTCCTTCAAAGTTAACCTCTCTGCTCACTGATATAGTAACAGTAGTGTCATACAGTTTATGAACAATTTAAAAGCAGTTAGACTTTGGGGCCAGTCATGCACATCATGTGTAGATTTGAGTGTCCTGCCTGAGGTTATAAAAGACCTACAGCCCACTTCTCTTTCTTTAAAAGAAGTCTGGAGAACCAAGAAGAGAAAATGCATCATCTGCAACAGCAATATATTCTGCCAAGATATTTCCCCATTTCTTCTGACAAGCTCTTTGGATCTCTGCTAGGGAAATCAACAAGCAGTCTGAAAGGTGGGGGATGAGATGTCCTTAACAAAAGGGACTGGGAAGAACAGCTTTTAATATAAAAGAAAGTGACCAAGAAAAATCAGACCTAAAAAAAATTAACCAAAACCTTGATGATTCCAGAACTCTGATACCTCAAAACTTGGTATACAGTTTAATTCATCCAGGCAGACCTTGAACTTGAGAGCACTTTGGCTTTGGACCTTTCAGATTAAATGAATGGTTGGATGACTTACTCAAATAATAATAATAATAAGCTCTTTCTATAATCAAATGAGCTGCCTGGTCTCTGTGAAATCATTATATCACGAGCGCCTGAACATCATGAGTTCTTGATTAATGTGACTAGCCAGGAAGGCAATGTTCACAGAAGGATGAAAATTACAAGAAGTGAAAATTACAAAGAGATTACAAAAGAAAATGACTGATATAGCCCAGTGACTCAGTTACTCTGAGGTTACTCCAGACATACAGTAGGATGAAAAATCGGCTTCAAACATTTACTCCTTTTCCACTTTTTCGTCCTGATCCTTGGAACAAAAGCTATTAGTTCATCCCTCCTTAGACACAGGACCAGTTGTTTTAAGAAGCGTCGGGCAGCTGTACACAGGCAACTCCTCATGTATTTGAGAGAGGGTCGCTACAAGTTTGGGAACATTTTGTAGAAGCTGAGCAGAGATGATATATATTTGGTAAGAGAAGTAGACAAGTGTCCTTTATTGAACATGGCAAAAGCTTAACCAGTTTATTAATGATAGCTATGCTCCTGTAATAAAAGCAGGAAGAAAAGTGTTTCCAACTGATCGTTCCTTGCTTTGGCTGCAAAAAGATAGGTACAGATCAGGGCTTCCACAAGAAGGAGACCTTTGCCTGGTAGGAGCCTGTCAGTACTGGAGCTCACCAGAATCCAGAAGGAAATAGCAGTGTTATATGAATACCTCCATCTGGCAAGTTCCCTAATGTTCACCGATTACAGTCCCTATATACTTAGCAGTTTTTAATGAAAGAGGACCACAGGTTACTAGAGGCTCTGTGTTAAGATTATGTTTTATCAGACCACAGACTTCTTCCTCTGTCAGATTCAATTCTCTGAACTACAAAATCAGAATCAAGACATCCAAGACTGATCTCCAAGAAGAGCCTTCTCTGCATGCAGCCTTCTCTTTTCTCATGTGCAACAGACAAAAGTTGTTAAGAAGCTGGAAAAGAATTTTCATTTTAAAGTATACTTTTAAAATTTACTTTCAATATACAAATATACTACAAAGGATATATATTTAGCCTATTGGGAATTTTCAGAGAAACCACAAAGAGGGAGATGTATACTTTAATAAGCATCTGGCTGTCTTTGCAAAACAGAAATAGAAGAGTTCTAAGAAATAACTTAATGGCTCTGTAACTTGTTTTTGCTAACAAAATAAGAAGTAGGTTAGGCTTGGAAGAAATTTCCCATTTACAGGATGAACATGCACGTAGTCCTGATACTTAACTGTTTTTAAAATACTTTAGAAATTGCAGCCTCATCACCACTATATCTGTTTTGTGTCTGCATAAAATTCTAGCTACTTCAAGGATGTTTTGACAGTAATGTTCCTCCACTTTCTTGATCTTTTGTCTATTTTGTTGACCCAAAAGGGCTAAAAATCATAAGAGAAACTTTTTGGAATCTCTTTATACCAAATTCTGTAAATTTTCCAAAAGTAGTTCTATATTTTCTTTCCTTAATTAAAAGATCTGATGAAACAATTAGTGTTCACTGCAAAGTCAATAAGAAAGCATTGGAAGGAATGGTAGATACCTTCTATTAAAAAAGTATGATTACTTTATGAAAACAATAAATGACTTAAACAATTTGTAAGCATGCGGAAAAATATATGGTACAGGTTTTGGAGTATGACCTAAATATTTCTGAAGGACTCCTTAGAAAAATTGTCATTACCGCATACCATGACAGCAGCAGGAGTGCTCTGTTGTAGCTATCTCATAACTCCAAATAAAGAGGATGTTGCACATCATGGAGTGTTCTACTCAGAAGTTAACATGCCTCCGGCACTTTCAAAAAAACCCACATCATACTTTTAAAGTTAGAAATACTAAACTTAAGAATCCAAGTGCCTAAACAACTGATTGGGGACTTCTTAGGAAACAGACCCTGTTGCCAGTGAATTAAGGATAAGCAGTTGCCTGAATTCTCTCTCTGGATTGCCTAAGGGCCCAGAAGTTGTGTTGTCACACAAGCTATAAAGCAAGACAAGTGGGTCAGCACAGGTACTCATGAGAGTCTAAAATAAAATACTCTATATGTACTCTGAAGTGCATATCTGTGCATTAAGATCTTCTTTAAGGATGGCATGTGCTTCCTCATAAATGATTCACTCAGGGTGTTGTCTCTGCAGATGAAAATATACATGAATTGTCTCTTAATTTGGTGATAAAGCCTTGTTGCAAGGAATAAAATGGCCAATTCCATGTGTAGCCTACAGAGGTAATTTTTTAAATTATTATTATTTGTGGAAAAAAACCCAAACCAGCACAAGGGCCAGAAGAGAGTCTTCTGGTCCTGCAACAGACAACTCGTATGATAAATATATACATAGTGGAATTATGTGTTATTTTAGTGTAGCTAATGAAAGAAAGTTGGTTTTTTTTTTCCTCTCTCTCTCTGCTGTTTCCAGGTAGTTGTTGCTAGTTAGTCTACGGAGTTAAAGGATTTTTTGTGCATCAGGTGCTTACAAGGGCAGGATCTTTGCTTTGGTACGCATTTGTAAATCGCTATGTGTACTTCTGGTCCTTTAAAAAATAAACACCACTAGTATGCTTCATTTAACATATCTAAAAATATTTTTCCCCCAGGAACAGCAAGCAGGCACTCTGTTGCTGGCCACAAGGCCAAATAAAGTGTAATGCACAGAGACATTGAGGATTGTCTCTCTACATCTCACTGTCCTTTGCTGTGATCTCTGGCTCCTGCTTAAAGCTCTACCACATTGGGAACTGGTGGTTATTCTGGTAATTAATAATCAATATTGGGTACATCTAGACAAAGCAGTAGTCATTTTGACATAAAATAGCTATGTAACTTGGCTTTTTTCCTAAATGATGTCCTTTGCTAAAAAAAAAAAAAAAAAAAAAAGACGGGGGGAGGGGGGGAGAAAGAAACATTTTAAATTACTTTTTTAGCCCTCAACTTGGTAAATTAAAGAAAGATACGTATTTGTACATAAAAGGCAAAAAATCATACAGAAGTGTATGTTGTGTATAAAGATAACTCCTTATACACTTTTCTGACACAGAACATGCCAAAAAGCAGTATTTTTAAAACATACCTTCCACAGTTTCCTCTGCTTCCTTATCACTGACACTAATTGCTGCTCCTTCCCATGTTCTCCTTCAGGCACCGTCCGCTGGCAGAGGCCGGCTGTTCCTTTTATGAACACGAGATTCTCTATACGGCCTCTCCTGAAGAAAGTTTGATCATCAATGACAGTTGCCCTGCTGCTCTCAAAACTGCCAGCGGGAAGAGCTGAGGGGCAGACAACTTACAGACACAAAGCCATTTCCATACACAACGGCCACAAATCCTGCCTCTCTAGAAACACATGAGCAGTGCAACATTTACAGAACTAACATAGCTTTTGTATGAGGAAGACAATACGTGCTTGTTTATCATCAATTTTGCACCTCAATTGCTTTTGTTAGAAATTCATTAGATTTACCTTGTGACTGGTTTTGGTTTGATTGGAGTTTTTCATTTTTGTTTGTTTGGGGTTTTTTTGTTGTTCGGGGGGCGGGGTTTGGTTTGGGGTTTGGTGGTTTTATACATGTTTTGGAAGAGTTCTCCCTATTTAAAGTACATGTTTTCTAGGAGAAGTTTTCCTGCAATTCAGACAGCACCTAGTCAGGTACTTGCAATAACCCAGATCCCCTTACTTGTTCAGGAGACACTCTGAAACAAAAATCCAACATAACTAACCTAACGAACAGAACTGCATAAAGGCGTTTCAGTTACACAAGATACATTCCACTCACCCTGAGCCATACGTAGGACTCACAATTACTCCTAAAGAGAGAAGAGCACAGAAAAGTTTTGTTTGTTTGTTTGTTTTCAATAGAGGCTTCTCTGAGAAGTCTTTAAAACTGGACATGGATTCTCCACGAGGAGCCACTCAATAGGAAATAGCAGGAAATGTCTACTTTGGGTCTCCTAACGTAATCAGATATGCTCTACCCTATTGCTAAGTTTCTTCCAACTAATTTCAAATGGAATGGCAATGCACTGCAATCTTACCCTTTAAAGAAGGCAAAACCATACATATCCTCAGTCTCAGAGCAACAGCATGGTGATGTAGTGCATAGAAGAGAGAAGTGAAATATAAGAGTAATTTTACCAGGCTTTAGTAGTAGCAGTCAAACTACTAAACGTATATACCAATACAAAGGAGACATGTAAACCATAACCCTGTAATGCGTGTTCTGCAGCTGAACTGCTGTTCAAACATGGATCTACCTTGACTTCAGGATTCTTTGGGACAAAATAAGAGTTAGTCACGTTACAGATCCTATGTCTAATTTTTTTAGATCATATTTATGAGCTCAATTATTAATTGTTAAAATACAGCTAATTTAATAGAGTAAAACATGCTGTATATTTGTCTTGACTATACAAGTAAAACATGCTGTATATTTGTCTTGACTATACAAGTAAAAGTTTATTGAATCAGTATCCAGGAACATGTTGGAACACTCTGTCCCATATACTAAAACTATTTGTTCACTGTTGTTTATTTTCCATTATTACCAATAACTTACTCACCAAACAACAGATAAACATGAGCATTTGGTTGAAATAAATGTTATTTAAATTTCACACAACAGGAAAAAACTACAGGATTAAAACTATTTTCACTAAACTCCAAAAAAAGCTATTCATGGCTTTTGGGTATTTAATGAATTAAGTCTTGGTTTTGTTGTTAAACATGATTTTTAGCCATTTTGAAAATTGTTTCTTGGTAATAATAGGTTTTCAACAAAATGCCTTTTTTTCCCCCCTCTTTTCTTTCTCTCATCAACTGCTATTTTGTTTCTCTTTTTGTCTCCAGCTGCTCATGTTATTACTTGCTTAATTTTTCCTTTTTCTCTTTCGATCTTCCCTCCCTCCAGGTGTTTCAAAGCTAGTTTTCAACTATTCTATTTTGTGGTAGATTTCTCAAGCAGGGATTTGTTTCCATCACGTCGGTAGGTTTTGTGTATTTATTGTTGCTATTTTAAATTAAAATAATCTTATCAGATCATTGTCATTCCTGTTAGTGATTTTTTTTTTTATTGCATAAATATACATGAGATTAATGTGTGGCTGAACACAGCTTCATTTTACAGTATAATTTCAGCTTTCTATTTATTGGTTACAATCTCAAGAAAACATACCATCAGCTCATCAAAATCAATATATTGTTGGAATTTATATTCAAGAAGAATTATGTTAACATTCAGTCTCATTCTGAGTTTGCTTGTGGGCTTTAAAAATGGCAGCAAATGATTTTTCTCTCTCTGCACATGTAAGTTGCAGGTGATCTGCAGACTGGAAACCATATTCACGTTAAGTAAATGCCACAAGCAGAATGAAAACTGCACAAGATGCAGGACAAATAAAGCTGTTTTTATAAAAGCTATTTCATGCTGTAGCAGTGGGAAAATCCATTCAGTAGCCAGTTCTTTAGCTTCAGTCTAAGCCTACTTATGTAAACTTCTTGCAGTTTGGTACTCTAGGGAGCAATAAGGTCCAGCTCTGTAGTAGTTGCTTGGACAGTTTCATAAGTGAAGTCTATCATGGACTAAAATGAAACAACCTGCCCACCAAATTGCAATTGCTCTTAGGATTATATGAATAATTATTTCCCATGCCAAAGGTACTCTCTCAGATATGTCAATAAACTGTTTATGTAGAAATAATCTGATTTTCCAATATGCTTCCATTATATTTCGACACATTCTTGTGATGACATGTTCACTAAACAGCCACTAGAACTTAACAAATTTCAGTGATTAAAATATCATCTAATAGTTAGAGTATTTTGACATCAGTGAGAACTACAGGCACAAATCTCAGAACCTAATTTGACTGTTTGCAAAGATAGAGTTTTTATAATTGGGGAGCTATGCAGGGATGGAAAAAGAAACCTGATCAAAGAGCGGCACTAAATTTGCATCCTTACACTGATTTTACACTTAGAATAAGAGCATAACATTTTCTCATTTATATATATGTGAATAAAAATTTTAAAGGTATGTATTCCTATACCTGTATATATTATTATGCCTTCAAATATGTATGCCTTTATCTATATATAGAGAGAGATTTCTTGTACATTTCAAATGTTAATGCCATGAGGAATAATCTGTTGATAACCATATTTTTGTTTTTAGTTAATATTTCATGCTTACTTGGAGTGTGTTGTGTTTTTTTTTTAAATTATCATTCTCTAAGAGACCTGCTGCTGCTCTGAACCATCTCCCTTTGTACAGTAAAGCCTCAAAAACCCACCCATAATCTCTGTAGATAAAGAATGTCTCTGAAGCAATGGGAATAGGAGTTAGCAAAAAATACAACTAAAAAACCCAGCACAAATACCATGTGGATTTCTGCAGCAGATACATTTGTATCTTCATACCATCAGTATACCATAATTTATACTGAGACACCCTCAATTTTAATTCATCGGTGCTACCTTCTGGGCCAAATGCTATGACCATCACATCAAACAACCGATTCTTGCACTGAGATGCTTTTATACTTGTTAGAAAGTGATAAAAATAAGGAGTATATGCATAAAACCTAACTGGCACAGATGTTTAAAGAAACAGTCAAAAGTCTTAATTTAGTAATTCCACTACAATAAGAATATATTTTAGATAATTTACTTAAAATTTAGGAATAATTGTAGTAAATAAAATTTCACCGAAGTAAAAATGTAACTGAGAGTTCAGTTTCCTCCACTTCTGTTCTTCTTGGCATAACTATGAAAGCTGACAAACTTCCAGCACCATAAAGGTCTATCACCATCAGCCTGATTATTTCTCCATAAGTTTTTTCAGCTTTTTTTATTGAGGCGATCATGTTGCAACACAGAGAAATACAAGTCTATAAAAAGTAAAGTCCCAAAGCCTCAGGACTAGCAACTCAAAGAAATTGTAGTCTTTAGTTACACTGCCTTAAACTGACTGAGGATACAATAGACATTTACTGCAGTCAGACTACACGAATCTTTAAAACTAGATTAAAAACTATGCCTGCACACCCATTTTACCCATCATTTCTTAATGGAGGGGGATTCACATGGAAACATGTAGCAATAGAAAGAGTAGGAAAAAACAGTTGTCTAAAAAGCCCAGCTTCAGGAAAGGAATCCCCTCATGGTCTGCCATGGGGCTTCCTCCCTTGGGCTGCATGGTGGCGGGGAAACAAACAGGTTCAAGCCTGCCATTATCCTACCTGGGATTCAGGTCAAAATAGGATTACATGCTCACTCTATGCAATTCTCAGTCTTTTCTCCTCTGCAAGCATTTATAGGACACAGGGTATCTTTCACCAAAGGAGAGAACATGTAATAACAACATATTTATGAAACTTAAATGGTTCAATTATTTTCATCCCAGTAGCTTTATGAGAGAGGAGAAAGTATGAAACTCCATGAAATGATATAACTCCTAGGAATTATTACAATGCTTGTGCATTACTACTAATTCCACCCTATTAGATGATACTATATCTTTTCATAATGAAGATTAAATGCAGCAGAAACTATATAATGGCAGAACTGCTGTAGATCAAATTGAGTCTACCATAAGAAAAATGATCACTGATCCCAAGACATTATGGAATAGTAAACTTAAATTGTGCCGCTTTTCAAGTTTATGTGACTATGATTATTTAATTTTCCTTTGTGCGTGCTCAAGTATAGCTGTTATGTGACTACACATGAGAGAACCTGAAATTAATTTGTCTGTATAAGATCAGTGACTGTACAAATTCTTATGAAAACTAACATGCCATGACAATAGTAATTTTGATAAAATTACAGCAAGAACTGCAATTCTCTGCCATCTGGCTGTCTCATCATAACTACTTTGATGTGCTTTTTATTACTTATTTACTTACTTCAACTACTTTATCAGTTGTTTCAGAGCTTAGAAATGTTAACTGCAGAACAATATTAAAGAAACAGCATTGCCAAAGCTTAACATTAATTCTTTTAAAAAGTTTGAAATAATCTACAATCATTTTTAATTAAAGTCCTAAAAATAATAGATCTACTCTATAAAAAGCAGACACATTTCATATTTTAAAATGCAGATATGTATCAATTTGCAGCGTATTCTGATTAGTTTCTTCAAAAGTCTGAATGAACTGTCATTCACCTTCCATCTTCCTATACAAAACCTTTCAATTAAGTTTGGAATTGAATTACATATTTACTTAATATACGGACACAATTAACAGACTAACAGAGAAGTGTATCTAAGTACATTTTTATAAATACAGAACCCATTTACTTGAGGTCAGGGTATCAGTACTGTGCATTTCTAATTCAATCATATTTATTCTAAGGCAAATCATCTCTTTGGTGACTTCTTATGAATACTAAATAGCCACCATAATTTATTTTCTTTATAAGGGGTGGAGAATGGTGAAGAAGGTCAAATACTGCCTATATCTTACCCCTGCAAATTTGTTTGCCTGATAAAGGTCCTGATCTGAAAACACAGAACTTTTGTAATTTTCTAATGTAATGTTTCAAATTCCTGAGATAAAACCCAGCATGTCCAAAGCTCAAAGAATCATCCCTCTTTTCCAGGAGATATGAATATTTTCCATATCGATTAGAGAATTATTAGATCATAGTATGCAATATGGTTCAAAACAGATGCACACTATGTATCATCTAGTACATGATAATTTAGCACGTGTAGATTTTATAGAAATGTTAAACTTCTGAAGCCTAAGGCTAAAAAAAAATTAAAAAATAAAAAAAATTACAGAAAGTAAGCATGCAACTACCAACCTAGCAGCAATGTAGTTCTGGTTATTTTTTTCATGTACTCTTTAATACTTAAGAAGTACTTTGATACTACCTGAGAAAAGTCAGTTAAGTATAAAGAATAGATTTGGTGAGATCAATAGATTCAGTGCAATTTCTAGTGAAGACCTGTATCATGAAAGCTGCCATCAGACTTGGTACTATTGACATTCTTGCTACTGCTAACAGTTCAGTAGAAAGGTTGGGAGGGATGAAATCCTGATCCCACAAAAGTCAAAGGCTAACTAACCCTCATTGATCTTGGTCTGGTTATGATTTCACCCATGACCCTGTAAAGCCCACTTCCACTTCAAAGTGGTGGTCAAACCCTCACCTGGTGTAAGCTGCCAGTTCATTGAATCAGTCAAGTTCAGTGAAATTGTAAGAATAAGTACCAGGTTAGAGCCTAAATCTATTCTGTGAAACTGGAAGTCTACAAGGCTGTCAACTTCACCTTCCATGAGCTCTAAATTCTCAGAGAATTAAATTAAAAAAAAAAACCCCAAAAACCCAAAAAACCAACACAAAACCCACACACAACAAAAAAACCCACTACAACCCACAAAACATAGCACTGCCACCAGAAACTCCTTGCAGATGGCATAAAATAGCTTAACTACAATTCACTGGGAGCTAATTTCAGTCATTGCTAATACATGCTGGGTAGAAAATTAGTGTCAAACAACAAAATGGCATGATTTTTTAAAAGCATTTGGATTCAAGTTTCAAATACTCTCAATTAACCAGTATTCAAGTTTCCAGATTCAAATCTCTCCTATAGAATTACACACTGCCAGCTACTCTTTCAGTTTTAAGAAAAAATATATAGGATGTTGAATTTTGTTAGACTGCAATAATTAGAGCAATGAAACCTATGGCTATATAATACAGCCAGATATTTATGTAATGACTGGACAGATCTAGCATTTTGCTAAATATTTGCTTATCTGAGTTGGTTTTCTCTGCTGAACAGTGGAACGTTTGCCCAGAAATTTTCCTTTTGTTCTGTATTCGATCCCTCCATAGCTTCATTAGTAGAGACCTGCATGAATGGGCCACGCTACCGAAACTATGGAGACAGAACATGCAATTCAGATTTGTTTCCCTGTGTCCTTTTATTTATTTTTGTAAAAAGCTTTTTTACTTTTTAATCTGAAGACCTACAAATTGAAAGATTATCAAGTGCACCATAAACAAGTGTATCTAACAGTCTGCAGATTTATTTGAGACAAAAAATAGACTTACTGTAAAAATACTTCTAAAAAGCACCAGACCTGCTGCTTTGGTAACACCACATATGAAGATTTAAGCAACAGTCATGGATGATATTTTTATTTTGTTTTCAAACTTCATAGCTTAATATCAAATTGAAAGAGGCAATAATGGACATGTACTCTGTACATCTAAGATGTCAAACTACAATTTGCATCTATGTAAGACTGCAATACTGTTAATTCTGCAGGGTTTCTGAAAGTCAAGATGTAATTTTTTTGGATTAGATGGTGAAAAGTTGTTTGTAAGAATAATAGATTTATTTTTTTGAAAACAGGTAGGTAGTAGTAAGAGTCAAGCAATCGGTTGCATGAAACTGGTGGCAGGTACTTGACACTAAAAAAACCCACACAATTTTTGCTTTCTGTTATTGTGAAATTAGAGAGCTTTCTGATTTGCTTTGCACTTACACACAGTCCAAAGCTTGACCTGTGTTTATATACACCAGTCAGAACATACAAGATAGATGTACAGAAAAATACTAAAAGCAGAGGCCAACTAAAGCTAAAGGAACTAACAATGATTTCATCTGTAGCTTTCTAAAACCTTTTGAATATGAGACCTTTTACATTCATCTTTAACACCAGTGTTGTTATTCCATATTAAAACTCGGAGCATTCTCCACCACATAGTTTAAGTGACATCTCTACTGGGCTTTTTATTTTCCTCCAGGCAAACAGCGGAAAGATAAATACTCATTAGTTAGGAAGCCAAAAGTGTTCCAATTCTAAACAAAATAAATTATTTGTAGACTGAGGTTTTGTTATGAAAATAATAATTACATGGCAAAAACCTCCAAACAATTATGCTGGGACAACACTATGACTTAGGAGATAATGGATAGAGCCAGCAGGGATTAAAATGTGCAGGATTTCCTGGTCATTTACTCACTAGAAGATTTGAAAATCAGTTTATTCATGGGAGAAAAATAACCTATTGCCATCAGTCCTTGATCATAAAACACACAGAACTTTAAACTCTCAGTGCAATATTGAAAGCAGATAAATGTGCATCTAATCAGCTTTGCCCTTCCTAGCAGGTATCACTTTGGCAATCAGGAGCACACTGTGGATAGCAAAAATAATGGGAAGACAATATTCCGAGTGGAAAAAGCCTACACACTTTGCAAAATACACAGAAAGACTGTAACCACAGGTGGCTATTTTTGCTGACCTAAAACAATTCCCTAAAACGGTGGCTGTGATGCAGCCAGAACATGAAGGGCATGTTTTCTTTTTAACTCATGCATTCTTCTGGAATCCTGAGGTCTGAGTAAACCGCACCATCCCCAATAACCCTTCAAGATGCAAAGGAAAGCTCACACTGACAAACCACAAAGAGGGTGCATTAAATGACTACCTCTTACTACTGAAATCCCAAAGAACCATTTTTCTTTACACGTCTATATCAGGAATTTTATTCACTTCCACTTGAGAGAAACCTGACAAAATGAAGCACCCTTACTGAACAGGATGGTAATTTTCATAAAATGCACAGTCAAACTGGTAAAGACAAAATCATCTAAATTCTCCAATTTTTACTTCAATTTGAAATAAAATAATGTGAAATACAGTCATTGTGGGCGTCTTATAATAAGAAACATTTTACAGGTACTAACACCAATAAGTAATGTATATGAATAATTTTTTTCTGGCAATTCTGAACTGCTTGTCTTTCATAGGATTTCTTATGGCTATTTACATTTTCACTCAGTGAAAATCAATTACCTTCCTGCAATAAGCCTCATTTGCTACCTTTGAGTATAATAGAAACACCATTAGGATGATGACATTACCCAAAAGAAGGGCACCACACAGTTGGTAGACATAAATTAAGGACCCTTTCACATATGCATTAGAAATACTGCTGTGACTGAAATATGCATAAAATCTGTATCTATTAGAGCTATTAGTGTGTGCTGGTGATGATTTTGAAGGAGGAGGGGGAGATTGTGATCTACTACTTTGACAAAATTATGTATTTCCTTTTTTTCTCAGTATGTGCCACTGATGCAATAAGCAGAGGCCCCCAGCTGAGCTGCATTTGGAAATGCCACTGAGCATGGTATACGCGCTTCACTTCCCTTTGCTGAAGCAAGACACTGTCAGGAATAGAGTGCATGTGTGCCGCCAAGCCCGCTCCTCCTTCCTCACCCTGACCTCCGCTGCTCTGCGGATGTATGCCTGGGTGAAGGCACCGCTCATGTGGAAAACAGCTCCTGCAGATCAATTCAGAGGATTTAGGGACATTTAACTTCCATCAAGACCACATCATCTTATTGATATTTGAAGACTAACTTATTACTGAACGTTAATGGGACTAACATAAAAGGCTGTGTGTTTGCTTGGGGGGGAAGAAACTAATTTAGAGATTCCTCCCTTGGAGTCTGTTAAGCAGAGGAAACTACTTCTGAACGCAGTTATTTTTACCTGCGTTCTTATGAGCTTAAGCAAAACAAAATTATAACACAGTATGATGAGGTATTATGTATTAAAAGTGTAAAATGCAATTCCCCTCCTTCCTACTTCCATATTCATTCGACATACCAATGAGCCCATTATGAATAAGGAAAATATTGGGATGCTGTCTCTCTTACAAAAGGATTACCGATCATATCTGTCATGTGTGTGTTAGCAGAAAAGATCTCGTTAGCTTCTCCTGTGGACGTATCAAAAACTACTTACTTCTACCAGTACTTCAGAAAAAGGCAGGTTTTAAGCTTGCTCTTACAAATCAAAAGTTCGAATAATCTCCGTCCTACAGCAGACACTCGGCTGACAGTGCTATGAATATAGAGTTAAATCCATCAAACATCCAACATAAATGTATTAAAACTTGCTTAATTAGCAAAGACAGAAATATTTAATATGCAGAAGGGTGACCCAAGACTCCTGACATTCCATAAAAGCCACATTAGCAATACAAGAAAAGGAGTAACCTGAGGCTCCTCTGGTTTATAAATTAGGCAGATGAAGGTGCATGGGCAAAGGCAAATGAAGGACAGAAGAATCAGATCTAGGCACTCTTTTCTGCAGTTGGAAGTTTCCTGTATTTTGAGTCTCCTACACTGTAGTTCTGTACTCTGACAAATCAGAGATAGTAGTCCTACACAGAGTGCTTGACACTGAGCAAACAGGCATCATTAAGCAAAGCAAATGTGTGCATCTGAAGAGTCTCCCTAAAAATCAAACATTAGTGCTATTCAGTTAAACAGATGCATAAATGTTTTACTATATTTGGAAAAAAAAAAATGCTGAGAATCTTGCAAGGTAAAGCCCACAGATCAATGGTACAGTTAGTAAGATTTTTCAGATGCAAGATTACCTTACCTTGCTCACAGTAAAAAAAGGACTTTCCTAGAATACCACCTATTTATACAATTATTTTTATGAAGTTGCCATTAAAACCTGAACTATCATTGTAATCTAAATATTCAACCACACTGAAACAAAATTGCCATGGAATATTTCCTAGGTAATTTTCCTTCTCATCTATTTCATTTTTCTGTTATGCATAAAAATAATGTTTGTATTTGTTGACGACACATTATTTCCAGCTAAGCTTGAAAGTAATAAGGTATTACCTAGTTCTTAAGGAAAATGCATTAAGGAACTAACCTTTTCTATATTTTTTCCTCGGGAAAAAAAAAAAAAAAGACTAAGTGCATTAAAAAAAAGTAATCTTACAGTGTGCATGCTATATATTTTACATTAAAAATGATGATTGGTAGAGAAATGCTCATATCTCTTCAGGCATTTACATTGCTACAATGTACAGCAGAAAATATGCAGAATAGATGTGGCTTCAGATTAATCATTTAGACACTATACATTTCATAAGGATAAAGGTCATAACAGTTGAGCAAACCATTTCCATCAACATTTTAAATAAGAAGATTATATGATACATAGAATTTTCATTTAAACTAACTGGACAGAATCTGTGCAAGGTATTGTGGCATTCCAGGAAATTATCTGCCTTAATGAAGAAAACACTACAGTGGAAAAGAGAGCAGTTCTTTAAAGCAAGCAAAAAACCAATTAAGCATTAGATTCTTTTTTTCATTGTCTCAGATAAAGTGAAACAGGTTTTTTAAAATTACTTCTAAGTACACATACAAGTGCTGCATGTATTCAAACCCTAACCTTAGGGGTTTTGAACATATTTGAACTTTTTTTTTTAACATACATATAGAATTCTTTAAAAAGCACATTTAAGTAGGATGGGAAAGGAATGTTTTCTCACAAATAAATTTAAGAAATTAATAAGAATTTGGAATTACAATAAATTCCACTATTTATTGCAAATATATATCTAGGTACAAAACTACAGAAAGCACTAAATATATTGCTTTTCTTCCTCAGATAATTACATTGTTCCGATCTTTACTACATAAACGTATGTGAAGAGAAACATTTCTTGGTTTTGTTACTGTGTTCTTTTACATCTAATTATTAGCAATGCTTAATAAAGTATTTGATAAATGTCTTTATTAAATGACTGATGGATCTCAGTTTTGAAATTACATAATCTAGTAAGGAATTAATTTTTTTTCTTGTGAAAATTTCTCTTTATTGAAAACCAGGACCTTGTAAAACAGACACCTTCCTTTCCTCGCTTCTCTTTCATCCCAACCTCCCATTCCCCAAAGCGATAGGATTAGAGAGAGGATGAGTAAAAATTCTTTCAGATTATGAAATAAGCATTCTATGAAAAACCTTGTTCCATCACAAAAATATTGCAAAGACCAAAATAAGTACACTTGATACCAAAATCAGGGAAGTAGGAAGGGAATGTCCATGAATTGAATGTTTCCAAAGGGTTTGGAAGAAGAAAATACGTCTTGTTACATTAACCCTAACTTGAAGCTATAGGGAATGTTTAAGCATCTGGTATTATTAGCTTGCTTACTGTTGCTTCATGCTGAAAGGGAGACATAAAGAGTTAGAACAGAAATTAAAAGGAGCCCTATCCTTCTCCATCTCACTGCCACTTTTCAGTTTCAATCAAGAACCATGCCCAGTCCCTTGAATTCAGTCAAGCTATACCACAGAACAAAGGTAAAATGCCAGAGCAGCCTTGATGCAAGCATCCAGCGTTCCAGTAACATTGGGAGCCCCCAAGAACCAAATTCACCAGCTTTACAACTGTTCTGCAGCACCAGACTAGGCTAGAGCAGAAAGAAAAAGACTGAGGTCCTGGGGTTTAATTTTATTAGGATAATACTAAATTCTTCCACGTTTCATACGTTGATGTAAAATGTCACCTACAATCTCTGAAAAATGAATATTTTGGAAAATAAGGCCACACAATTAAAAAATCAGCAGTTTGGAAACTAAAGCTGAATCTGAATTCCAGCCTTTGGCTCCTTTGTTTTATATAACTGATGTTAACCTTATTCTTTTATAGTAAGACAAATCCTTCCCAATCTGTTGAAAGACACCAATGATAAGTTTAGTCTAGATATTTTGATTACTTAGATATTACCTCCTTAACTTACATATCTTATAATTTTTCTGGCACTTTAGACGTGCTGGAGGATATGGATTCCAGGAGATTGCCCTGGTAGTCCTGTAAATCTGCTACTGCTCATCTAACTGAAGTATTTCCAAAACGCTAAACATTGGAGTAGTCTCTTTCAGAGGCTTCAAACAGAAAGGAATACTTACAGCAATGTTTCATACTACCCCTCTCCTAGCTTCCATTAGCACACTTCTGCATATCACAGCCATCACAGTTTTAGTTTAACTAGACAGTGCAGAGATACTTCTTCTACAGTGTTTACCAAACTTTATCAGCTTTATTAGACCAAATCTTCATACATAAAGGGGAAAAAAAAAGGGGGGGGGGGGAGTTTGTTCTTTGCCGAAGCTTATGCTTCTGTAGAATATTACCTTACTGTGTTCTCTACAGCTTTTGTAATTATTTAACTCCAGTTGCCTGCTGAAGAACAAGATATTGCAACAAAAGAAGGCCCTATGGAAATTTCATCTGCACAGCAGATCAGTGTCAGGACAGCAAATCATATTTTAAGCGTTATTAGAAAAGAGTATTGAACAAAAATGAAAATATCCCCACACCACTCTTAAATCCATGAAAAATCAGCAACTTGAAAAAAAAACCACAAGCAGTTCTGGTTCTTGCCATCTGAAAAAGAATGTAGAGAAAAACTAGAAAAAAGCATGAAGAGGCACAACAAGTATGATCAAAGGTGTGTGGCTTCTAAGCAAGGAACAGAGTAGAACATGATTGTTCAGCTTGGAAAGAGAAGGCAGGCAATATGATGGAAATCTAGTAGATAAGCATGAAGAAGGGACTAAGGGATGAGTGCCTGACTGTTCGCTGTCTATTTCAATATAAGAAATAGGAGGTCATCAGATGGAGCAAGCCGTTATAGGTTTCAGAACAAAGAAAGGAACACCACTTAACAAATCCCTAATGAACCTGTGGAATAACTTGACATATAATGTTGTAGATACTGAAGGATTATACTTTATGAACAAAGTCATGGAGTAACTTTTCTTGGGCTTTTAAAAGTCCACGATACCTTCATTATGCTCATAAATCCTTGTAATAAATCCTTGCTTCATTTCAACAATATGAAGCAAATTGAAAGATACATACTACTGTAATATTCTTTTGAATGATTTCTGCTGTGGGTTCATTATGTATACCACAAGATTTTTTTTTTTTTTTTTTCCCAAATTCTTTTTAATGGAGTGGAATAATCATAATTGTCACCATGAAGAAACACCATCATCCCCTCAAAAATCGAAATACATTATCTTCATCTGCCTCAAAACATATGTATACACTGTAGTTCAAGAGACTGTCATGGTATGGTTATCTCACATTCAGGGTACTAATAGGATGATGGTACTTGTTCCCGGGTCAGTGAACAAGCCAAAGCTGCCTAAAGTCAGACTCAAGCTTCAAGAGAAAAGAAAGACGGTTGTGCTTTTTTTTTTTTTTTTAGAAGAGGAGAAGAAAATGTACAGAAATGGTTAGTTTTTACTGGCTCCACACTGTTTCATCTTGCATGCTCTCTACTTTCTCTTTCAGCATAGCTGTGCTAGTAATATTCTTGCCTTCAGGCCACAAGGTCAGGGGTTGAAGGACAACATAAAAACTTAGGCTCTAATTCAGCAGTGACACAGAGGCACAGTGCTCGTAGGGGAAGAGCAACCATACTGTCAAAGGTGTCTTCTCTGGATGAAACACTGCACAGAGGTCCCTACTGGCAAAGTCAAATGAAAAAGGAATAAAAGCTCCACTGTGAAAAATGTATTTTCAAAATGACTGCCATAGAGTTCAGAAAGAAAGCTAAAGTTCTGATAGTTTTGTTATTTAGCTAATAAAAACTTGGTTTACATCCATCTTCAAGATTTATGGAGGTCTGGCAAAAGAAAAATATTTCAGTTTCATGTCTCATTATCAATTCATGTTAGAATAATTAGAATATAAAATCTGTATCTTATTTAAAGTCATGTGGCTTTGTTTAATACAAATCAAGTTTTATAGATAGGTAAAAATTAAGTAATTTTTATTTTTGCTTTTTTGGAGCCAGATTAGAATGGACTCTTAGTTGTCACGTTTTAAAATTTTAACTTATTGTCTTCATGTTGGCAGTGGGTTTTTAGTGAACAAGGGTTTTAGTTTGTAAGAAAATTATTTAGAAAGTGTGGTGAAAGATATCTAAAAATGAATTAATTCAGTGAGCACTAAATTAAGAACAAAGCTTATCTGAAAGCAAACAACTAGTATTATTTCGAATAATACGAAGCTGAAAGAAGAAAAAAGTTGGACAAAATACATTAAGTAGGAAATATACCAATAATCATTCTTGCCAATAAATTTTGGGAAAGATATGTAGCAGACAGAAGGAGGAGCAGCACATGACAGTTCAGGGGGAACTTCAATAGTTAGATGTAGAAGATAAAATGTTATAGAAGATAAAATATTAACAGAAAAAAAGTTAGAACAAAAATTAATCTGATCAACAGAAACAGTGGGACATACGCCATTTACAAGGGATAAGTCTTCTATAATTTGAATCTGTATTTTCTACATTTCCTGAAAAGTTTACAGTCCATTCAGGTGCCATAATGATGTTTTGAAAATGCCCTACTAGCCTCCTTTAATGAGACATTTCAGTCTTTTTTCAAGCGGAAAGTGTTTCAAAGACATAAATAGAAGTTACACCCTGTGAAATGTGCACTTCCCCGTTGTCCTGGTTTCAGCTGGGATAGAGTTAATTTTCTTTCTAGTCGCTGGTATAGTGTTATGTCTTGGATTCGGTATGAGAAGAATGTTGATAACAGACTGATGTTTTCTGTTGTTGCTAAATAGTTTTTACACTAAGTTAAGGATTTTTCAGCTTCTCATGCCCAGCCGGCAAAGAAGGCTGGAGGGGCACAAGAGGTCGGGAGGGGACACAGCCAGGACGGCCGACCCAAACTGGCCAAAGGGACATACCATACCATGTGACATCATGCCCAGTACATAAACTGGGGGAGTTGGCCTGGGGGGAGCACTGCTCGGGAACTAACTGGGCATCAGTCGGCGACTGATGAGTGATTGCCTTGTGCATCACTTGTTTTGTATATTCCAATTCTTTTATTATTATTGTCATTTTATTATTATTACTATCATTATTAGTGTCTTCCTTTCTGTTCTGTTAAACTGTTCTTATCTCAACCCATGAGTTTTACCTTTTTCCTTCTGCTTCTCTCCCCCATCCCACTGGGTGATGGGGAGTGAGTGAGCAGCTGCGTGGTGCTTAGTTGCTGGCTGGGGTTAAACCACAACACCCACACATCCTAGAAACCCTTGGAAGTGAGTAATCAATCAGATTAAATTTTAATCTTCTAATCCAGATTTTTCAAATTTACAAATCCTTGCTTGCTTATAAAGATGTACGAGTCTGCAGATGCACATTCCTTTTGTATAGACTTCCAAAATCTGGTCCCTATTCTATTGCCTCCAAAGTGACAACATACAGGGAATCAGCACCTGAAGGACCAAACCCCGCAGGACTCCGAGCATCTCCAGGGAGGTTTTTGGTTGTGGGGTTTTTGTTGGTTTGTTGTCCCCCTCCCCAATCAAGCCACCTATGGTGACAAAAGTTTACAGGCCTGGCACTTTTATATATGCACACTCACCCATACACCCAGAAATGTGAACACATATACACACTTGTTTTAATAGCTTTGTAGGTGAGACAATGCTTCAGTATTGGGCTTTTGGGCTTTTTTATTTCTAAAAATACCACACTAACTTTTAAATACAATTCCATATTCTAACGGTCAAATAAAAGTGCATCTGAAAGCACAGTTTAACCTTTAATATGTTTATAAACAGCTGTTATGATGTTGGTCAACAACAACAGAAACATTGAAATCCCTAAAGTGGTAACAATCTAATATGATTTTATAGAAGTAAGAGAAACTCACAGATTTATTTTCAATTTTATTCTATATAGTACAGGCAAATTTTTAGAGTTCTGAAAAATAAAATATCGAAAAATCTATCCACTGACTTTATAATTTCTGAGCGTTTTCACATGAAAAAACATTATGAGTAATACCATGACTCAATATGTGGTCACTGTCATACAAGTGCTACTTAGACCTCTCTATCTGCTGTACCAAGAACAGTGATCCCTGTGATCTGTAAGACCACCTCTACACTACAAAGTTCCGCCAGCATAGACAATCACTCTGAAATTAGAAAAAGTAGGGTCTTTGATAAACACAGCAACACTGAAATTAAAAAAGAAAATATGCTTTCATCAGTATAACTTCTTACTTGAGGATGGGGGGGAAATAGAAAAAAGCACTACTATGTTAACACAAAGCTTAAGTTAGTTGATACAAACGTGTTTGCACTAGGAGTACTGTCCTCGTAGGTATAATACTCTCATATGAAGTAATATTGATAGAAAAACAAGATGAGTTTAGAACAAACTTTAGATTAACTGGATTTTTTTCTGTTAACATACAGATGTTATTAAACTGCATTAGAACAATAATATATTGGCCCAGTCCTGCAGTGTTTTTAATAGGAGGTGGTACAAGTATTTGCCAGTGCTTACTATTTACCTTTCACTTTGAATATAATATAAATATTTAAGACCCTATGTTGGCCTTATTGAAAGCTCATTAAGGCTGTGCATAAAAGAGTTGAAGCCACTTCCAAATACTGAATTTTGGATCCTACATTTTCCAAGAATGTTTGGAAACCTGAGCATAAGCTTAAAAAAAAAGCACTTGCTGTTAAGGCTCTTAAATGCCAGAATCGCCTCTCAAATGGGCTTACAGCGTAAAACAGCCTAAAGAAAGGCACGTGAGTTGGAGTGCAGAAAAAGACATGGTTACAATAGTTCAGAAAACAAACTTTTTCCTAGCAAGCAGCCTTGCAATGAAGCGTAAGATTCCCCTAGAACTGAGGTGAGTCAGAGTAAGGCAAAGAATTTAGAAAGATGCATTTCTCATTTAAATAGGCTAGCAAAGTAAACCACGTATGACTTAACTAAGCTTCACCATTGAATCAAGTGGGATAAATTCCTATCAAAAATATGGGAAAGGTGCAAACTTATGTGCTACAAAGGGAGTGATGGGAGTAAATTGAGCAGACAATATTTTTTGGCTGAATGTCAGAAAAAATATTCCTATAAGAGAGAACGACTATTACACTGTAGAAAAGACACCCCCAAGGGAAGTGATAGAAGTCTCATTCCTTCAGTCCTTTACAAATGAATTGGGTAATGCACAAGAAGAAAGATACTGTAGGAAACAACCCTGTATGACCTATTACATCTTTCTCATCTCTAATTCCTCTCATTTTATGAATATGAATGGAAGAGAATAGTCCATGCATAGCAAGGAGGGAAATCTCAGTCTGTCATTGGTTTGCCTCCCTGCTAGCCCCCCCGTTTCTGGCCATTCACAACCATTTCTATCCTCTACAGATGGCTAGAGGAGCAGGGGGCAACACACAATTATAAAAATAATCTCTACTATTGTTGCAGAATCCTGGAGTTGCACTCCAACAGCACATAAAGCTAATTTTCTTGTCTTTGGGAGCAGGAATATTGATTGTGCATTTGTCAGTTTTATCTTTGTTAGGAGGTTGTATGGTCAGTATAATGAGCTAAGTAAAAACATTTCTCAATTTTAATATCCTAGGACTTTTCACTGACTTGGGGATTACTGGCATGAAGCTTTCTTATAAAATTCTTTTGTCATATACTGTATTACAAATCTATCAGATTCTCTGTATTTCAGAGTCACTGACACATTTTCTAACCTTTCTTAACCTTAAGTCTCAGGATTTTCACATACTACCAAAAAAAGAAAAAAAAAAAAAAAAAGGCACCAACCCAAAACCCAAAACCCACACCATTTAAAAAGCATTTAAAAGCTGATCTCAAAAGAAATTCAGCCCACTTCCTCATATACAACAGTTTCACTGTGACTTCCAGATATATCTACTTTCAGGAAGAAACAAGGATTATGTAACTATTATTCAACGTAATATCAATTACTTTGTCCTGTAATTTAGGATAAATTCTCACCTTTTATCTTCATTAATTAAATTAAATTTGGATTATGAGATATGATTACTTCAAAATATAAGCTAAGAAGAAACACGCTTCCCTTTCTCTCTTCACTTTTATCACTTTACCCAGAAATAAACTTATATCTTGAAAAAAAAAACCAAACAAAGCACAAGACACCCCAACCCACCCACCCCCAAACCACAAAAAAGCAGCAAAACCAACCCACCAGACACCCTGCCAAACAAAAAACAACTCTCAAAAACTACTACTTGTGACAAAAAATCACCTCAGGCGATTGTTTGTGCACTGCTCAAGTTTCTTTACTATTTATTTCGTTCTTTTGTATTCTGTACATCCCATCTTTCTTCATAATTAAATTTCTCCAGTATTATCTATGCCCTCTCTGTATCTTTGGAAGAGGTGTTTGGGTTTGGTTTTTTTTTTTGAAAAGCAGGATTCCTTTAAATGCAACTAAATAACTTGATATTGCTGTTATTGGTTAATGAAGTGTCTCAAATCCAAGAATAGGGTGAGGAAAGAAAACTGAAATCATGAAACCTGACTGGCATAGGGTGACAGGCTGCAACTCACATAAGACAAGACAAGACTATGGTTAGACTTTTTGTGAGCTTATTTCTATTCCATAATCACCAAAGGAAAAATAGTACATCCCTCTCAATTTTGACAAATCAATAAGGATTAGAACAGTGGCTCATTTTATACCTGCCACACGTTGGCTGTCTAGGAAACCCTTTTTTTCCTTCTGTCTCCTATTCCAATATGTTAAGCATTAAAAAGCAGCAACCTTTGCTAATCATAGTTAAGTTGTCAGTGACTCAGTTCCTGCTGTGGTCTTGCTCATTCAAGTTCATTATCTCATTCAGTTTGGTTTTATTATCAGTTGATAATAAGCACTTGATAAATACATGAACCTGGATGACGATAGGTGTATGCTTTCAAGCATAATCTACCTATAAAAGCTGACAACTTTTTTTTTTTTTTTTTTTTTAAGAATTTCTTCACCTATTTTAAGCTAATTTGAAAGAAAAAGTAGGGTACTTCATATGACTTAAGTAAATTATCTCTTAACTAGCAATTGTGAACATGATTGAGCTCTGTACGGAACTGTGATGAAAAATATTTTGAAGGTTTCAAAACTGGATTGTTACTTTATCAAGTCATATTTTAGTTTATGTAGACTTATACACTTACCTATGGGAAAATCATACCCTGTAAATAATATAAACTGCCTATGCAAGACATTTCATTTTGTTAAGTATTACAAATTTTTGTGTGATTTCACTCTCCAAATTTTTATAGCACTGCAGATTCTACCTTCTTCATAATTTTCTTTAAAATACAGGAAAAATGTAAAGCTAGCATTTTATATGAAAATATATGTGTATATAACAGAGAAATTTGCCCAATTTTTCTGAAAAAATAAGTGTGTCCTTATAAATTTTTCATTGAAAACTTTCATTTTCTTTAAATCCTTCAAAATTAACTGATCAAAGAGGTAGTTGTTGCACTGTCTTGGGAATTTAAGATCAGTTTCTCACTTTTCAAACAGCTGATATTTTATAACTGGTAGTTAATTATATGTGTTCTGTTAAGACAATAATTGCAAGCAACAAAATTTATATGAGTGAGTGTCACCCTAGCCAGCAAATAAAATTTCCATTTATTTTCCCTTCAAATTCATTATCTATTTAACAACTTATTGCTCATATTAAGACATCATATTAAAATAAGGTTTTTTTGTTTCCATAAGTCTATTGAACTCTCAATGCAAACGAATATTAAAAAGCTCTGAAAAAGAAGGGATATGGCTTCCAAATGAAACTGTCAAAATGTGCTTTTACTATTCAATTCCTTGCTGAAATAAAGTTTTTGACAGAGACATATGACAAATTTAACAGAATCCCTCACTCTTAAATTGCAACAAAAATAGTGACCATGCTCAAACCCAACGGGAGCTGTAAAGAGACCGTTAGTTCCCAACAAGGGTCCCAGTACTTTCTGGCTGTGCTGCACTCTACATGCAGGCAATGTCCTTCCTCTGGGTCAATCAGCAGACTTCATACAGCAAATTCCTCCCTAAAGTCAAGTTTAGCAATTCATCAGAACCACAGGAAACCTAAAAATCTACAACCAAGTAACTAAGATTGTACTAACCAAAAAGAGACCCTTACCAAGATACCGCAAACTACCTAGCAAATTAATTGTTCTGAATTTCACCTTAGAAAAAAACCAATAACCCATAGGGGATGGATTTTATTTTTATTTTTTTTTTAACTGGTTCTCATTAAGTCTTTTTGTGGAGGATGAACATACTGAGATGACTGATTAATTTGAAACCCTTCACTCCAATTAAAAAAATCCCAAATTAGTCACTTCTCTGATGAGGTATTTGAATCCCCAAAAGTCTCAGGCTAGGCTCCTAAGATCCACAGGCCTTTTTTTTGCCTTGACACTTAGTGATGAAGACATCACTTACAGTATATGTATTTTGCTTCTGCAAGTGGCACAAATAAAAACAGTAACATTTTCTTGAAAAAAGTTGAGGAACACCATCTCTGCAACTTTGTAATATGTATTAATATACAATTATTATTTTTTTAAACAATAGTTTAGTGAGAAAAATAATGCCTTTAACATAGCAAAGCTGTCTTAAATGCATACAGATATATATATATAAAAATATGATAGCAGGGCAATGTCTCTGCAAAGAATAAACAAGTTCTAGAATCTGATGGATGTTTTTGTGCAACTCCATGGCTTCAATCAATATTTAAGTTTCTCTATGGCATTAACGTTTGTTAAGAGAAATAACAGACTTCAGTGAGTTTGAAAACAGCTCTTAGTGGCACACAGACCATTTCGTCGTACCCAGGAGACACACACTACACGGAGGCACGAGAGAATTTTTAACAGCCAAGACACACTGGTCCAGCAGGTACCAGGCAGGGAACTAGAGCATCCCTTCGGAGCACCCTGACTCTGACTCCACCAGTCACTGCCAAACAAGCCCAGGCAGGTCACCTCCTCTCTCTGTGCCAGCATCCTCTCCATCTAACCCTTCTTTGCTTTACGTATATAAATAAGGAGATTGCAGATCTACTCAGAGAACACACAATTTTTGTCTACATCATCAGGAAAGTAGGATCTCATTGTGGTTTGAACAACAGCACTGACATTCAAGGAAGTGTTGGGTTTGGGGGTTTTGTTTGGTTTTTTATTTCATGTTACACATACATGTAAACATGGATTCAGAAGGCACCTACAAGGCTTCTCTGAACTATATATGACACAGTAGAGAATCATGCTGTATTTACACATCTCCTGTTCACCACAACGTGTCTTTGCACCACTTTTAAGTAAGGACAGAGGATTGCACTAGTGATAGAGCTAAAATGGAGCAATGGGACCTGTTATTATGCGTATATATAATGGCTCCATCACCACACAATTAGCCAAGAGACTGTGACCTGTATTCTAGATCGTGTTGGATGCTGTACTACACAGCCCTCAAAGGAACCAATTCATAAATCTGTGTTCTCAGAGTTAAAATATAAATTTATTTTTCCTTGCATGTGAACACTATCAAGCGTGGCTTCAACTTGGAACATGAAGCAGCTAAAAAGAATGAGCAAAAATGCATAAATGTGAGAAGACAAATTTAAGGTCCCCAAAACCTACAGCAAGAAAACAATTAGCACAAAAAAAGATTTCAGCTTCAGGATGCTGTACTTTCAGTCTAGTGAGTGAAGTCTTTAATATTCAACTCCTGCAAAGCCATTTGTAATAACCTACTCCAAGCATATTTTAACATAAAAGCAGTAAGGTATATCAACCACATAGAATATTTACACTTTGTTAAAATAGCTAGCTTTACACTTTATAAGTTACTGTGTTAGTCATTCATTTTTCAAAGTCATGATTTCAAGTTTTTCTTAACAATTATCTTTCACAAATCAGCTAAGAAGTCTATTATGAGAGCAGGCATGCCTATATTTAACAGTATCCTAGCTGAAAATGCCGATAATTGTGTGAGCAAAGTTATCCAAGATTTAGCACTACTGTACCAGAAAAGACATGCATACTTCAGTCAGTCTGGAAGAGGAAGCAATTGTTTCCTATAATACTAAATAAGTGTGTGGAGGGTTGCTTTGTTGGTTTGTAATAGATCATTTAACCATGAAAAGCTGCCTAGTTTCATTGTATGCTGGATTATTTAAAATGTTGTTACCAGTGGACGCGATAATTCACTCAAAATAGTTAAGTATGACAAGATACTAGGAAGGAAGGGTACCAACAGACATTGAACACTGCTGCAAGTTATGTAGAAAAGACAGAATGGTAATAGGCATATTTACAACAGACCTTACATGAATATAGAGAATATTTTCATTTACAATAACCAGAAGTTCTATTTCTATTTAATTTCTTGTTTTTAATGGTATAAATGCCAAGTAAATCATTAAAAGAAATGTCAGCTCTATCAGTGGCAGCTGCTCTTACTACTAAAAAAGGAGGGGAAGTGTAAGAGCAGGGCAGCCAGCAAACCCCACAGCGGTCTGCAAAGTCACTAGTGGGAAAACAACAAAGGCCTTTCCATGCAACTAACACAGATGTGCCCATAGCCAAACTGTCAGAAACAGTTAAGATGACAGCTACTCACAGTTCATTATTTCCTTCTCACAGGTCACTGGGTGACAAGCTGGGTCACCATGCTTTGTCGGCTGCTACAGTCTTCCCCAGCCCCCCTCACCCCCCCAGTTCTTATTCCATTTAAATAAAGGTAAGCTGCTCAAACTGATATACTAATGTAAACAAATATCTGCAAATGCTTTCCGAAAATGGGAATGTAATGTTTATTATACCTTCCTTTCATTTTCAGATGGATATATAACTTTTCCTCTCCGTGATGAGTGGAGAACTCGATTTGTATCTGTAGCAGATATAGCTATTAGAATAATTTTGTCAAGATGTGACTAAAGCAGATAATGAAAGCTAATTTGTCACCGATTCAATGCTTTAACCTTTAGAACACTTACATGGCAGATATATCATGGAAAATCATTGCAACTCAGTGAAAAGATGTTTTTCTCATAGAGGAGTTTTCACAAATAGAAATCTGAAGGGGTACTTAAAATGAATACAGACTTTTTAAATGTAGAAAATACAGTCCAAAGCACTTTTTTGTGGAACATGTATAAATAGATTTTAAAAATAATCCAGTCATGAATTAATTTTTTTAATACATTCTCATCTGTCTTCATGGAATAATCAATTTACAATACAGATGTAGATTATGACTTTTACCTATGTTTTGCCCACTTGGAATTTAAAATGAATGAACAGTGTATAAAGAATCAAGGTCAAGCATTTGCTTAGCTGTTACAAACAATTGTATCAATTCATAGCTGTGTCATTGACAGAAGTGGTAGAACATTTCCATCTCCTTAGGGGTATTCCTTAGTCATTTTCCCTACACTAATAAGTCTTATAAAAATGTAATAACTGAATTTGTCCAAGTGATTCAGAAAAATTAAAATGAAACCCACTGTCCCAGATGTGTGTGTCTTAGTATTAAATATGACAAGGTCATAAGCATTCTGACTCAGATCCAAAAATGCTTGTACCTAGCATGTACTTAACTTGGAGCATACTTAAATGCATATCTGGATTGGAGACAAAATACACAGAAACTTGTGAAATCAAGCTTACTTATGGAAGCAAAGTGATCCAATAAGGCCTGAAACCAAAACTGCATTAAAACAGGTGATTAATTTTAGAAATGTGACTAGTGCCTTTTAAAGGGACAATTCACAAATTGAATATACTGCTAGGACAGCACAAATCTGTTATAGTTGATGATACAAGAGCACTCACTTACTTTCCTAGTTGGGCCCAACAAGATCATAACAATCAGAGAAGTAATTTAAAATGCTGTCTGAAGTTACAGGGGTTACATTTCCACAAGGTAACACCCAAAACATTAAGTTATTTTCTTGACCCAGGCAAAGACGTGACTATGTAACATCTTTCTACAAGTGTCCATGAAAAAAACAATTCTTGAGTGAAAGGAGGCAATGGATTTGCTGTTTCCCATACGAGAACAGTGAGGATGAGAACAAGGATGGGAAGGAAATTGGTGGCCATTAGTTACTTAATTAAGTCATTAGTTCTTGTGCACTGAGGGAAATACATAAATCACAGTCATACAGCTCACCTCTCTACTCATCCTTATCCTAAAGGCCTTCTCAGCAACTTGAACCCTCCATGTCTAACAACTAGCTTATGACTGGATTTTGGTCTGTTTGGGGCAACACTTGTCATTTAGAAAGGATTTTTTCATCAGTGGTATTTGCTAGAATGGATAAGTTTTTCACCTTTCTCATAGAAACTCAGGGATTCAGTCAGGTAACTCAGAGATGAGGTTCAGGTTTTCAGATCTTATAGGCGTAATATATCATGTAAATTGTTGTGGCTCACCATGAAAGTGTGACTGTTTCTCAGAAACCAAACAAGAAAAACATTATGAATGACAGCTCTGAAATGCGTATTCCTCCAAAACACTAAGCTGGAAAAGGAAACATTTAGGGCAGGACTTGATAGCTTAAAAATAGACACTTGCTGGTATTTGAGACTGCTAATGTACTCAAAGGATCTGCATAGTTCTTACAGATACAACACAAGGCTGGCAGGAGACTTGCAGTAATCTGAAGCAGCTGGAAGCCAGGTGATATAGCCCTCAACACCTAAAAATTATCCTAAACACATATGTCTGGGCAGCTGAGTCTCCTTTTAGAGACACAGTTCCCTTTCTTTCTCAGTAAGCCAAAGTTTTAAAAAAATCTACAAATGTGTTTAGCAGGGCAGTTAACCAAAAAGCATTTTATAAAAACCAGTTGAACTTCTTTGGAGGAACAGTGATCATAATCTTCACTTTATCAACCCCTACAGCTGGACAACTCCTGAAACAAAAATTCTAGGACACAGAAATATAGTTTCCTCTACTAACACACAATTCATACCTCATTTGCACTTACGACAGTTTTTCATGTTATTTTGTAAAGGAAGGCAAATTTTATTGCTACTCGGAAATTGAACAGCTTTTCAAATCACAAAGGATAAATAAAATCCTGTCTCCTATTTCTTACATCCCCTTTCAGGCACTGAAAGCATCCTACAAACTACAGAGTGGAATGTGGCAGCTATTTAACAGAATACATTAGTATTTGTCACAGTCTAGTGAAAAATTGCAGCAAAAGAGAATTTAAATTACTTAGTACCTCCCATAGTGGAGGTAACTGCAGAAGTTTTGAATTAGTTACCATTGCTATTTAATGCCAAATATTTCTGACAAAGTTATTTTAGTATTAAAATGTATTTTTTCTCTATTTAAATCTAGTTCAGGAAAATGCTTTAGACCGCAAAACTCCACTTTTGGAGGGAAGAGATAAAGACATAGAAAGTCAAGCATTCACTGCTTAAAAGCTATCCTGACTGCAGATAGCTTTCTAAATCAAAATGTCTGTGTTCTGCAAGAAGATATTTTTAGCTTAATATTTATATACTGTTATCTGAAGCTAAAAGCACAGACATTTAGTTGAAGCAGTTTCACTTATCCCATTGTACTTAAATGAAGTGAAATAGTTTGTAGTGACCCTGACATCACATTGCATATTTAGAGCATAACAATTCATACTCAAAGCACTGTGGAGAAAATGATCTTGTATAAACCTTCACCTTATATTGCAGAAGGCATCTTTTGAAAGAGCCAATGTAATCAATATTAACTGTGGTACTTTTGTATATGTCGTAAACATACAAGAGTATTTACTAATAGTTAAATCATTTATGTTTAACAAAGCTTTAAAGTTATTTGACTAATCAAAAAACCAAAATTACTCAAAATACAGGTAGCCTACCTCTACCTATGCAGTTCCCCAAAAACTACTGCTAGCCAATACCTTCAGATACCTCAGTCATTTCACAGTCTTCAGACATATTTGAGAAATATTTTGGACACTAAAAGACTAAATATTTGCAAGATAATATTATAAATGAAACACCAGAAATACTAGTCCTTGAAGGAGGACCAGAGGAGCAAATCTATGGGTTCTCTAAGGGTAATACTTCCAAGGGAAGAGTTACAATAACCTAGATAAACCAAATCTGGTTGTTGCTTGCAGTCACCTGTAAATTACTGTTATCGACTTATTGCCAGTAGTAACAATATCATCAACTAGTAGTAGCAAGATCATCAACTTTCATTCTAATAGCAAGTGATGTCTTGTGGTCTTTGATCTGAATGGAAGGTCCATTTTTAAAATGTTTTGAACTAAAAATACCCCAAAGCTCAAAAATAACTAGCCAAATGCCATTTGTAAAAGAGAGTTTCAGTTATCTAAAGAAAGGCTAAGTCTTTTGCCTGCTGTAAGTAGAAGCAATTAAGAACACTACTATTTATTTTTTATTCAAATTAAAATACAGTCCTATATTGAAAGCGACTGCATCACTTGGTATTTTGGCTCATCGTGACTTTCGGGTTTCTAACAAAACCTTTACCATTTAAACTTAAGTCTTGTGGCACAAAATGTGTCACAACGTTGATACAAGTCCTATGTCTTTATGTAATTTGTGTGATGTGAGGATTATAGATAAAAAATTAAAAAGTAAATTTGCAATTACTACCAAACATCATCCACATCAATCTTCAAAATAAAATAAAAAAAGCACATAAATGTCACCCCTTTTCATTAATTTTGGTCAAAATCCCTGTTTGCTTATCAGCCAGAGGGTTTCTGAGATATTTCAATAATATCCAGGAAATCAATCTTACATGAAACTGAAGGAAAACATCTAATGTCATTGAACAATAAATATCAGTTCTGTCAGTGGCTTACCTTTGAGCTGAGGCCTTAGGATGTTTCTCTTCTAGTTTCCTCACCAGTGCCACTGTCAGCTGTGTAGTCTCCCCTAGGGGATCTGCAGGCATTAAATGGGCGTCCAAAGGTCCTGAAAGTTGTTTCTGATTGGGGTTGCTGACATTTTTTTGCAGAACCTAAGAGATGGAAGTACAACCGTGTAATTTATATATTGCTAATTAAAATAATGTGTGTCTACTTTTTCAAGTAAGGCTGTTGATTAGCAGAAAATGTCAGAAATACAAATAGCTATGTCAAGATGCATCAAGAAGCACAACTCTAGAGATCTAGTGATTTTTTGTTTGTTTCCCTTCCTTACTTGAGTTTCTCCACATAGGAAATAAGAAATTCAAAAAATTTGTCCTACATGGGCTATAAGCGTAAACTGTTCTGAGACACAAATATATATAATTTTTTGTTCATTAAAATCCTGTATATAACTATTATTTGTCTAATATATAAATATCTTATTAAATTAAGAAATCAAATGAGGTTATTTATTTAAGGAAATAAGTTGACTTCCACACTGATATTTCTCTTTTCAAAATGTGTTTTTGAAAGGAATGTCTCTGACCTGCCTCTGGCTTAATACTGTGACCTCTTCTGCTGAGCTGCTGTCTATCTCCTGATGAGCTGCAGACCAGGCCCCATGGTGAATGCGGTTTTCTGTCTGGGTCACCTCCTCTCTTTCATTTAGTTCCTCTAGGTAGGTCAGGACAAACTCAGGGTAAGCCTGTAGGAAAGGACAAAGGCAGAGGAATAACGAAGACAAACATCAGCTACATCAGCAGAATCACAACAGTCTAAACACCAGGAACAATGGGAAAAGTGGTTGTTGATGTACGAAATGTCACAACAGTTGCTGCATGTAAATAACTCTGTGCTTCACAAAGTTTTCAAAGTCAGTGTTAGATAGCGACATTTTCGTATACACTAAAGTGAAAAACGTAAAAAATATTTGAATATTATGTATCAGTTTAAGAATAAAGACCAACAGCTCTCAAAATGAAAATTCTTATAAATAGGAAGAAACAAAATTTTGTATTCCTGTCTTTAGGTAATATTTAACTAAGTATAGGTGACATTTAGGTAGGCTTTTCCATGTAATATATTAGAAGAATTTAAACCAGCATATTCTGAAATCACAACACATCACATACAGAAAAAGCCTTCCTGATGGTTTTGAAATCAAAGAACATTTTACTACTTTAATTCATTAATGAAGTCAATTTGCCCTCTTAATACTCTTGATCCTTGCTTACATGGCAAAATGCCCCAAATAAAAATAAACAATCACAACTTAACAATTACATTCTGTTGAATTTGAGACATTAACATCTCAGCTATTTAACCTTATAATACCCAGATCTTGTACCATGGTAACATGATCAATTTTATTTCTTTATCTGAGTCTGTGAAATGACTTCATGACCGTTTCTCAGGTGCTACTTCAATTCAAGCAGTAGTCAGTCCACTGTGCTCATGAAGAAATGGGCAGAATCTTACTTTATATGAAACATTTTTTAATTATAATGAAAATTGTAGTTTAAATTTCTGTGAGCACCTGTACTAGTTTTAATAGAAAATGTATAGATATTAACCACACTAAATTAGACCAAAAATAGGAGCTATTCAAATACTTCCACAGTTAACACTTTAACAAATTGAAATCAATAAACTATTAAACCCTCATGGTTACAGAATGAAGTGTCTTACAAGAACAGAATGAAGTGTCTTACAAGAACAAGAAAAGCCATCTTTTTCTGTTCCATTACTCATTAGTGAATAAATATAAGCAATCTCATTTATAAGGCAGGTAACACTACAGTAATTAAGAACTTGGGCATATTTTCCAAAGCCAATTCTACATGGATATCCCACAGATTCAGTGGAACTTCTAAGCTCAGAATACCAGAACTGAAACCTACCCTCAAGTTCCGAGAAGACTTTTTTGCTCATATCTTAAGAATACTTTATAATATTAAAATATTTTGCTGTTTTGATCTTGAATTTCACTAGACATTCCTGACAATAAAGCTCTGGTTTTAGCTTCAGTTGCCTCACTGTTTCTTTAGCCTTCTGTCAGACTTTCCCCATGAGTGCAGATGTTTTCAACTTAGGAATATTTATATTTTACTTTAAAATAAATCCCTTCAACAGCAAAAGTACAACAAACAGTGGGGTGCTTTTATTTCTTAAGGAATAAAATTCTTCACCAATCAATAATACTAACTCTCCTGCTGTTTTATCACCTTGTATAGACAATATATTATGAAACTTTTCTCTCCTGCTTCATAGTTCCATCCGCATTTTAATTTTGATGTAATACACTAACTTAGATTTCTGCTATATTTTTCAGACTTGGCTGCATGAATAATGAGCTAAGATTCCATTTCTTTAAAGACAAATTCCTCCTCTACAAGCACTTTCACGCTCACTTTACTTACCAAGACAAGTGATTCTGGTTTCTCTCTCTCTCACTTTTCACCTTTTCTGCCCGACCCCATGCCATCGCTGCTTCTGTGCCAGAAGAAAGCATTTGGCAGCCATGCAATGAATACAAGCAGAAAATTGACCTAAGTTAAAATTAACACAGTAAAATTATAGTTATTACCCATATTTGTACTCAAATCCAGTTCCCTGTGTGGCACACTTGTGCCAGAATGCCAGGCAGCATGGAGCTGGTGTGGGAGTCCCTGGCTCTGCTTGATTCAGCTCAAGGGCTATCAGTCTGCATGTCCTTTATGCTTAACAACTTCTGTAGGTTTTCCAACAAACCTCTCTTCTTCAGGAAAGTGAAGAAACAAAACAAAATCCCAGTGCAGAATGCAACAAAAGCCTCAAACCTTCCCAGGACAAGAAAAATAATTTCCCAGCTAGTTCAACCCTTAAACAAATACAATACTTTGGAAAGTTTTATTTCTAGTCCAAAATGTGTTCTGCCATGTCTAGGATACATTTTGCTTTCAGCGCACACCACTTATGCTGGAATCTATTGTGAAATACATGTTCAAAACTCAGAGCATGTTAAAGAGCACTATTAGCTTATCTTGCTTATTTTCTAGAATTGATAGTTGACTTATACTCTTATTTTAAGTTATCCATAAAGTTAACATGAATAAGAGTACATAACTTGACCTATCACAAATATGGATATCATTAAATATTAGTCTATTAACTAAAAATGTAAGGGAAAAAATATCAAGATTAATTTGTTGTTTCTGCATAAGTACAGTTTGGGAATCAGGAAAGTAATATCAGGACTATATTATAAATCAACATCTTAAAAAATACTTGATGATTTTACTGTTTTTTCAGAACAAGCTACTATTCTCTGACATAAGTAAACCATACCTTGATTGCATAGGGGACGGTATATGCATAGAGGAGAGTATGTTAATGGCAAACACAGTAAGTAGTAGGTATTAATTCCAAGAAAGTGAGTTTACTTCTCAATCTGAATGTGTCACATATCATTACAGTGTATTATGCTGCTTTCCTTTATGTCAGTTTTTGTTGGCCTACATCTGCTACAACTTAAAATAACATGACACTACAGATAAAGTGAATGTGATAGGAAATATAGAATGAAATACACCATACTCCAAAGAGATCTACTACTAACTGCTAGCATTTTTTCCTGATAAAAAGAAATACAGGCTAGAACCAAACAGTGTAATAGTTATTAACTCTCAGAAACTTTAGAAACCTTTCTCCTCATGATATACAAACTACAATAATTTTTATATAAATAACAAACAGTATGCATAATGAAATAAAGAACAGTATAGCTGACAACTGTATTTTTATTTAATGATGATCTGAATCATTCTAGCATAATACCAGATAACAGACAAAACAATGGGAACATGGTCTCCATTTCATCTGACCTTTGGAGTTGTGTGAGTAACAGAATCTAATCTAATGTCCAGATGAAAGGATGAAAAAGGAGGGTTGATGCTAGAGAGGAGCATCTAGTATTGACTTTCTACTGGACAGTGGTTCTCTGCAATTTTCCCAAGGTTAACAGGATATAATGCTGCAGATGTTCCTGACACTTCTGTGAATGTCTTCAAAATGTTTAAATGCTGAGAAAAAGGTACAATTTAAAGGATCTTCAGAGGCATGAATCGCTGGCTATAACCCATGGGTATGCTCATGCAAAACTACCTCTTAAGGATTTATTTGAAGAGAACAAGGCTGCTGGGGATAAACCCCCACTTCTGTAAGTACTCTACCACCATTCCATTGCTGTCCATGGATTCCTGATAGTAACTTGCATGAACCAGCTGATCTACAAAACATCAGACTTCAGACAAACTGCTGACCGAGATCCCTGGCCATAACAAACGCAAATGAAGACCAGCTCCTCTGTCAACACCGTGCACTGAAGACCATTGCCCTTGCACCATCCAGGTTTTTGTTGTCATTCAAACACTTGATCTGACCAAACTAGAAGGGAACCTCTCAGCAATATATTTTTCCCAGAAAATATATTTTGTTTTAATCAACAATCTATTTTAAAAGGGCTATATTCTTTAGCCATGCAAGAGTAAGAACAACCGAAGAGTAATTCAATATTATTTTGAAAAAACTTCTGTTGCAGTAACTTTTTCTACTTCACTGGGGGAAGACGTGTTTCTAAATTTGGCATTTCTGCATAGACCTGAAGAGAAAAAAAAAAAACCTGTTGTTATTCAGTGTAGTTCTTAGGACACCTGCTTTGACAGAGGATTTTATTAAAACTCATTGAGATTCATCCATAACAACATTAAGGACTGTATTTTAAAATTCTCCCCACAGCACATTAATTTTGCACAAAGGTGTTGCATGATTTGCAATAAAAACAGGATGCCTCTAACTTCTTTAATCAAAGAACATTTCACTATTTACTAAAGTTTTTGCCATGTTTGCTCTATAAACAAATTCTTTGTGTTTTGTGCTTGTTAAATGTTAATAGAATGTGTTAGTAACATATCAAGCTTGAGCTTAAGGGTCTTAATTTCCATCCAAGAATGTGTTTTAAGCTTCTGTTAACAAATTTATATAAAAGCAGTGAAGCGTACAGCTCATTTTAGATGCCAATTGTTCTTTAGACTTCTTTTAGAGTTGCCTCACTTCTAAACACTGACTTGTAGTTATCACAGGTTACTATACTGATTAAAGAATAAGATCTATTTTTACTAGATAATTGAAATAAAATGTGCGCTACAGCTCAAGAAACAAAGCATTAAAAATGAAATAAAAATCAAAATTCACAAGTAAAATCATGAACTGGTTCCATTAATTTTAAGAAGGTTTTAATAAAATACAGTATGTTTCTATTTATTCACTAAATAGAAAATATTTATAGAGATAACAAACAGGAAATAATGCAGTGATAGCACAGCATCAAAATAGCAAACATAATTCATTGAAGGTTTCATATAGAAAAAGGGAACAACCTGAAAAAAAACAAAACACCCCAAATATCCAGCATTCATATAATGCCATACTTTACAGTAAATGGAGCCATTATTTCCTAAACCCACTCTTGATAGATGCTGCTTTTGTCCCTGTTACAAAATGAGTAATTCAGAGAGTTATACCTCATTTTAACCAAAACGCAAAAATAAATTAGCAGAGAAAATGGCATTCACACTTCAAATAACATGATTTCACAAGGAAAAAACACTTGATTTCTGAAACTAACACCATGAATAAGCATCTAATGCAGTAAATAAAGACGTGGAAAAGAAATATTATTCTATTGGATAAAAGGAATGGGAAATGCATCATGTGTTAAGACTTTTTGAAGTGAAAAGGAATTAATTTATTTTTATAATAATGCGAACTAAATCAGAAAAGCTACCTCAACCAGAACAGTTTTCTAGCTCTATATGATACCGAGGACACTGGAATTTTTAAATCAGGTTTGAAATTATTACATTTCCCATTAATGTTTAACCGTATTTGAACCCAAACCACGTTCATTATGAAAGAAAGAACAGATTTCTGAAAAAACTTTTTCTTTCTATCTAGAACAGAGTTTCAGTTGGAAGGGACCTACAATGATCATCTAGTCCAATTGCCTGACCACTTCAGAGGGTACCAAAAGTCAAAGCGTATTATTAAGGGCATTGTCCAAATGCCACTTAAACACTGACAGGCCTGGGGCATCAGCTGCCTCTCTAGGAAGCCTGTTCCAGTGCTTGACCACCCTCTCGGTAAAGAAATGCTTCCTAATGTCCTGCCTAAATCTCCCCTGGCACAGCTTTGAACTATTCCCATGCGTTCTATCACAGGATCCCAGGGAGAAGAGCTCAGCACCTCCCTCTCCCCAGGAAGCTGCAGGGAGCAGTGAGGTCGCCCCTCAGCCTCCTTTTCTCCAAACTAGACAAACCCAAAGTCCTCAGCCGCTCCTCCCAGGACATTCCTTCCAGCCCTGTCACCAGCTCTGTTGCCCTCCTCTGGATGCACTGGAGTACCTTCAACATCCTTCTTAAATTGCGGGGCCCAGAACTGCACACAGTACTCGAGGTGAGGCTGCACCAACTCTACATGCAGCAGGATAATCCCCTCATTTGACCGGCTGGTCGTGCCGTGTTTGATGCCCCCCGGGATGGGGTTTGCCCTCTGGGCTGCCAGGGCACACTGCTGACTCATACCGAGCCTGCTGTCAGCCAGCACCCCCAGATCCCTTTCCGCAGGGCTGCTCTGCAGCCACTCCTCTCCCAATTTACACTTGTGCCCAAGCATTACCCCATCCCAGGTGCAGAACCTGGCATTTGAACTTGTTAAATTTCATCCCATTAATCATTCCCCAATGCTCCCGTCCTATATCTAGATGAGATCCCCCCGCAAGGCCTCTCGTCCCTCAAGAGAGGAAACAGCACCTCCCAGTTTGGCATCATCAGCAAACCTGCTAATGGTGCGTTCAACTCCTGCGTCCAGATCGTTGATAAAGATGTTGAACAGAACTGGCCCTAGAACTGAACCCTGATGAACACCACTAGTGACTAGTCACCAGCCAGATGTAGCCCCATTCATTTTCTCAAGACATATATAGATATATATCATTTTACTTGTGAAACCCAAGATATATTTCTGTATGTACATATGTAACATTTTATTTCACTAGCTGTATTAATAAAATACTCAATAAATACATCAGAGTATCATATTTCCCAAAAATAATAATCTAAACCTGATTTTCAACCTCAGAATTGCCTTCATTTCTGAGGGTTTACAAAGAAACATTACCAAGCTTTGAAAGTCTAGCATATTGGAATGTAAAGCCTTTGTAGTAAGATTCTTGAAGCCAGTCCAAATTTTTAGTTATTTATAGGTTAAAAAAGAAGTCGAAAATCAGCTCATGATTCAAACTATACAAAATTAATCAGCTGAACCTGACTAGTTTCTTGTGGTCATTTCTTCATTACAACTAACCTTTCTTTACATAGCAAAAGAGACACTGAATAACATTTTTATGCCAGATATGAAAGTTGCTAAGAAGGAAAGGAAAAGTTTGTATTCCTGTAACTAAGACAAGAACTGCAATCTCCTTGTCAATCTGGCAAGCTCTACAAGATTAGATAAACTGTAAATTATCTTATCTATATTAACTGAAGAGAAATCAGATAGTCACAAAATTTAAATTTATATTCCACAGGAAGAACTGCTAGAGTTGTATGATATAAAGATAACTTTACCTAAGTTTGATATGTTTTTTTAAACTGAAAAACAGCTTCAAAAAACAAAAGGTACTGCATGCATACAGAAAAAAAATTATGATCCTGATGCTTAAAATACAGTTTACATTCCTACTTTCTCTGAGATTTAAAGAACCCATATAACACAGGTTTTCCTTGAGCCTTAGAGAAAAAAGTTCATGCAAAAATCTTTAAATTTGTTGAAAGCATAATATTCCTGGCAAATTCAAAAGTCCAAAATTCAAATAAGTTTTAGTTTATGTTGGTTTGTTTTTCTTAATTTCAGTTTTCCAAATTTCTTCACCCTCTATTAATTTTGACATTTTATAGCTGTCTAAATAGTTTATTTTTAATGTGACAGTTGAACAGAGGTTGCTTAAATAGACGCAATTTTATCAAATCTTGAAATAGAAGCTGTTCCTGCTCTGTAGTTTCAGGGTGTTTACAAAAAACACATTTCTGAAGTAGTGTCCTACACCAGGCAAGAAAGAATTCTTTGCATGCCGATATACAGACAGTTGCTCAAGGATATATCAGCCAGCCAGGATCATGCGTGTCTGACTTGCATAACACTTGCTTTAAATGTAAATAAATCAAAACTAGGTTCAGTACACAATCTTATTCATCTGGGACATGTCTTGGGAATGTCTAGCAGAGGTAGGGGTTATTCTTCCCCTAAGTGTCAGCGAGTGACAGATCTCAATGACACCCTGTGCTATTTTTCTACAGGGAGTACCAAGAAGTAGAAATATACAGACTTACTACAGATCTTGACATCCCTAACAGTCCCAGGGTATCCCATCAGCCCCTTTAGGTTATTTCAATTTGATCTACATATCCATGAAAATAAAAATCAATGTGCCCAATGGTCTAGTAAAACATTCACCCTATCTTATGCAGTTGTTTCTTTTCTGTGAAGTCCAGGCATAAAAGGCACAGTGACCCTTGGAGCTATGCCATTGGGAACATATCCATCTTCGCAAATGATCTCTCATGCTGAACAAGTTAATAGGTATAACCTATTAAGAGAACTTCCTCCTTGATTCTTCTGTGGTGGCCTAGGCCTAGTTATAGCGAAAGTTTTAAATATTTGCAGGTGATTTTACAGGAGCCATGTAGAAAGCCAGTAAGTGGATTCTTTTAAGGCTCTTGAAGGATAGGGAAGACTATCATCAATATCTAAATCTAGTGTGTACCTTTTCTGGTATAATCTCGTCACATCATAAAGGCTTCAGTTTACCAACAGTGAATTTCAGAACATTTCAATGACTGAGACAAAAATATGGATGGATACTAGGAGAAAAGGCTTCGGTATTGAATATTAGATCTACCATATTATTTGCCTGGGTTTCAAAGTCCTCTGAAATTAGCAAATATTTTCTCTGTTATGTCAGTGAAATTTGGCAAGATTTACAGATCTTATAAGGGAGCGAATCACGGAAAAAAATAGCATAAAAGAGAGACAGCAATGTTGAAGATAAGCAAAATATTTATAACCTGACATATTCCAGGTATACACAAACATACTCCACTTATGACTGGAGGCAGCTAAAACAGCCCTTCAAAATGCAACTTACTCACTGTAGGGCCAGAGTAAACTCAAAGCAATCCAGAATATACTATGCAAATAAAAACAAAATAAACACTGCTCTTTTAGTGGGGAACAAAGAGAAGAAAAGAAATATAGGCACGGGTCCTCATCTGAGATAAAATGGTACACTTCCACTAACTTCAGATCCGTACAAGATCAGAGGAAGCATTCACATCTGGAAACCAAATGCTGTACACTACACGTAACCCCTTTTTCTTTTCATATTTTGAAGTGGCAAAGTTCTTCAAATATATAAATCTTTATCAGCATTTAAAACATTCAATAGGTAAGGTATTATGATTCAACTGTAATTTAGTGACTAGTTATAAAATTGGAATTTAATTCCGGTCAGAATTTAAATATCAAACATCAGCTATAACAATGTGGATTATTATAGCATGGATGGATTACTTACTATATCAGATTTAACAACTACCAAAACCAAACAATATCACAGATGTGCCAATATTATCCAAAATACATGCATTATCTTATACACAGAAAAGCTAGTGCTGATGTAGAGTACCTTTCCTCTATACTTTAGTTTATATTCAGCTACAGATGTGCCACCACCACCAATTTCAACCGTAACTGGCTGACCAACAGCAAGGCAGCTCTGTACAGCAGCTCAATTCAGAATCCTTCCAGCCTTCCAATGAATGGAGAAAAAGAAAAAAAAGGGTTTGAATAAGTTAAAAGAACCAGAAAATTCAACAATGTGTCACAAATAGAGAGGTCATTATGCCTGGATAACCCAGGATATTAACAGTTGCAGAAAGTGAAACACTATCCACAACTTAGCAGTCAATGAGCCCTGCTCAGAAGCAGTGATCTTCTGTACAACAAGGGTGGCATTTTACAGTTCAGTGCAAAATGGAACAGACCCTTGATATCTTCATTTGTCCTTTTTCTGTGCATATTCCACAGTGCAATGATTTAGGGTCCATAACGTGTCACTTGTTATAACTATAGAGTTTACTTGAAATATGTATGCACAGGGAAAAAAAAAGTTCAGTGAACTGCAAAGATTGCAACAAATCTATAGTCTCTGAGCCAAGATAAAGTTTTACTCCAAGTCTGAAACAAAGCTGGTTAAACATACCAAAAGTCCAGTTTGAACTGCTTTTGCTTCACATGTGTGCATTTACTACAGAAGCAGATTGCTCAAAGCTTTGCTAGAAATCAATGGCTCAAAAGTATTTTTTCATTAAACTCCATTTAAAAATAGCAATGGCTATATTAATAATATCATTAAAATACTTTGTTTTCAACATTTTACTACACTGGCTACAGAGTAAGAAAAAATTAGGAATGGAGAGAATTGTTCTGTAAAGGACACTGTCAGTTACAATGACTGTCATCATTGCAAATTTCAGTCCTTCTTAAAAAGTTATAGTAGAAAATGCCAATAACAGCTATTCTAGGTTGGAAATATTGATAGGTTTTCTATATGTATTTCTATGAATGTTTTCTGCTTGTACATCTTTCTGCACAAGCATAAATAATCATGCTGAACCACTGATTAAGAGGTAATGTTACAAAAATATCAGTCTGCAAAAATGGTTTATCATTTCTAAGAAAAACCTGCTGTATGAATATAGCTTCATACCTGGAAATGTTTCAGACAATGTTATGCTACAGAACAGCAAGAGATAAATGGTAATTGAAGTTTACCTGTGTACTGTAGAAAGTCAGCAAAACATTTTTTGGTTCAATTAAGCATGAAAATAAATGTTTCAGCAGCACATCCAAAAACTGGACTGAATGATTTTATAAGTTCTGATACAGTTTTGTATCTGAGCTTTCACAGGTGTTGCATTTTCTTCTGCTACCTGAGGCCAGAAATGGAAACACCATGAGATAAGGTTTTCCTGACTTCCTGGCTTGACTGCAACAGAAAATACTGGAAATCATAAAAATGCCGGTTTCATGACCTTTTTGTACAAAAGCATTTTTAGGTAGATTCAAAGGAGCTTTCAGACTGCCCTGTGCTTAGTTAACTGAACTTCTGAGGGTCCTATGTTCAAACTTGGCTTCCAGTTACATGCTTCATATATGGGTTGCTTTTCACAACTCAATAAATGAATGTTTTCATGCAAAAAAAATCAGGTGAATCTCAGTTAAGCAGAATATTAAGATGCAAAGGGAGACCTGTGTGTCTTGAAAGAATGAAAAAAAGAAGAAAAGCTTTGAAATCACAAATATTAGTATTTCCATTACACAAAGATCATTGGTCCTTACTCAAATGTGATAAGGATAACATAGTTGGAGAATGAATAGAGGCATTATGCTGTTTATTGTGTATCTTGGAACCATAACAAGACCTCTATTACAAGACAAACTCTTACTCAGACAAGTTTATATGATAAGATAAACGGTCTCTTAAAACACATTCAATTCATTTTGCCACACAGTAGAATTAGACGCTTCAGTATATGCTTATTTCTTTGCAGTAAAATAAAGAAGGGATCGATCTTACATCACTTCAAAAGTCTATCAACATCCAGATTTGATAGGATTATTAAAAATTAATCCAGTTTGCTTTTACATGTTTCAAGTGTACTGTGAATCACTCCCATAAGCCATAGGAAAAATATAACTAAAAATAGTAAATTTAGAAAAGACATACACTGAGATTTCAGGAATGGACTTTGGATGGTCAATTGTGTGGGGTGAACAAGAAGATGGTTTCCATCTAGGTGTATCAGTAAAAAAAGATCTACGAATAGCAGAAATAGCTAAGATTAACTAAACTCTGTAAATCACTTAGACACACAACTTAAACTATAACCCCCCCAGAATGAGCTATTCGTATAATTTGCCCTGTAATTCTTAACAGAAATCAAAACTCCAAATAATAGTGTAACATTATCCCAAGCTAAACCAGCTAATTGGGTAAATACTCCTTCTGCTGACTGAATGATGTGCTACTTACAGTATCGCCATCTCCTTTCACATAAATCCACACAGTACAAGGAGTTCACATTTAGCAATAAAGTTGGCAATATGCTAATGTACTTGATGAGTGTGGAAAGGCTCTGTTGTTGCCAGACCTTTGACTTGAACTTGATAGGACTGATTTGGCAGTCAGCGACTGGTTACATTCATCAAGAGGTGAAGCTTCACAACAAAGATAATGTGGTGGAAGCAATTAGTATTCAGAACATCAATAATAGGTCTTTGGCATATGACTGTGGGCTAAGCAAGGCTTTAATAATATCTGGTATGTAACACACTTCAAAAGAAGCATATCACAAACTATTTTAATTTTATACTAAAATATCACCTGTTTTTCATGGAGAAATATTTTTTAAATATACCCTAGGGTTTTTTTATTTAATCCAAGCTGTACTGGTCTTCACAAACACATACTCCAAGATGTTTCTAAGCCTTCTCAAAGGTTAAATGTATTTGTTTTCAATTAAAGTGCACAATAAGGTGGCAAAATGCAGTTTTCTTCAGGAATTAGTTTGGAATGCTTAGCATTTACAATTTACCATGTCAGATTATGCTATATTGTTCAGTGCGGGTGAGTCAAGAATAGGACAGCAGTAGTAGTTTCCCCCACAGTTTCCTGTGTCTCCAACAGAATCCCTGCCAAGAAATAAAATTATTACTCTGGGCTAGCCAATAACTTGGTGTCAAAGACCCTGTCTCGACCCTTCTCTCCAGAATTCATATATGAACTCTCATTTGAATATGCTCCCTCTGCTGTCAGTTAAGGGAACGGAAAAAACGGGAATAGTTGACTGTGAAAGCAGTCCAGTTAAAGATGTGTCTCAAGGAGCTCTTTCACCCCATTTGCATTGTAGCAGAGTAGGAAGACCACAGTGAAATGCAGGATCACATCAGGTCTGTTGTTTCATAGAACATGTCTCATCAAGAAAACGCTTTTGTAAGGCTTTGGTGACAAAGGAAAAAAAAGATTAAGTCACAGAATCATTCGTGTTGCAAGGGACCTTAGGAGTTCATCTACTCCAAAATCCTGTTCAGAGCTGGATCAACAATCAATTCAAACCTAGCTGTTCAGTGCTTAGTCCTTTCAGGTCTTGAAAACCTCCAAGGATGGAGATTCCATAACCCTTCTGACACCTGGTTTCAATGCTTAATCATCCTTAAAGGGAATATTTTTCAACTGATATCATTAAACCTCCCCTTTCAATTTATGACTGTTGTCTTTCTCCCACCAAGGACCTCTGAAGAGCCTGGATTCATCTTACTAGTAACCTCCTTATAGGCATTAGAAGGCTGTAATTAGGTGTCCCTGAGGCTCCCCTGCTCCCGGCTAAACAAGCTCACTTCTCACAGCCTCTTTGCGCTCACTCCAGCCCCTTGACCATTTGGGTGGCCCTCCGCTGGACTCAAGTTTACCAACTTCTCCCTTATATCATTCTTCATTGCATAGTCTAAGTGCATATATAGCAATTGCTACAAACAGTAAATCTCCCACACAGCCCTGCAGTGAAAACGTATAGAAAAAAATTAAGAAAAATCCAATTCAATATGTGAAAACCAGATGTTAACTACATAGCCTCTACTGTATTTTTCTAAAACTTATGAACTTCATAAAAGTCCATATTATTTATTGCTAACTAGCCGATCTTCATACTATAAAAAGGAATTATTAAAACCATACAGATAACTTGTTTCCTGCTGAGAACAAATTATTGTTACTGAAGTTTCAAAATATCACTTTGCTAGTTAGGAAAATTCCATACTGGAAATAAGAGAAACAGCTACTAAATGATGTGAAAAATGTAAAAAAAAAAAAAATATATATATATATATATATAACACCTATATTTTGTTTTCTAACAAAATATGAGAGGAACACAGGGCTGAATCACAGAGGAAAAAACTTAGAAATTAAGTCTAATAATCAAATCCTGATTTTGAATGAGAGATAATTGGAATAAAAACCTAGAATGAAGTGAACTTTGCACTGACTTATGCCTTGTCTAGGCAAACTTACTGATGTAGGTAATTTGCCAGAACATCTGAGTAGCTGGAAAAGTGTATTTTAAGAGAAAGCAGCTCAAAATTAGATAGGAGTGGTAACGATTTCAAACAGATATCTTACTTCTGTTGTTCAGGAACTATCTGATATTCGGTTATTTTTCTATTCCTTATGGTATTTACAGGGTATTGATAAGGACAATGAGTTGCATTAAATTCTAGTGTTATTTTCAACTATGCCTTTTTCAAGGGAAGCTTAGAAGTTTTCAGTTATGTCTTTACTTTTCTTATCACTACTTGCTGTCATCAGCTTATGCTTCTGTGACCACAAGGCTTAGACACTATAATTCCTTCCAAGCACAGTAAAACTTTCTCTGCCACTTGATCAGAGTACAGGGAAAAAAAACAAAACCAAACACAAAAGCCAACTTCCCCTGCCCTCTCCCCTGTGAATAGTGGCTCAGAATTCCCTGCAATATTTTACTTCAAAAAAAATAGAAGCGAGAGGCTTATTTACACTAGAAGCATTTTAAGATTATTTTTTCCTCATGGTAACTTGTACAATCATTACACTGGCAAAATTAAAGAAACTAGAGATTATCTCCTAACAATTAAACTAAGGAATATCTTTTTATATTATATTATTTATGTTTTAGCCTGAGAGATTACTGTTCCTGCATGGTATAGATTCCCAAGTTACAAAATGCAATTCTCTGAAATTCAAATCAATCTAGCCTTTTCAACCTTGAAGAAATACCAAACCCACTGTTGTTGTCATGAGGGAAATATTCAAAATCCAGTGAGAGTGCAAACACAGTGAAAGAAGAGTCAGGTCTCCTTATTGCCCTTCCGTGGGCACTTTCAAGCCTTCTACAGCCCAAACCTGACAGAAATATCAGGACTGCCTTTCCTTCCATCTCCTCCTCCACACTTGTCGGGAGCCAAGATGATATAGCTCCCATGATCTTGTGATGCAAGGAAGATCAGAGTCCTTTTCATGAACAGCAACACTTCATTAGAAGTAACACTCACAAAGAGGTAATTGCAACAGATGTTTCATTGTATCTTCTTGGGGAATCAATCAGTGTAAGACTGATAGAAGGGACAATATTTCTGTTCAGGTTGATAATTTCCTGTTCGCTGTCCCAAAATGTAGCAGAACCTCTGCTGGTCAGTGCAAGATGGAGCAACACGCATTGCATAGACGAAATTCAGTCTTCAAAATGAAAAGAGCAACTAGTTACAGGAAAACAGAATTAGTGAAGCTTAGTTTATGGATTTATGACTTTGAGTTGGATTCACATCATATAAGTAGGCAAGGTGAAAAACTGCAGTTCAACAGCTCAGCTGTGAGACACAGTTCATGCCTTTGTGAATTCCTTGGTACCTAATTAGACTTGTGCTTATGCTATATTCTTTCTACCAACTGATATATTTTCACAAAACTTGAATGGCGTTTTTTAAAAATCTTACCTGTCAAATTTCACACTGAAATGACTTCATGATCTTAAGAAAAAAACCCAACACAACACAGGAATATGGAGACAGAGATACACTTTGTTCTTTGAGAAAACCAAACCAAAAATATCTAATACGGTTCTTAAAAGACTGTCGTGAACTTTAAACTTTTATAACATCCTACAAAATATGAATATTGTACATTCACACAAACAAGTCAGACTGCGACGCCCAGTTCAGCTACCCATACCGTTTATGTTCATGGTGATTTTTCACATTGTCACAAAAGATAGTATCACAGCCTATGGGTACAATATCTAGTAATCAGCCATGCATTAGCCAGAGGCCAGAACATCAGTGGTACTGATAGCTTCCGAGAGTGTTTTCTCTGGGAAATGCCATCATCATATTTTCTCAGTAGCAAAGGCACAAAACACCTTGGCATCAGCCAAAATAAATTAATGTTATTATACTTACAATTTTACTCTGTTAACAAAATCAAAGTATATCTATTAATACAAAATGCACTGTGGGCTTACAATGCAAAGCTAACTTTCTGTGTATACAATATTTTTTTATATAAGAGTTAATAAATTGGCCTATTTGCACAAGCAATGAAGAAAAATCTGTGAAGCATAGTAGTATTAATGAATTAATTTTAGGTTAAAGGTTTTAACATTTCAATATTTCATTTAGCGGTTGATCGCAGACGAAATCCCAGGAATACAAAGAGGCATCATGGTTGTGACAGTACATAGAGAGTCAACATCATGCTCCTCTTATCCCACTTGAAATGTTTAAAAATGCAGAACCAGAAGAAATAGCATCTATAGAAATGACTGGCCATTAACTTTCTTTTGGGGGACTTAAACTTTTTCAATTTATTTTACAGTTTGTTCAAGACTACCAGCTCATGAGAGTCAGTTACAGAGGAATTAGCTGAGCTAGAGCAAAGTTGCAAACAAAGTTGAAAAAGTTTGTGACGTTTGGAAAGAGCAAGAAAAATTATACCAATTGTTTTACTGTGCCACACAAAACTATTATATTGCACATTACAGACAGGGTGCCTTTATCGCACTTACAAGTTTTCTTTAAGCATTCATAAGACAAACACCAGATTCTCCTTTAATAAAATTATAAAACTTAGAAATGCAGACAAGAGTATAACACATCTAATAAAAGCCTACATAATAAAACAAAAAATGTAAATTGGAGAATAAAAAAGGGTTTATTCACTAGTTAGCTAAGTGAAACTTCTTAATATTAAAAAATATTGGGGGGGGAACTTCAATAAAGAATGCTAATGCAGTCAGATCAATACTGTAAGTAACGTAAGTTTTTTCCTCTTATTTTTTATATTGACAAAATTCATTCTAATAACTATAGTTTGACAAAGTATTTATAATAAAGGGCTAAAGCTCTACTTAAGGTGTTTGAGACCCATTTATGAATTATTTTCATCTGTTATGCTTTCTTCTATTGAAAATACCTTGACTGACTGATTATACACAACATGCAACAGCATGATGGAAAGTCAGACTTGAATTATCCATAAACCACCGAAAATTTCCCACTATGAATGAAAGAAATTATTAACCTTTACAATTTAAATTGTTCTACATTCTGCAAGAGATCAAGAGCACAGAAGGGTACATAATAACTCTTTTAAAACTCTTAGTAGAAATAGACTGCTGAACTCTACAATGGCAATACTTATTTGTCAAACACCCCCCCCAACAACAACAACAACTCTCCCCCTAGCCCCACCAAAAACCTAAAACAGCTGAAAAAATGCTGAGAGATTATATCAGTTGACGGTTGTCTATCCCAACTTGCTGGTTTATAGATGATCTTTCTCAGTGATAAAAGAACAACAGGTTGTAATTGTCAAGGTTAGCTACAATCCCAGGCTTATGCACAAGGATTATACATCCTGAATTCTCCTCTGCTGGAAAGGTTTTACTTGGCAATAAAAGATTAAAAGTAACAGCCAGGGGCTCAGCTCTAATACCTAAATCTGAAGACATTTTTAAAGTATATACATCCAGAACATGCATCTGAGCCTTTTCCCTCTTAGTGTAATCCTCTTAGTGCTTTCTGTACCTCACTGAACTTTAAGATTCTGAAAATAAAAACACTGTATCTGGCACCTTTACCCTGAATTTAGCTTTAAAGAGTCCCTCTTGAAGATATCGCATTACAATTTATAATATAGTGTTCATTCCACATGCATAACTGTTGGATTCTTTCATTCTGTTTTCTAATATCAAAGCCAAAAGATATAAGCACAATTCTGGTTTCAAGTTTGTATCAGCTATTCCCTTCATTTTTATAATATATTTGCACTAGAAATATTCAAATGTTCCTGGTCATAAAATGGCTTTGAGAGACATTAGATAATTGTGAGCTAATATACAACCACTGCATAATGAATAAACAGTGTTTAAGTTGACTATTTTGAAAAAAATGTGAAACAAATTACTATTCTGTTCCCAAAATGAAGTTGGGTAAAACTGAAGTCTTCAAGTCAGAGAAGTCCTAATCAATTCTAGCTTCTTCTGCATGCACCCTTCTTGCATCTCACCAAGAAAGGGAGCTAAGAGTTTCAGTGCTGCCTACTGAGTTATATACAGTAATGGAGTCGGATCAGGAATTTATCCAAACCTCATTGCATTGCAATGATCATAGCAGCAAACTGCTGTGTAAAGACCTTCTAACCAAAATTATTTAATTTTTTTTCTAAGACAAGTCAACTGGCTTGTCCACTGTTGAGTCAGGAACAGCCATAGAAGTGAGGTTCATCTCAGTTCAGTTTAGATATCTACATCTGAGCCAATCCAGGTGTATAGCCAATGATGAGTAATAAGTGTCAATGGTGTGCAATTCAGGAAACCTATCTAGAAATTGATTTTGGGATGAAATTAATAGCTCTTTACAAATGTGTATTCACCTCAGTTAACTGTAAAGGTAGTCTAGATAACTCAGAGTAGATAACTACTTTATACCATATGGGTTATCAATCCTAGTTTAGTACCTGCTTCTTAGGGATAAATTGCCTCTTTATTTTACATAAGTAAAAAGTTTAATTTGTACCTAAATACCCAAGTATTCAGTTTATTAATACACCTGAATTCATAAGCTAATTAATTCTGCATTGAAACCCTTTATGTAAAAAAAATTACGGTATCAGAATAATATTCTAAAAGGTTATTTTGTATAAAAAAAATTCAAAGATGTTTCCAGTATCTTTTCCTATAGATATGTTTGACATGCATTCACTTCCAAATCTTACATGAAAATGAATATTGTAAAAGTCTTTAATCCTTGGAGAATGTGAATTTATGGTACATCTGTAAAAATTAACAGAACTGTAACAGGACCCTGGTGATCCACAGGCTAAACAAGGAAAATTCAAGATCTTAAATTGCAAAAAACCAGGAGTGAGAATCAGATACATGAAACAACTCTTAACTAACATTAGTTTTATTATGTTGCAACAAAAATTGATATACTGACTGTCTACTGCATATAACAGCTTTTCCTGTCAATCCTGGCCAAACTGTAAAATGCATGTTAGCCTGTAAAGTAGAAGTTTTCTGGGAGTCCTGAACAACCTTCCCAACTACGGGCAAACCAAGGCAAAGAGATTGATTTTTAGAGCTTTGGCAAGGATGTATTTTCTTAAACTAGTGTTTTCTCATATAAGAATTCCATTTTGGCTTCATATTACTCTTTAGAAAACAGAATGAAATGTACTGATAAGACATAGTTAAAATGTTTTATGGTAGCATAACTAATAATAATCAACATAAAGCTGAAGTAAACTGAAACTGTATAAAAAGGACCCAAGTTCCATGCCATCCTTCCAGTTAAACTGGAACAAAGAAGAAAGAAATTATCATCTAATTCTGGGTTTGCTCTGACCTCAGATGTAGCATGAACCAGTCCTCAAACTATTCCGAACAATCACAATGACACTGACTCCCAGGATTATGAGTATATTGATGTTCCTATTGAAGTTCCAGACATTTTCTCTCTCAGCTTCTAACGTGTCCTCCAAATTGCAAGCTCTAGAGAAGAAGATAATGATGGTGAACCAGTTTTCTGGCACCGTCTCTCCAGGAGAATACAAGGTTTCCTGCAGGTTTGGAATTTTGCCATGAACTTCACTGATGGGCAGGTTTGCTGCCCATATTTGTAACAAACATCGAGTGGTATACATTCCATTTCCTGAAGTTTCTACTATTTCCCTGTGAAAAGTTAATGCTATCCCATACCAATATAGAAACAGAAATAAAGTCCATCCTGACAGATATAATCCTGAGGTTTTCATCATTGTAGAATCAACATGGATTCTGTACCCACACATGAGCCATCCCGCAGGAAAAGCTGTGCATTCACAGTGAAGTATGGCAAACCTTACCTACGGCACCTCAGCAAAACCGGGCAAGGGAAGAGAAGATGGAAAAGAAATACTATGACTAAGCAAATGTTGGGACTACTTGTTATAGATACACACAAGCCTCATGTTAAATAAACAGAACTTACTTGTGCAAACCTCAACTATTCTTCAAAAAGCCAGCCAGCGAGCAATAGCAATGAAAGACTTGAGAAAGATAAATTTAGGCTATTGTTGTTGTAGGTAACTGACTTTCTTGGCTAGTACTTAACAATCAATATGCACATGTAATAATGGAAATATAGATCCTAATTCTGCAAGACACATACATTTATGTCTGCCTGTTCTGACCACATAAGCATTCTCCTGAAATTGAATAAAGCTCCTCATATGCTTCATGTTGACTACTTGGAACTTGGATGTGCAAGCGCTTACAGGATCAAGATCATACAAAGAACAAAAGTGCACCTAAGGCATTAAGAAACCTAAGCAGCTTCTGTTTTAGCATATTGGCAATTTTACTGAAGATGCGTTTTAGCAAGTGTCAAAACAAGTGCCTTTTTTTTTTTTTTTTTTTTTTTTTTCAATTTCCAGTAAGCACTGAATTGAAATAACCTATTAGACTTTTGCAGACAGGAATGGAGATGGTATTCCTATTTATTGTAGGACACATCCTGTTATAAGAAGGCTGTAATAAATCAGTTAATTTTTGTACCTATTGAAACTACAAAAAACTGGTGATAAAGTAATGTGCTACATTGTTATCAATCAGAGCATTTTTAGGGAGGTTTACAAGGCTAGCTTTTCAATGTTTTAATTTTTTTTTTTTTAAAGTCTTTTTGCCCCACTCTTTCTCTAAGCCCAATTATTTTGTTATATTAGCGAACTTTGACAAAGTGGGAATTAATGCACTTGTCATATCCAATCAGCAGATAAATATTAGGATTCAGAAAAGTTTTATAACCAAACTGTACCACCACTGTTTTCAGTCGCAGTCACTCTGTCAAAGGCCATCCTCAGAACACAATTTAAGGGAGACCTGGAAATAGAAATAACATCAAAGCTGATCTTTGAGTAAAATCAAACAGCTGCAAAGTCAATAATGAGATTATATATACAGAGCCAGTAAACACAGCAATGAGTGTTCTGCAGAGTGAATTAAGAGAGGAAATGCTAACACCTATATTGCATTTTTATATGTTGGACAGAAAACTAACAACCTAACAGCCACTTGCTGGTATTAGTTCAGGTACTTCCAACTTAGATACTCTCTCAGCAGCCAGCTTTTTGTCTTTCTATTTAACCTATAGATTATAAGAAATAATTCAATGTAATTGGTATCTTAGTTGTAGATTTTATACTGGCACAAATAAGAACTGTTTGGAAAGATAGATATTTGAACTACATGATTTTCTTTACACTGATGATAAAGGTGATGGTTGGTTACTATTCATAATTCATAAGCATTATAAACATCTTTAGATAAAATATTAGGAAATTATGCATATTTTAATATTATTTACCTGAACTACGATGATGAAATAGCCACTGAAGACTGTTTACTATTAGATGACTTATTATACAGTCATGTATCTGAAAGCATTCAATCTGTTAGAAAATAGAAGTAGGAACAAGGTATTCCCTTTTTATTAAAGGATATTGTAAGAGACTTGTCTGAAAAATTCATTGATTATTTTCAGATACAAGTCACAGCTGGAATAAGTATTATTCAGATAAATTTGAAAAAAAAAATGAATTTGTATGTCTTTTCCTTCAACATTTTCCACTGCGTACATTTTATAGTATTTTGTGCATAAATCGTTTCCACTACACTGGCATTTATTTTCCTGTTGTTGATTTGGGTATTTCAGGCAGATAATCAGAAATCAAGGTTAACGGTTTGGGGACTTCTTGGGTTTTTGGGGGAGGTGGCTTTTTGTTTGTTTTTAAATCCTCTTTTTTTTTTTCCCTGGGTTTATTTGGTATGTTTGTTTTTTACTGCAAGGGTATTGAAAAGGCAGCTTAACTTAAAAAACAAACAAAACCACTTTTAATTAACTCCGGAGAAATTATCCAGTATTGGTTGTCAGTTTGACTTTACAGTAAGAATTATTTAATGGACTGAAATATAACTTCATAGCACAGTAAGAGAAACACACACCAAAATATGTAAAATAAATATTTATAAGATGTATAAAATAAAACATGTTATTTGTACAATACATTACTGTCCTTCTAAGTAAATCCATCATAGATTGACAGGAGGGGAGGGAAGAGTAAAACTGCTTTTGAAATCAGACTACTATAACTATTCATTATTAATAATCATGTAATAGTCCACCTTCCATTTTCCGTTAAATTATGAACTAGCATATTTTATTGGTTTAAAGTTGGTCATTTGAGTATGGATATAAGGATAGCCAAAGCGATCCTTTTCTGATATACGAACTACAGTCAAATTGGCTTACATAAAGTAAAATAAAAGGAATAATATGTTTCAGTTAGAACGTTTTCTGAACAATGACTGGAAGACTTGCCACTGCGTATTTTTTAGCTTACTTTCCAATTTTCATTCCTTCTGAATTTACCTAGAGTATTACTGAACATAGATTTAGCACAGGCATGTTTAAAAATCAATTAGCTTGATCACTGGTGCAGTCAAACATCCAGATCACAGCCAGACTTTTAAAGGTAACTCATTGCCTAAGGATTTAGACAGGTGCCTAGTAGCTTTTTCAAAAGCGCATAGTCACTTACTACGTTTAATTTAAATCGGATATAAGCATTTCAAGGTGATTCTGAAAAAAACCAAACCAGCAGGTGTCTCTTGGCTTTTTGTTCCTAAAACCCTTTAATTCTCATAGTGTGCCATTTTCATTTATATGGAATACTCTACTAAATTATGTAATTTACTTCACTGTTTCTTCTGCATCCTGAACTTGTTTTTGTCCAAAATTTTAAGAAATTAACCTAGCTTTAATGTTATTCTTCATTTTTATTTAGCTTCTGAATAACAATGGAAATAATTAGCATATGCTGCTATTTTAACTTCAGAATACATTTTATATATTCCAGCCAAAACGTGGTTAAATAGTTTTGAGGCTGATAAAACATACATTTAAGAAACTAGAATTATGAAAAGTGTTTGGGCTAAAAAAAAGAAGTTTAAGCCTATTCTAACATTTAAAATTGGAAAAAGAATGTTATTTCTGTATGGCAGAAAGGGCATTCAAATCCACATACAAAGCTTTCTTGACACTTCAGAACTCATACTTTCCCTGTAAAACATCACAGTCCTAACTTTCTGAAGTTTACTTATGATCCAGCAATACTGTTAGCTTTTGATTTTCCCTCTAGGGATATGAAGGTATCATGGTTTAACCTGGCAGGCAGCTAAACACCACAGGATATTTTAGTATTACATGATATTAAACAAAAGCCCATATATATCCAAAATCCTCTTTCACTATTCCATTGACATATCACTTTAAGAAAGTTGTAATGATTTTAAGGGTTTTTTAATAAAAAATTATTACAAAACCTACATTCTAATGGATTGTAATTTCACACAATTTTTGTAAATTAGATTAGAGGATCTTAATAAAAAATAATCCTAAAATGCTAATACAGACAACAGTAAATTTATGAGTCTTCACAACTGGTTTTAGACACGAGTCTAGAAGTTTCCTGTCAATACACATAACACCATCGTACTTCAATGTGATCAAAACACATAGCACAGCAACGAATTGGTAGCACATACACATTTCTCCTTAGGAAATCAATAATTCTATGCAAAAAAGCATATATCTAAGGAATTAAACACCCGCCAACCACGAGGAGGATGTAACACAGCTTGGATGTATCCTGAGGTGGGAAAAGAAAAAGCTTTGGTAGGCCAGTCTTTATAAAGCTTTACCAATTTAGCTTGCTTTCTACTCTTATTGGTGCTTAAAAGGTTAAGACTTTATTTGTGAAAACAGAGAGGGATAGCAGGGAATCATGTTGTCTGCAGCTTCGTAAGTCTTGCTTAAGATCCTTTTCAATTACCATCCATTTCTCCTTTAAAAAGGGACAAAAAAATAGAGGAGTGGAACCAGGTCAGGGCAGTCTGTGACAATGACAGTGTGATGGGCTTGGACCCCCTGCGGTGTTTCCATCTGCTATCATTAAGGTGACTATTCAGACATGAAAAAATCCCTCTTGCTGTGCTGACAGGCAGACATCAAGAACTATGACAAGGCATTAAGACAGAAAGTAGAGACAGAGATGTCATATTCCACAAACAATCCTGCCTCAAACGAGACCTCTAAAGTTTTATTGGAATTTAAAATAAAAATCAAAGGGCTTTTACCTGGAGGTTATCAAACTTCCCCTTGTGTTAGTTTGACAGCGGAGATGTTGCTGACAGTCACAAACACTTAGCTCCTACCTGTAGTCTCTACCATAAGAAACCCAAATTTTTATTATTCCCCCCCCCACACACACACGCACTCCTCAGTAAAAGCGGAGTTCTCATTTTTGCCCTTTCTGGTCAAAGTGCGGAGCAGGCAGCGCAAGGCTCGACGCTCTGAAGCACGTCAAGCACCGAAGCCTTTGCCGAATCGCGCCAACAATAACGAAAAAAGAAACAAGCAGCTACCCAGGCGAAGACCTGCGGCGAACCGGCTTCACTCCGCGGCCAGCGAAGCCCGGGCAAACGGTAATTAAATTCCCCGGGAATGCCCCGAGGAGTGCGAGGCGGGCGCGGCGCCCACCCCGCGGCCGGGCGGCCGCCGAGCGCGGGCCTTTCCCCGGCAGGGGGCGCGGCAGGACCGCGGCCGAGGCGGGCCCGGCGGGGCGGGGCGGCGGCGCCCGTCGGTCAGGTCGGTCGGTCGGTCGGTCGGTCAGCGCCCGCCCGCGCCCCCCTCGGAAGGGCGGCCTTGGTTTCGCGCCCACGCTGGACGCTCCCTTTCGCAACTTGTAGCAGGAGAGCTCCTCTCCTTCCCGCTAACCCCTCGCCGGTCGATAGTTTGACAATAATATTGCAAGCCTCATTTAACAAGTTCCAAACGCGTCTCTTAACCGGCCTCGGTCAGAGTGCCCGTGAGCCTCAGGCGCGGCCTACGGCAGCGCTTCTTTTTCAGGAGCCAATTCTTAATGTCGCTGCAAAGGGTATTTCATTGATAGACTTCACCCTTCCAACAGCGGCATCCAGCTCTCCAGCACCGGTACGCAATTTGGCATCTCCTCACGCCATTAAGAGGATTCCGAACCTTAAATCCTCTTCCTTCTGCCACTCCCTCTCTTCTGACTAAAAAGCAATTCCTCTGCAAACACTACTAACTCCCGAAGCATGGTTACATACGTTTTGTGTCTCTTCAGTCATAGTTCTAGCGCAAGCTCTTATCTCCCCTTCTGCTCTACATACTCTCCTACTTGTTCCAAAACCTTCGCCTCTTCACCTTTATAACTGTTTTTTTTTAGCCATGTGATGAATCAGGCTAGAAAACCAATCCTTTGGGTTGGTGGGTTTTTGTTTGGGTTTGGGTTTTTTTTCTTAAAATAAGAGAGAACGGGCCAGTAATACGTGGATGAAGTGCTAACGATGGGGAATACTTACACAGATTTGTCACCGGAAGAAACCTATGTATGTAATCACGCCCATCTTACCTACTCACACTCCATCTTACTACTTCATTAAATTGCCTCCTAATCACACCTAGCAGAGGCATATTAGGAACAAATGCTAAGGAAGGGGAAGGATGGTTAGGTATAACAATAGATAAAACTGATATATTACTTACATTAAAGTTCTCACTTGAGCTCAAGAAAGCAGGGGGTATATATACACATACACACACACACACACATATAAGCTTCCATATTTTTAAATAATCCAGTTACATGATAGTGGGAAACTGAATATCGGAAATGAACACTAGACACCAAACAATGTTTTTCTAGACTGTTATACCAATTGCCTTGGTATTCTGATACCTATGAATTAATTAATATTAATCAGTTCAAATCAATCTTTGTAGTATCTAACAATTACTCATGGAAAGATAAAGATAATACCCTAATAGTTGAAGTTACATTTATTGTTCACTTAATCTTACATGCTTGTTCAGTCTGTAGCAATATGAAAAAAATGCATTATTTGAAATATGAGTTCTTCTATAAACATGTTTCTATGTTTGGTTGAACACTAATTTACATCTCGTATATATAAGAGAAGATGAAGTAAAAACTATGGATGGTGCATTTTTCCTCCATCCATTTACAGACAGAATGAAGGCATGACAACTTAAATTTCAGTAATCACTACAACTATTTCAGCCACCATGTCCTGGTTTCAGCTGGGATAGAGTTAATTGTATTCCTAGTAGCTGGTATAGTGCTATGTTTTTGAGCTAGGTATGAGAAGAATGTTGATAACACTGATGTTTTCAGTTCTTGCTAAGTAATGTTTAGTCTAAAGTCAAGGATTTTTCAGCTTCAGATGCCCAGCCAGCAAGAAGGCTGGAGGGGCACAAGAAGTTGGGAGGGCACACAGCCAGGACAGCTGACCCAAACTGGCCAAAGGGGTATTCCATACCATGTGACATCATGCCCAGTATATAAACTGGGGGGAGTTGGCCTGGAGGGGAGCTGGCCTGGGGGGAACACTGCTCAGGAACTAACTGGGCATCAGTTGGCAAGCGGTGAGCAATTGCACTGTTCATCATTTGTATATTCCAATCCTTTTTTTATTACTGGTGTCATTATTAGTGTTATCATTACCATTATTAGTTTCTTCTTTTCTGTTCTATTAAACCATTCTTATCTCAACCCACAAGCTTTACTTCTTTTCCCGATTGCTAGCTGGGGTTAAACCATGACACACCGGTTTAAGAGGAGTTCTTGCTTCATTTAGAAGAAATGATATTTTAAAAGTTAAGTCATCTAGTTTAAGTTAGGATTTTTCTATAATCTGTAGGATAAGATAGGCACGTACCTGGGGCAATTCACACTGGTTTTCAGATTAAACAAGACATTTTGCATCGTTATCTATCTCTCTCCATTGAGAGCATAAACAGCTTAGACAGCGAGCTTATATTAGGTATTTCATTGCTTAATATTAACAGAGACTAAAACCCAACCAGCCATCAGTCTCAAATAATGAGGATTGTAGCATGAATTTCAGTGCAAAAAATGTAATTTCCATGCAAAAATATTATATTTTGATTATAATGAAAACATTGGAATAATGAAATATCTGTGCCACACATTAAATACAGAGGCCACAGTCATGGTTGCTAATATATTTATTAACAAATAATGAGGAGCTTTTGCCTTTGAAGTATCAATGCAAGGCACATCTGTGCCTCATCCTTCCTCATCTTTACAAGAGTTGAGCTTATCTGACACCATTTAAGTTCCCCCTTCAGGAAACTCACAACAGGCTCTTATACATCCTGTAACACATTTTGACATTGAGATAGCCATCCCTACAGATGTCTCAGTGACAAACAAACTATTTAAGAAACAGGAAAGGCACAAAAATACCCCTTCTCATGTCGAGATTTTGACAGATTAGTTCTTAGAGATGCAAGGCTAAGGGGAAAACCAAGTAGTTTTATTTGGGTTAAAATGAAGTCAGGAAACAAGCAGGAGAGCAATCTAGACAGTATCTGTATGTATTCCCCATGCTAAACAACAAAACAACCCACACGTGTAAGAAAGATCTACCATAAGAGCTAGACTTCTTCCACGCTCTTAATTAACATGATTCCAATTAGAAATCCTTTCACTGATATTTGAAATGTGAAACATCTCCAATGGGGGCCACAGGCCCAAAGATTGGGACCATGAAAATCCTGAACATCATATATAAGCAGTAACAGAGGTCTTAACAAACCTCTCTGGAATTTTGGAACCATTGAGTGTAAGGACAGTGAAGCTTTACCAGCCAGCAAGCCAGCACTTATGGGCAGAGGTGTGCAACCCTTACATAGCTTGACCAAGCTGGGAATGAAACCACGTTCCCTTAACCCTGGCAGGTAGCTTACAAAGATCGGCACTGAGACCCAAGCTGAAGAGGACTGGAATGCCAAGCAGGTTGCTTAAAGCTCCAGAGACATATCCAATTCGTTATTGTATTCCTGAACAAAGTGACTGAAAAGAGGTGAAGAGACGGGAGAAATAAAAGATTTTCCAATGACACATATGGGAGGAGAAAACTCCCCAATGGGAGGAGGTATGGGATTGCCAAATGCCTCCTTGCCTCCCTGCTAGACAAAGCTTACTTCTTCCACTGTGAATGTAGGACTGAAGATGCTAAGCATTAAAATGTTAAAAAAAGGAAGACGAGTTTGCACAAACAGTGAGGGGAAATCAAGGGTATGTCAATAAAAGCAAATACACCGGCAAGGAAATTTACAGGGAAGGATAGAGTATGTTACATACAGAATAGTAAAGAAGCTGACGTGAACTTCAAGAAGCCATCAAGAAAAGATCAAAGTGTAAATAAGATCATAGGGGTCCTTTTTTATTTTTACCACTTGTTTTATGTGCCTTTTATGTGTGGAGGAAATAAATAAATAATCTTTCGTTTGAACTTTAATCAACTCACAGATTCCAGGAACAAAAGGGCTTATAGGTAGCAATCCCTGTTGTTTCAACAAGGGAAACAAGGGGTTCCATCCCCAGAGACCCCTACAGTAAAATGTGGGATCATTAATCTACAAATAATGTGGGTTTCATTGACACTGAGTGGTGCATTGACTCCCTGTATAAGGGAATGTTTAATCTAGCAGACAAAAGTAGAACAAATCAGGCATAATTTGAAAAACAAAGCAGCATGTATTTGTTCTTTTTAAAATAAGCACATAGTAATATGATGAATTCTTTAATACACAAAGGCTGTAAAGTGACCGGCATCTTTCCAAGAGAAGGATTCTACATCAAGTAGACATTGAGACTTATATAGGAATCACTGGGCAAAATTCTGAGCACAGGCACATTTCTTGGTTTTCTGGTCTCTGAACTGAGCATCTGAGAATGATGAACAGTATCTTAAAGCATCTAAATGTGTTCATATGAAAGGTATCTTTATTCATAAACACACACATTCACATCATAGGCATGCTGTGTAGAGGTCATCACATGCTCTATCCAAAACGAAAGAGTAATTTAGGATTTAATAGTCTCCAAGCTATTTGTCACTGCCCTTCAACTAAGATATGATAAGCATTTGAGAGCTCTTGGTGGGTTTCTGTTCAGTGTGAAACAGGTTTGTTTGTCTAAGTGTGCAGACCTTAACATCATCATCCCCAGCCCTAGCAAACCTAACTGCTGTTGGCAATCAATAGTGGTAACAATCTAGCACATAATGTTGTGTTGTGCAACACGACTTTGAGCACATCTACTTAAAACAAGCCTGGCACTAATGGCTTGCAAGAATAAACTTCCACTGTTTCCAGTATTGATAGGGCAGAATTGATATTAATAGTGGCAAAGTTTAAGAATTTCTCTAGTGAAAGCCTTAGTAAAATACCATAGGGGAAACTGTGCTGCAGAAGAAAGAGCAGTGACACAAACTGAACAATGGTGAAGCATTGACAGAAAAGAATCAACTTTGGATTAGACAAATTGCATTTGACAGATATGTATTTTCACAGAATAATCCCTTGAAGCAGTTCCTGGATTAGCCTATTCACAAATAAAAAGGCATCATTTGTGAATGGAATTATTTCACCTCAGACAGGTGGTTCTTATGTCAACTTCAGACATAAAGATAGCACTAGTGGTAAAGCTCTCAATGGTTAATCTTAATTTAGGGAAATAAACTACAGGAGTCAGTCATGTAACAGAAGAACCTCTGTTAACTAAAACAATTCTGGAAATACTAATCAACTATTCTACAAAAACACTGTATCGATCTGTCCCTGGATCTCTACTAGGTAGAAGTGTTCTGCCGTAAACAAAAAACAAAGGGACAAGCAGAATGAAACAAAGCACCCATGGGGGAAGGAAGGAAGAGTACAAGATATCACAAGCAAACAGAGTATTTTAAAAGTAGCAGCTACATGTTCTTTCTGAAGTTACTGCATATTTGCTGAATTCAGCAAGAAGCTGCTTTCAAAATCTTAAAGTATGCGTTTATTAGACTATTTTTCCCCTCCCAACAGATCTCATTCAGTGTACTTTGTTCATGATAATTGACATAGGAAGTCTCAGATGTCAGTTTTCAGTTTATCCAGGCTTTTTGTCAGCTGGAGTAACAACTTACTGTTTTGACCTGGCTAAAATAAATATTCCTATAGACATCTGATTCTGAAGCAGGAGAATGCTCTATGAAAGAGATCTGCTCATTCAAAACTAGGCTATACAGGAACTTGGATATAGCCCCGAATGCAATTTAAAAAAAAAAAAATTTGACAAATTTTTGTGGTTTGCCAGAAATTATCACCACTGAAAAACACTCTCGCAGAAAGAGAAATTTGTCGCTAGCTTAAAGAGATTTTCTATGAAGAGCTCCAGGAATGGAGCCAGCTTCTACCAGCTGCTTTCAAAGCAGATGAATTTTCAACATTAACAAGAATGATCACTAGCTAGCTTTTATGGATGATGGTGTTTCAATGATGCCAGAGCAATTTGATTCAAATTTTAATTCTTTAATGGATCCATTAAATCTATTTTTTCAGTAGTCATACTTGAGCATAGATCAGATTGGTAGTGGAATATACCAGGCTTCCCTGGAGCCAGACTATTTTACTGATATAACAATGAACTCCAGATCAAGGAAAGACACCTACTTTCAAAAAAATATGGAAATTTACACAGAAACTGCAGTTTGATCAACTTTGTGACTGTATTGACAATGAATCTGTAGTTTAAAGACGTCTCTGCATGAGAGTTGGGCTACAGAATAGGAAGTACTATCAGAACTACACTATAAGTTAATGCTTCCATCAAATTGGAAGAAAGTATTACAGTTATCACAAAAGTGTAAATCATTTGTCACTTTTGTAAAAGCAGTTGCCAGAAGGGGAACAAAAGAAAATGCAAACATATTTTGAAACTAAACACGTTCATCTGGACACAAAATTCAAATTAATTAACAAAGTGATATTACATGATCATCTGGTTAGACAAGAAATAGAATAAAGAGATTTTGTACATGTTGTTTTCACCGAAAAATATGCTGGCTATGTAAGGAATGAGCTAAGATAACATGGCAGGAGATAAATCAGCTGCTCTCTCACTCAAAGTCACATTGATAGAAGCTAAGCCCATTATGTTCATTAACTACCTATGGAGTAGAAATGCCAGTGTAAGCTTGTACCAGGGCTTGAGTTCTATTGTCACTTGTCCTCTGAGAATTCTTCCTGCACATCAGTGTCATGACTATCTCAGATGTCTGAGCACAGCAAGTCATGCATCTCTACCTGGCAAGTGTCCAACTGCACAAGGGATATTGCTACCACTCCAATGTAGGAAAGGCCCTACGTATTGATCTCCTGTGGTAATCCTAGCAGTCGCCAATCAAAGCTGTAAAAGCTCAATTTTTCCAAGTGAAAACCTAAGATCATTTAATTCTGAACAATCTAATACTTGAATTAAAAGTGGTCATTTACTTACTCTTTTCATAACAACTCTGGATTGATTCTCAGAGTAAATTCCCTGTTATTTTTCATTAATAAAGAAGTACTTCCCATGTGCCTTTGTCATCTTCATATACCTGAAAAACAAATACATGCAAGTCAAAGATGCAAAATAAAACAATCAACTCTCAGTAATCATTTGGATGTATCTATATTACCATTTTAATTTAGATCTAGAGAAGCACCTTTGAGGCAGATCTCCCAGCCATCCCCACTTCCCACACGCCATTTCACCCCATAGTCTTGGAACATGGAACTTGTTTCCTTTCGTATGAAGCTAAGCAGAACATTGCATTGCAGCAACACATCTGATGTTCTCCAACCACAAATAAGGCAATTGGGCTACAGACCACATGCAAGCCAATCAAGTAAAACCTGCCAACTTGCATTTAGAGTGGTTGCAGGACCATCAGCATTCACTCCTTTGCTCTCCAGAGCCTCTGTGTCACAGTATTTGCTAGACAAAGACACTGTCTGAAACTCCCAGTGTTTCTCTGACACTTTTTGCCTTAGAAAGTAAGGAGGGATCTGAAAACTCCATAACTATCACTATTGAAGGCAAAAGGCGGCATTAAAATCTTAATATTTAATTCACTTACAAAGTACTGTACTACTGTATGAAAAAATACCAAATATAAAGAGGCTTCTTGTTTATAAGACAGTCTTGAACAAAATTTTCTAAAGTATCTCAGTTACATGAAGTTTAACATTCCTTAAATCCCTCAGATATTTTGCAAGTTTTAACTTCTGTACTTCGTATTTTAGGCCCAGAGCAACTATTTCTCTTTCATATGAAAAAAGAAACTTCATAATGGTGTTTTCAGCATAACAACTGAAGCAATGCAAGGCCAACACAAAATTCAGAGCTTTCTCTATACGAGCACTGAGCTTCCTAGATCAGCATATAAATGTTGACACCTTTTTAGATGTTCTATAGGTAAGGATTACTACTGTGTACAGCACTGACTTTCATAACTGCAATGCTCACTCTCTCTGCTCCTCCTTCTTTATTTTAAAAAAAGCTGCCAAAATGGGAAATGTTACATTTCAGTTGTCTGCACCCTGTGAGGTTAGCAAGGGTGATTTTATTTTACACCATTTCACAGAAGACAGTCATAACTATGACTCAGTCGAGCACATCTCATACAGCTTGAAAGGGCTCTGGCTGAAAAACAAGGGTGTTCAGCCTTAAGACTATCCTTATCCAGGATCTTCGGCAGCCAAGACCAAATGATCCAAAGGAACATCTCCAGAGGGCAGATATTGCCCATACCACCCGACCCTGACACCCAAGGAGAAAATATGAAGGACACTCCTCTTTTCTGAGGCTGAGAACAAATTTCCCTCACAACAAATTTGGTTTCAATAAAAAGGGTCTTTCACCTTGTCCTCTGCAACCTGTGGATAGTGGAAAGTGAAAGGTGGCCAGCACCACAACATGCTCGATAAGAACAGAGTCTGAAGTGAAGTTAAGGAGGAAATCCTGCCAAAACACCTAAGTAATGAGGACAGAAGTTCTTAATGTCTGCCAGAGCTCAAAGAACTTCCCTTTGATCCAATCCTTTAACCCTTATAGGAGTAAAGGACCATGAAAATACAAACCACAGGCTTGGATCACAGACAAACAAGTCTTAACACATAGTAACAACAATTTGTACTTTCTGATCTACTGCTAAAAAATTCAAAATAAAATCACTGCTCCTATAATCTGAATGTTAATTGAAAGACTTTCTTATTCTTTATTCTAAGCAATGAATAGAATGCATTGCTATAGTTTCCTACAATAGGATAAACCGAGTGACAGATGTAAGAACAAGTAAAGGAAGCAGTGATATTAACGATGAATGTAGTCACAGAGGTGACATTAAAAAAACCTAAGGTCACACACTTTTAGAGAAGTTCTTCCTTTCCAAAAGACTGAGTGCATGGTCATTGGCTTTTCTGAAGAACAGGCTAGTGATATTGTCATAAAATATTACTACTATGCCTTGAGATGCCATGGTACAGTGGACCAAAGGATCTCAAGAACAGTGGGAAGTTCATGCCAGCTGTCAAACCTGAAGCCAATGGGTGATGCTACTGGACAACACACCAGGGCCCACACTAGTTCCTTCCAGCACCACTAAACCAACTGCTAAAAGTTCTGCCAAGACTCACAGTAGATGTTACACCAAGAGGCATTCAGCAGTACCTATATCCTATATTACAGCCAAAACAACTCTTCACCCAGGTGCAGAGAAACAGAGTGATAATAACTCAAAAGATGAAGGGAATGAAAGAAAGATGAACCTGGGGTTTACTGCCCTTTGCATAACAAATGCAAAGATCAGCCCTTAAAAACTGGATGCAGAGGACTTTTGGAGACCTTGAAGCAAACCACTTGAGTCAAACATGACTATGTCATTGCTACAATGATCCACATAAATAATAAAGGTTATAGAGCTCTGTAAGTTAATAAGATGATTCTTTTAAGAGAGGGGAAACAAATATTTGTTCATTCTCACCAATTTAACTTTCCTTTCTACGTCTCTCTTTTCCTTTCATACTACAGCATCCAGGAAGACCAAAAATTAAAGTTAATCCATTTACTGCTAGACACATCTTAATCTATTCAGAAAAGATTTAGACTGTTTTCTATATTTTTTAATGACCACATGGTACAAGAACAACAAAAATCCAGATATTTTCAGCGTCCTTTTTGCTTCAGAAGAACATTTAAATACTTAATGCAGTCTTTAAAACACCCCTAATGCAGAGCAGAAGCATGCATTTAATTCCATTCTTACAGAAAAAATTAGTTTAAAGCAAAACTTGTTTAAGGGCCAGATTGGGATAGTTCACTGGAAAAGGTTTGTATGTAAATCGCAACTAGTTTAAGATGAAAGTCTTAGAATTCATGTTTTAGGTATTTTTTTTAAAGAAATATTAACTTCAATCAGCTCAAGTAAACCAGTTCACCTAGTCGTTATGAACCAATACGGAAGCTGCTATCTATGCCTTCCAGCTCTCACGGATCTTTATTCAATTCTCAGTGCTGCAAGCACACTGAAGTTACCTAGAACTGGTACAACAGAAAGTTTCCATACTTGATGGAATACAACTCATAACAGATACACAGACCACCCATAAATTTTATCTCTAAAGTTATCTCTAAAGAATAAAGTGAGAATTCAAGCCTGAAGAGCAGTTTACAGACTTCCAACATATTTAAGAACTGGAAAGTATGAAAATGGGATGCAGAGAATTTCTTGTTTATTGTTTTAAATAAGTACATACCACACACAAATATATATATACACACACATTTACACATGCATAGCTGTGCTTGATCAAATAAAAAAATAAATTGAAAAAACTGAACTCTGCTTTTAACTGAAAGTCTAGATTCTTTCAGCTATATGCTCCAAGTTGAACTTTTCACCTGTAATCTATGAGGACAATCAGGCCATTGGTGAGAAACACTAACCAAAATGTATAGTCAATGCATAATTTCATCAAGGAAAAAATGCCACCTCTTGATGAAAAATGGCAGATAACCACTGCAAAGCTTGCTACACAAACAGCTAAAAAATTTTGGTACCATACTATCAGGTGACACCAGGGTGTTTGGAATTCACCTAAAACAGCAGAATACATTGACGTGCATCATTTTTAGCATTTCCGTATGTATATAACAGCTATAACCATCCTTTAATGTCACACAAAAGAAAATACTTTGTATGCAAATCAGAGCTAAACAACCTTAGTCTACAAACCAGGAACTGTATTCCCTGTAGTCATATGACATAATATCTTGGCATTCCACAGAAGTAAACACTGGCACTTAAGAATAATACAACCTGTGAGTGCAAGCACAGAAAGATTAAAGCAGATTGTGCTGCACAGCATTTATGACAAAAATGCATTGTGTGTTGTACTCTTTGTTCATCTCAGGTTTTGTTTGTTTTTTTTTTTTAAACCACAGAATAGGCTGCTTTACCTACAGTGTGGTTTGGTCATATATGATTTAATTAAGAGTCAGTCTGCACATATACAATGCTTGATTCAATGACAATTTAAGATGGATAGCCAGATGTGTCAGTGTTGTGGAAGTAGTTAGACAAGTATTTACTGGGTACTGGAGGGGAGGGTGGGGGAATATACAATGAAACAAACTTTCTACCTTGCATCTATTTTGCAATGTAAGAAATAACCATGAACCAGAGAACAATGAAATAAAAAGCAACAATAAATCAGAGGTAAAAATTGCACTAAAAAGCAATAAATAAGCATCTCACTTAGCTCTATGTGCAACATTTCCTCCCCCACACCCCTTTTTTTAATTAAACAGGTAACCTTGTGAGCTGTTACCCACTTGAATAATCCTTATATGGGACTTGTAAAGAAGTGTTCTTAATTTCTATGGAGGAAGTGAAAAAAATTCTCATCAGAAAAAAGAGTGTTGAAAAAATTCATATTGAGACCAATTGTTACAACATACAAGTCTGTTGGAAGACATTTTTATAACTGGAATATATCTGAAGTATAGTTTTGATTGAACATGAGCATATACACGAAGTTTCAAACAAAAACTATTCAAGCCCTATTCCTGCTCATACTAAAGTCAACAGCAGAGTTCTATTCTGATCTGTAAATAAGTTCACAAGTGTGGTGCTGATGTTTGTGTGGAATAGATTTTATTCAATCTGGGCTTCTTATGCATAACATGAAAATACATTTCAGCATATTACAATGTATCCATCATAAGTACCTCAAGAGATTACAATCCTAAAATAAAAATCAGAAATGTTGCTTGAAATGATCAATGAGAAAAACCCACCATCACATCTTCTGAAGGCTAAAATGGTTCGCGGAAACAAACAAACAAAAAAACACAACCAAAAAAACCCAACCACAAACGCTTCTGCCTGCTGAAGTTACCTGTTGACAGTTAGTCTCCTTTTGCAGTTTTGAGATTAAAATGAGTACTACTCCTGACCAAAAAAAAAAAAAAAAAAAGCTTTTGACAGAAAGTGTTAAAATTTTCATAAGAACATTCACTCTACACTCAGTCCACATGTAACAGAGGTACACTAAAGACAGCAGTCATCCTTTTTTTCCAAGTGACTTATACAAGATGGCAATTATCTTTGTGATAGATACCTAAGAATCCAATACATGCCAACAAGCAAGTATTGCTCTTGATGTAAAAAGAAAAAGAAATTGTTTTCAGTGAATTATTGATGGACTTCAAGTTAGAAAAAACATTTCTCAAAATCATATAACTTATTAGATGAGAAAAATATCTAGGCAGTGCTAAGAAAGTTTTCTTTCAAATATTTAGGAACAATATCAAAGCTTGAGAAAGCCAAAAAATTCAGCTGACATGACTGACAATCATGGACTGAAAACATACACCCATGGTATATGATTATATGCCAGCCTACAAGACATGTGGAATGCAGTTCCACCACAAAAGGAGGTGGAATGGGCTTACTTTCACTAGCCATACTATGACTTACCGAAGAAATTATATTGCTTTAAGCAAACAGAAAACCCAAAATATCTAAAGCTGCCTCAAAAGTTCCAGAATTTCCAATAGTGGTATAAAGACCCAACAAAACACCAGCTCATACTTTTCATTTAGTTTCCAGCAGCACCTAGAGCCCCACCTCCAGTAGGCATTCAGAAGTACTGCAATTCCTGAGGCAACAGGTGCCCTGACTCTTCCCTGATTAGATCACAAGACATTGGGAACACCTGCAGAAAATCATTCACATAGCATAAAGCTGGATGATGCAAGGTCAAAACTTATTTTCTTATTGATTAGTTCAGGAAAACATAAAAGTTACTACATACATTTATATTGATAGGCAAGTATTTTAACTTCAGCCAGCAGTTCATTCTGAATGTCTCTGAAGAACAAAGTGTGATTATGGGTTAGGTTTAGTTGCAACAAATATCCAAATAGGAAAGTATAGGTCTAATTCCCAATCTGTACTGCTGTGTAGATACCACATTCAACCACTTCACAAGCAGATGGAGAACTAAGGCAAACTAAATAACAAGACATTTAGCCTACAACACCTGCAAGCTTTAGTCCTCAAAGGTAATTTTTCCCAGCCTAGTCCTGACAGGCACCATCACAGATTTTCTTATTCTCACTTAAAAGTTTCTTACATCCAGAATACAGAAAAAACCAAAACCCAACTGTGATTGATTTTAATTCTGAGGAACACCTCACACTATATTTCACTCCCTGTTACAGCTTGGATAGGGCATCATGGTCAGAAATAAAGAGGTTCTCTTCATTTTCTGAATGTTCAATATTAAACATCGGTCTTTGTGATATCTCCCCACTGATGTACAACTGAGCTATACATGGTTTCTAGAGGCTTTGCCAGAAACAGCTGTCAAATGACATCAGCACAATTTGACCTGCATAAAACTTCTTGTTTTCTTCTCTGGCAAAGAAATGAAAGATATGAAGGTTTTTTTCAAAAAGCAAAGTCTAAAACTACCACAGTTTATAACATAGCAAAATGCCATAATACAAAAAGGAAAAATTTTGGGTTTAGAACTAGGTTTTCCTGGAAAAGACAGATTGTATGACAAGTTGATTTCTTGAGTGACAACAATGAATTCTATAGGTTTCCTATAGAGGTATAGCAGATGCATAGTCCTCAGTACAACAACTTGCCATAGGAAACAACGAATATCTGAAACTTGGGTATTCACCCACTTCCTTTCTGTGGAAGAGTGAAGAAAAAGAAGGAAGATGTCAGCTATGCTTTTATGCAACAGAGTTCAAGAAACAAGATTTAGAGTTATCATTATAGCAATGAAAGTGCTGAAAAAAAGTTAAGACAGCAAATTCCAAAAGTGCTTTTAAGCTGCTCATAAAGTTGACCCAAACCCAGCAAAGTCACCAAAGGGCTACTATTCTCTTCATTTGAGCTTGTTAGACACCATAACAGGTACCTAACACTGTTTTAGGCACTGTAGAGCAAACATTACTGTGTAAAAATCATCCTGAATTATTTTAGTTCTCATATGGCTATCCACTAGTCAAAGTGGATATACACATCCACATCTAAAGTGGATATGCTACCGATCAAAGATCAGAATTTCTTAGAATATTTGTCCACTAAAGTAAGGTTCAGTACAGCTTAGAACAGGTTTATAGCTTGAAGTGTATTTTCTCAGATGTATTAATATCCTCTCTCGTGAATACTATAGATTTTTAATCAGTTCTCTTAACATTTGTAATGTTCCAGGAAAATCTGCTAGGAATTATCATTTAATTTCATGGAATTTAGCTTTCAAAAAAGGAATTTAGGTATATATGTTCTGCTCACTGACTTTCAAAACTAATTAGTGAAATGAATTGACAATTTCTACATATTTTAACAATTTTGTTTTAAGTTAAAGATTATTACAAACCAGCTGTAAGCCCCTCCCCCAAAACAATGAGAAACACACTCTAATTTTGAACAAATACATTTCAGAATCATAGAGGTACATTCAACGTTACCAAGCAATAGTCAAGATTTTCTTAATTGAGGTATTAAACCATAAAAGACTATTAAAACACACCCAGCTACAAATCCTGCAGTAAGCTGTGTGTAGGAAGCTCTGTTATACATATATATACAGACACAAAAAACACCCCTGTTGCTGCTTAGCCTGTAATAGTGGAGCAAGATTCGACAGATGATCTCTATAGCTTTGGACAGCTGCTTGTAATTCATCAATTAACTTCCTCACCTGAACATTTAATTACAATACCTACCAGAAAAAGCTAATGTTAATGTCACACCTATTGGGTTTTTCCTTACAAACCTACAGAAAGTATGGGGTTTTTACTGTTCTGAGTTGGACAGGACATATAATACATATGTGTAACTTCTACATATCAATCTATTTCTAATACAGATGTATAGGAATGTTTTTATGCCTCTAGAGAAAAAAAGGCATATGCAGAACCACATACAATAGTGGCAAATGTAAGGAATAAACACAGTTTTTCTCCCCCATCATTTTGCATTTTATAGACAACCACATAAATCACCAGTAATTATACACTTATAATGATCTTTAATAACTGGAAAAACCACATTCATTATTTCCCTAATTTGTAATTTACAAACTCTGTATTCACAAACAAATGGCATACATTAAAATAAAAAAGGACTGCGTAATTCTTTAAGTCCCAAAGAAGCTATATGTATAAACTATACATGTTTCTTTGAATATATTTAGCACATATTCTTCCAGCTTTCCATAAAATATTTTTAATATGTTTACACATCTCTCATGCCATATTTTCATTACAATAAGAACCAGAGATATATATTCTTTATGAATTTGGGAAGGACAAGAGAATGTCTCAAATCAAGGAAGTATAGAAGAGGTCTAAATAAAGTAAAAATCATCCCTGCCAAGCATTCAAAAATCAAGATTACCATTACATGTCCCTTGAAAAAAATAAAGGCAGCCTTTCCAGTGGTGAAATGTTTATATTTGACAGACACAGTAACAATGTAGCTACAATTTAGAATTTACATTCTCGGAGCTGTTAAAAATAGCTGGTCCTGTAAACTATGTAATCGTCACCATCATAATGTTAAATTTTGTAAACCATTAAGGAATGCTAATGAAATTAGCCTTCAGAAAGGGCTAACACCAGCAGGATGCTCAAAAGAGGGATACTTCCAAAAAGCCAGCCCAAATTCTCTTTTGGTTTCAGAAATTTCAGGTTTCAGAGTTGCAAAGTCTCACCAGTCATACACCACTTATATCATTTAAACATAGGACTACAATTACAGAGTTATTTTTCAGTTTGGAAACATAAAACTTCATATCTTACTTGAAAATGTAAGCTTTACGTGTACAAGCACAAATAAAATACTGGGACCATAGTGTGGTTGAGCTGATGCCTCCAGCTGTCTCCATTTGTGTTCCCAGCTTCATTTTTCATATGTAATTGTGCATCTAACTTAAAGAAAATTAGATTACATATACCATTAGTTTTAACGGCTTAGAAGAAATAACCGGGACAGACTGTGCATGGCAATTAAAGAGTTATAGCTTTGTATTGCATGGGCAATCACATGATTTTCTTATTCTATTTTACTGCAGACTTTGTATGTACATACAGAAGACCATATTCACACTATTAAGGCAGCCATGAAGTCCTGAATTATATGGGATTTTTCAGTTTTATTCATTCTGTCTTTTGTTTGAAGGACATTGTAACATATATTGAAGGGAAAAGGTTTTCCAACAGCTCAAACACAGATTCTTCCTCATTACTAGATTATTATATCTCTTATTCTATTCCAGTATTGATAAAAGATATCAATTTTGAAAACACAAGACCTACAGATTCCTGCATATTAGAAAAAGAATATGAACATTGCCACATACTGCTCAATCCAGTCCAGTCCAGTCCAGCTGAGTCTCTGACATTGACCCTTGCTACAGAAAGAGACACAAAACATCCTTTACAGAGGTATTGGCCCTACTAAGTTAATCACTTATTCCACATTTTTACCCCATATTATGCAAACTTAGATTTTCTGAAGTAGTACAACAATTATCTGTTTATTTTTACTTATTTTCAAACAACAAAGATGCAAGACTCAAAGATATCTTGCAAAAGTGAGTTCTGGAATTTCATTAAGTACTTAGAAGAAAAAAAAATGTAGTGAACCTTATTGTTGTTGAATCTCATCTGGTATATCTATTTTATGTAAATTATAACTTACTGGGATTTTTATTATGTTCAATTTTATTCTCATCCTAGTTGAGCCACAGTCTTCTCATTTTTACTTTAAATAAAATATTTGTACTCTTTTTGAAGACAAAGCTTTAAGCCATTTGTATTTTTACTATAGCTTTCTTTCCTAGCCCTGTAGAAAAAAAAAAAAAAAAAAAAAAAAGAAATTTCAGATGGTGGCATTTATATAACAGCATTACAATATTTTGCTATCATTTTCTTTCTTAATTTTATACAGTGTCAGAGTTGATTTCCTTTCACTACTCTCATTTAATCCAGCCTATAGGGATTCCTAGATGATTTTACTGAGAAGTAACAGTCAATTTTTGAATCAGCAGTTCTGAAATTGTGTAAATAATGCTAGTGATTCTTTCCAATGTGTATCACATTTGCTATTAATGCCTTTAATTTGTTTCCCATTTCCTTAGCTTTCTGAGGTTTCTCTGAACTTCTGTGACTAATGTCCAGTCTTAATCACACTTTAAAATTCTTTATCACTTCTGCATTTTTCCACTTCAGGATATTTTGTATCATTTTTTGCAAATATAAAAAAAGCATGAAGACATAGTAATACATTTTTAGCATTACAAAAAGTGAGCAGTGGTGTACTTTAGAGATTCATACTTGCAAGTATTTGCACTCCCTCATGCACACATGCAAACATATACGTAAAAAGATGCCAAATGTAATGCAGAGCTTTAGGGTATAGTGTTAACCTTTTGCCATCTTAAAAGCATCTATTATTATTTCAGTCTCAGTTCTCTGTTTCTCAACTACATTTTCTGTAGAAAATATAGGAGACAATATTTTTTGGTCTTAGAGTGATTTCATGACTCTGCATCGCTGTATTTAGAACATCAAAATACAGCAGTAGAATCTCTTCAATAATATTTGATTTTCTTCTTGCAAAGATATTTGTGAAAATAATATAAATATTACTTGTGATGAGATCTGGCAGAGCACTTTGTAACATCCACTTTTATTTATAAGTTTAATATAACTTTTCAAATGAATAGTCTGAAGCTTCTGAAGGATTAGTTCACCTTCAATGTAAGATTTTCCTGAGAAAATATTTCAGGGTCTAGACCTCTATTATTATCAAAAACCCAAACATCTAAAGTTTTTTCTTGGAATATTTTTATGATTTGTCTTCAGTTAAACACATCCACTATAGTAGCAGGAAAATTTTGCTCAAGTTCCTTTTTAGTGTTTTGTTCCTTAGGTAGCATGTCATTCCATAAGGTAACCCTACAAGTGACCCAAGTGAGATATATTAAAATCTAGTAATACAATACCCCTGGACTATTTTACATAATAAGATTTTTTTTCCAACTCCCAGATGTTGCTAAAGGATGGAAAAAAAGACCTGTAAAATTCTTCATCATGAATCTTTTTTTCTGCAAATCCCTTTTTTCCCCCCTTTCAAAAGCAATTCTGAATAGAGGTAAAAGAAGACAAAACTTGACCTTTTGTGATCCCAGCATTAATAGGTCTGTTCATAATTCAATCTGTGTGTGTGTAGAAGCATCCATGTGGAAACATGCAGGCCTGAGAGACATAAAGCCTTTCCCTTTAAACATTATCTGACCCTATGAGTCTTATTCACAAAAGAAGGCTTACGTACGCATAAGTTGAAAAAAATGCATGCTTTCATTGTGCTACAGAGAACCTACACATTTTACTCCTCATTCTCCAGGAAAACTCATCATGGAAGTGACACTTGTACAGGAGTTGGGTGAGGGAATGGTAAATGAACACAACATAGCCAAAAAAAGCACATGCAAAGAATAAGCTACTTTTCTCATTAAAAATACAGGAGGGTCATCTCCTTGGCTGACATGTAACAGGGTAACGGTACTGATGTGAAAGATGTTGAGGTCCCCTGTTTTTTGCAGCCTTGCAAAATTCTACGTTATGAGAAAACTGTGTTTTTCCTGCTATGCTAAAACTATTTTCTTCTTCCATAATCTCTGCCCACCAAGGTGAGGGATGACTGTGTCATTTGTACCTGGATTGGTAAATATTTATAATACAATGTTTATATTAACTTAAAGTCTAATGAACTGCTTATGATTATACAGTACATAGGTTTCAAGACAACTCTGTAAGGTATTTTATAAGTTAAAGCCTACTGGTGCTACTGCAAATCCACAGCAAATAAGAGTATCAGTTATTTTTATTATGCCTATACATAAAGTTCATCTATTATCAGTATCTCTTCATGCCCCTCTTGTTTAGTTTAGCACCATAAAGTCAGCTGTCAGTTTAAATGCTATATTACTCAGAGTCCACTCATGTTATCAGGGAGTGCTCTAAGCCACTTTGCACTGAACCTGTCAATTGAAATCTGAACAAGGGGCAGGAGATATACAATTGTAAGAATAGCAATAAGAGTTCACATTTAGTGAAACAAATCCTCAGTTGGTATAGATCAGCCAAGCTTCAACAACTTCAGTATTGATTTATACTAGGATCTGAGCTCAGTGTCTGTAATTATTTTCTAAACCAGGCAAAACAAACAGCATCAGGGATCACAAGGAAGGCTTTTCTTAATGAGTGAAGTAATTCTGCAAAATGACGACTTCTGCACCGAAGTTTCCAGCATTTTCACTCCCAATAGAGCAGAAATACTGCCCAGATTTTGAAAATCACATTCTGTACCTATCTGCATCTTCATATGCCAAAATGCTTTCCAAATATGGCTTTGACAGCACTCACCTTCTAGAATCTCAGAGGAGGACTGTTAAGGAAGGAAAGAAATGGAAATTTCATGGACCTTTATTACTTTAATTGTAAAACAGAAACAAGACTATTCAATAGGGAATCAGAAAAGAGAAAAAAACCACCTCAGAATAAGGCCGTGATGGTGCCACAATTTGTGATTTACTATGAGTGCAAATGTTCAGATTCCACACCTTTTAAATAATACGAAAAATACCATGTACCCCTGTGATACCAATTGTGTTAAACAATTGGTCATGGTTTGCTACCTTGAATGTCTAATTAAGTTGTTAGTGAATAAAAATCTGATCTTTGATTGACTAACTATATCTAAATTTCATTATTTTGCATAACACAGTTGACAATTAATATGCCCACTAATGTGATACATCTTTTATTCAAATTACACTTAGAAGAAATTGTTTAGTTAGATGAATTACAAAAATAAGGATTATTTAAAGATAAAGCTGGATCATTTAACATGGAAGTATTACTGAATTGGTATTCATGCTAATGTCAAGTGATATTAAAATTAATATCCACATTGAAGGACATATCAAATATTGACAACTGATTGAGTTATTCAAAAGACGAAATAAATGGGCCTACATTCTCTGAGCGATGGATGTTATAATTCCATCGAAGAGAACCAGAGAGCTGTGACTACATTCCACCCAGCAACCACTTTGCACACCATGCCACTTACAGTAGCTTCTCACTTCCTCCTAGTTGCTTCATCGTTGTTCGTAGGTTAAAGCTGCTCAGAGGCGTAATGGTGAGTTCTGCTCTTCAGATTCAGACTCATTCAAACAGAAGTGTGACCTTGCCTGTACTAGGTGCTTGGGGAACTGGGTGGTGCAGTACCTGGCACCACTTCCGTACCTTTCAGTGTGCCATAAGTCTTTAGGGGGATAGTTAAAACACCCTGCTGAAGATTAGTGAAAAACCTGAACGGCTATTGCATGTGATTCACAAACATTAAAATAAATCAAGTGGATTTGTATATGCAGGGTATTAATTTGCAAGCTCTAAATAGAAAACGTAGTGTCTGTAAATTAACTGAATAACATGTACTGGAAGATCTTAAGCATCCAGAACCAAAAAGGTGTTTAATATTTTGCCCACTTAATACATCTTTCTCTCTCTACATAATTTTCGTTGTTCCTTTTTATTTTCATGGCCTCCTAAACATTTCAAGGATGTTTCTGGGCAATATTTTTGTCATGGTAATAATAAATAGTGTTTCTTTTCTATCTCCATATTTCTGGTAATAAGTTATGGGTCATTAAAAGCTTTTTATTTTGGTACATGCCTTTCAGCATGCAGAGGTAAAATTACCAAGCACATGGAACTGGAAAAGCTATTCATCCCAATCTCAGGCAGATAGTTTACGATTTCTGCCTAAGTAAGGAGCTCAAGATTGAGGTCTACATGTATATGTTGTTTAGGGAGTCAGTTTTATTTAAGAAAAATATGAGTTGTTAGAAATTAGTAAACAAGGAAAAGTAATGTTACTGAAAACAAGTTAATGTCAAATACAAGTTATTGATAGGAAAATGAAAAATCATTGATCTAATTCTAAAAAGATTTTTATATTCCAAGAAATTAAATGTTAATATATATTTACTGGTAGCATTGCAATAAGATGCATGTATTAATAGTATTATATCTGAAGGAATAATTTTTTTTTTGCTACCCAGAAACCTACAAGGAAATCATTCTTCCCTTTTATCTGCCATCAATTTTGTATTCATATTTCATTTATAGAATACACTGTCAACATCTCAGCATGAACTATTGTAAGAAAAATGCTTGATTTAAGTTTTTCATTATAATATTTCCTGCATAATCTTATGATTAGCTTACTAAATCTTGACATTGTAAACTACACTTCTTCCCTAAAAGAACAGAACAGAGTTTAACATTTCATGTCAGAGCAACAACACAGTTCTAACAAAAGCAAAGGAGTTACTTAAAATCTTAACCAAATAATAAATATTTTGCTAGGTTGAAAAAACTCTTTTAAAATTGTTTTACTAGCAAAAGGAATTGTGTATTAAAAAATGCAGAAAAAAAGACTTGAAGAAAACATTCCTAGTTTCTTTAGAAAGTTACAGAATTGATAAAAAGTATGACATATACCAAACCTTCAATTGAGTATGAGAGATCAGTTTTTCATACTCACTGCAGTCAGGGAGGTTTTCTCTAGAGGAAGGATGAATCCATCCTCTCTACATGGGGTCAAATACAGTGCTGGAGTCACACATGACATTAAACATATTTACAGTAACTACATAGAAGGTATTGGAATACATTGAATTTTTACCTCATTTCAAGCTTCCCACCCATCCTTTGAGTGGGAACACCCAACCACTGGGGGTTTTTCCTTTGTTCCAAACACATCGGCAGAAAGTAGGCTGGCAGTGATAAGGAGAGACAACATAGTCTTTACTACACATTTTCATCATGCAAGTCAAGGTACTGAAGCTGGCCACGAGGGAGAAATCATCTGTGCAAGTAAAAGGGTCGATGAAATTTATTTCCATTCTGGCACAATAAGGGAAGAGGAATGAAATTGCGCTTGCCAAAATTCTGTTTGGGGGCAGAATAGCTACACACTGTTTCTTACACAGAACTATGAACTAGATGCTTTTACTTCTTTTTTATCAATGTTAGATGTCAACAAAAAAGAATATTTGATTGTAACCATGGATTCTAATGACACTACTCATTTTTTGTTTGGCCATTGAGTTAATTGGAGCTAGAAGTTAATCTTCAATGTATTTTTACACAGAAAGGGCTAGAAAAGAGAAGAAAGTTAAAGAGTCCACGTCAGACCCACTCAATATGGAATTAGGAAGAGAAAAAAGAGAAAAAAATTGGGGGGAAAACGCAATAGTTGTCTTTACAGAGAAAAGAGAAAATCAAACAGTCACCAACCTTGCTAACCTAAGGAATTTACTAATACTTTTCAAGTTTTAACAGACAGAGTGTTATCAAAGTGACCAATGTCTTATACCCAGAGACATTCCAGAATATGAATAATTAAAAACAAAATATTCATGAAAGCCATAATTCATTGTAAAGTTCATTTACTTTAATAAAGACTGAGGGTTTTTGTGCTAGTCAGTATTGATACTGACTTTCCAAGGTATTTAGCTGTTTCTGATAAGCATGGTTAAACTTATTAATAGAACTGAATCATAAGCCAATGAGAGACTAAGTCTAAAATAGGGTCACATATATATGGGCATCCTGGAGACTTTTTTTGTGTGTTCCTAAAGCCAATGAACAGAATATCAAGTTGTTAGCTCTTGCCTAGTACAGCTCTTGCTCTATCTGTTGGGGAAATTAACCTTTGCATCTGGGGATCACAATACTCCACAGAAAAAAGATGTAAATCTAAAGATTCAGAAATCCGTATCCTGACATTATTTTTGGCAATTGCTTTACTGGGTCATTAAGAAGCATAGTGGTAGAAAATTGTCCCATTTTTATGTAGAGATCAAAATCAAAAGTCAGTTACAAAAAATAAGTTTTCTGGCCTTCAAATATAGTCTTTATGGTCTTTTTTTCTCTTATTTGTCAGCAAAATTAGTTTATCTAAGTCACTTACTTCATCTGGCATGGATTAAAAACCCATGTGAAGCATTTTCATATAAACATATATGGTATTTTCTTATACATTTTCACATTAGCATTTTTATGTATATTTGTTTTTTACTCTGCATCAACTTGAAAAGGCATGTATTTTAAATGTTATTACGGTTCGCTTGGCTTGCAATATAATTATAAAAAAACACCTTTCAGAATGAGTAACCTAAAAACTTCATACATCCCAAGTACTTTTTTCAGTGGTCAGTATTTTAAAGTTGGGAAAACAGTGTCTAATTTACATGCAGTAGAGACGAGGTTAAAAAAAATTCAGACCATGCTACTTTTGACAGTAGTCAATTGCTTTTGTATGGGTTGTTTAAAACTCCCAGTCTCCAACTCATTGAGGGGGTCCTATTTAAACAATACTTGTACCCTACCTATGGTAGGGACTGCCTCACATCTGCATTTTCCTCTTCTGAACAGCAGGCGTTCTACAGTGGTTTTGCCTTCCCCTAGATACCTGTCAGAAGGGAGCAGTATGAGAGGATCAGTTCTTAACTTCAGTGAAACCAGGATTTCATCTACTGTCCCAACGTTTGAAACAATTCGAACTATTCATCTAAGTGTGGTAAATGAATCTCTAGAAAGGAAAAAAGGGTCTGTATATGCTTGCTGTCACAAGGCAATTTGATTGACATTAGTACACCCACTGGTCTTCAGCAATTACAGCTGAAAGCAAAACCAGAAGAACTGGGAGCAGATGGGTAAGCTTTTAAGTAAATATAAAAGTTAAAGATGGTTACTGTTAGCCTTACCACAGAAGCTTTTTCTTCCTGGCATGAGCAAAGGGCTAACAAAGTTAGCGTTATATGACATGCCTTTCATTTGACAAAAAATATTGTTAAAGTTCTGATTCTAAATATGAGAAAATGCCTGGACACTTGCAAAGAATCTGAGAACTTTATTTTGACAGATTCTTATGGCACTACTCAGGATTTCAGAACACATAGACCTGCATTTTTACGCATAAGTAAAAATAAAGTAAAACATCTTTAAAGAAAAATTAAACAAAAGTTTAAGCCAAAAGAGTTGCTTTAAGGCACAATTCTTTGCAAATTTGCATACTGCATCTTTATTTCCGTTTAATGGAAATGAAAGATACAAATAAGGTGTCCTACTTTTTCAGCATACATTTAATTTTATTCTTGTATCGTGCTTATCACTGTCGAATGGTACTGTACTGATTGAAAAAATATTTAAACTGTTGGTTACATTTCAGACAGAAAACAGATATGTTTTTTCAGTCAAATGAGTGTAACTTGTCCAAAAACCAAATATACTCACATAACTGCAACATAATGTCTTTCAAAGATCAGGATCTGTTCCTGATCATCCTAATTTGATTCCTTGCATAACACCTGAAGCTGTAGGAGAGACAAAAGCTAAAAAGCTCTACAAAGCTGCTGTTCAGAGATTTTCTGAAAGGCTTTGGTGGAGAAGGCGTAAGACCAGGTTTGCATGTCACTCAATTAAATGAGTAAAAAGCCACCAACTTCAACTGACATCACTTCACTGCAGCTGAGGGTCTGTCCCAGGACATTCAGATACACAGGGGGAGGGACGAGTCAATTGTAAGTATGGATACGTTGAGATCACAGGAAAACCCTATGGATCTCTGGGTCTTCACAAAAGACTACAGAAGCTACACAGAAGAATAGCTCTTCCTTTTCCTCCCCCGACCCTCCACAACCAGTTAAGAATGATGCTACTATGAGCTCCTCATCTACATCCACAAGGCACAGAGCAAGATACATAGAAGTTAAAGATAACAAGACAGGCGTTAATTTCTGCAGCAAATTTCTGCTCTACGCATGGATTTCTATAGAAAATATAGCTCTTTCCAAGTCCTCTTTGCTGTGCTTATACATGCTTTTTCAAAGGTATGCTAATCCCTGGTGTTCCTATGAAAATGGAGAAGAGCAGACAGTTAGTTAATTTTTTCCCCTCGCAACTTACCCGCTAGGAATTTTTTTTAATTAAATCTTTGGTAATTCTAACTAGGTTCTAGCAAGGCTTAGTGAACATCAGAATATCATTGCTGATATCATATCATAAATTATGCTAATATTATATATTTTGTTGATCAATCAGATCTGCCTGGGCAGGATTAATGATAGGTGGAAACTGGTGGCCTGTCTGTGCTAGCACTCCAAAAGGGAGCTAAATTATGTTAGGAGAACTACTTTAAAGAAAGAAAAAGGAAGAAAGTATGATAATAAAAAATACTTTTTTTTGGAAAACAAATCAAAGATTAAGAATGAAAAGAAAGGAGATAAAAGAAATTAATACACAAAAGATGGAAAGAATACAAATTTGTAAAAACAAGGCATGACATGATCAACTCACAGAATTAGAATAACTAACTCAGCAAGTTTCAAGGTTCATATTCCAGATTAGAAATCCACAATTTACACTTTCCCAGTTTTCTTTTCATAGCCATAGAAACCTATACAAATCGAAAATCCACACTTCCTTAAATCTTGTAAGAAACACAAAGAATATTCACATGGATGCAAGGGATATGATACCTTATTTCCTTCTAACTTGAGTAGCTTTCTACAGAATTTATGTCATGTTGCAGTAAAATGCTAGCATTTTGCATTTGATCTGCTAGTATTTCACATTCTGTGTGCCATGGCTAACAAAACTTCACAGGTGCAAGAACCTGGACAATCAGGAGTAACATGGCATTAACTCCATTAATTCCTCGTTACATTTCTATACATGTTAGTAAAATGCATGGGAAACATACCTTCAGCAACATTCTAATGAGCGCTTAACTTCCCACAATGTTTTGTAACTAACAAAATGCAGGGCTCAGTAGAACTCTGCATCCTTTCTTTGCTATATAAAAATTGTTCCTGCAACGCAGCTGTTGGACAAATGCAGCACCTTTTTAAGTAATATGGTTTAGTATTTAAATTTATAAAAAAGAAACCACATACTTATTTACTTATTTAAGAAACCCCATAGCAATAAAAGAGGACATAAGAAGGCTCACATTCTTTAAAATAAAATGTTGTGCATATATATATATGAAGAATTAACATAGTGTTTAAAAAAATAAAACATAATAGATGATATACTACAACAATGTCCCAAAGTTGCAAGATTAATTAATAGTTATGCAAATATTTGTTTAGTTGATCATATATAAAAAAATCAAAATAACACGTGTATGGCATATTACTTTAACAACTGGTGTCAAAAGGAAATAGGAATTTCTCAGTAAAAACCCATCATGCCTATTAACTTTTAAAAATTAGTATTTGTAACCAAATAGCAAATAGCTACTGTAAATACTTTAAAAATCATGCTTTATATGCATATTGATATAAATAATATCGTTTAACCAAAATCCTATGACACTCAACCTTCATATATATGTTGACAAGATTCTCCAATGGTTTGTTACCATACAAAAGAGTGGGACAAATTACTTATTTATATATACAAAACATGCTTATAAAGGCCAGCTGCAGGTATTTTTTGGAAAGTGCATTTTAATAAGGTCCTATTCAGTGGGGGAACAAATGGGGAAAAAGTAGTTTGCACTACAGAGTTTAGTGCAAGAGCTTTCTCTTTTTCTAACAACGAAATCAATCATTTGTCCAGACTGTGGGGAGTCAGAGTTAGTTACTGAAAAGAGCTCCATATATAAACAAGTCAATAACTCATTGTGTGTTATTGTTGGACTGAAGAAGTCTGCTTTCAAAAAGCTGCCCCTGCTTCTCTGAGAATGAATGTCACTGTATTCAGAGAGTGAGAGAGGGGTCTTTTGTTTCTAGCTATTGCTGACTGCCATTTATGTATGGGAAAAGAGATGTGGCTGCTAGTTGTCTCAGGAAAACCATACCATCACCACCACACAGTTCTGCATTATGGTTGCCCTGGACCTTACTTTTGTAAATGTACTTCTATAAGAGAATTCACACATTTCATTGAGTTTCTGAACTCACTAGTAATATTTGTAAATATTGTTTTCATTTTATAAAGATAAAATGGCTGGAGATTAGAGGAAATAAACAAATTTGAGCACTTTATCTATGACAGTGTAACAAATAACACTCTACATATATTAGCCTTAAGGTTTTCTGAAGAAATATTAGTATGTTTAGTAACTCAACAGCACATGAGTGAACTTAAACATGTCTTTGTACTATTTTGTGTTTCTTCTTTAAAAGGGAGTAAAACCCACAGTTGCTGAATCATCTCAATTCACACTTGGGGGGAAAAAAGAAATTAAAATGTTATTTTTGTTCACCTAGCTAAGATTGCTTCCTTACCCTCCAGCCCAACTAATTAAAGAAAGTTCCCACTTTTGAGATTTAATAATAAAAATTGGAGGTTCTGCAAACCATACTGTCATTCCACAAGGGAACTCAGGGGAGTTACATTCATATCTGTTAAGCTGTTCACATGTAGAAGTATTTTCAAAAGCATGCATAGCTGTAGTCTAGATTTAACTCTTGTTAAAATGACAAACTTCACTAATTTTAAAATAATTCTTTTCTCATTTAAAAACATTATTTGACATATTCTTTACATTGACATAGAAATCAAAATTTCTTTTTTGTTGAGCTTAATACAACTGGACAAAAAAGTCATGATCATTATACTATCCTGTGGAATTAGCACAGGTTCAGACAAGAAATAAGCTTTATCCATGTTTCAAAGCAGTTACAACACTTCCTTAGACTATAGAACATTTCTTAAGTAATAAAAAAATATAGAAGAAACAGCATCCTTTTCCCACCAAAACCATCGTGATGAACGTTCAATATTTTTTAGGAGGCAGATCAATAGAGAAAGCCCAACAGGAAAAGCCCACCAATACAGTTTCAGAGAGTAAAATCATGATTGCACTGTAAAATCCCACCTATTACACAGATTTGCAGCTGATCTAGTCTGTGCAAACAAGCATGGCTTTGATGAGCACCATTGCACTTGTTCTGGATTTTCAGAATTCACTGCTCTCCAGTAACGTCGCTCATGCCTTTGAGCCTCTGTGTGGCTACAGGACAGGTTCAGGTGGAGTACACTGCAAAGCTAAATTATATTTTGAAACTTGTAATTTTGAGTAGTTTTTTATTATCAGATGCAGCTACATTTACAGTAGTTCCTTTTGTCTCTTAAAGAGTAATGAGACTCTGCGTACTGGGGAGAGCAGGTGACCTCCTGGGTGAAAATAATCACTGAAGAACTCATAAGATACAGGAAATGAATCTCATAAAAGTAACTTACTAAAGCTGAGGATGCATTTAAAAGCTTTGTTAAAACCCAGATTTGTATACAGTTTTTCTGAGTAAAAACATAGAGACTAGACACACACCTTAGCAGTGTTCTAAGAAAAATTTGTCTGCAAAGGAAGGCAGACAATCACACATAACTTGGGACTCTGACAAATAATAAGAGACTGAGTTTGGGTTCTGAACTGAGAGTGCACCTTCAGAAGTGTTCAGGGGACGCAATGAATAAAAGAACCTTCCGGGTGGTCTAGCTATAAATTTTTCCCTTCAATATTATTAACTTCGTGGATACTGAGGTCCTGTTTGAGAACATGGACACTCTGCAGCCCAAGTCACTTAAACAGAAGAAATACTGACCTAACGCTGATTAAAGACCAAAAAGTGAGTATGACAGAATAAGTCCACCATAGCTGAGCACATAAATGGGTGTACTACCTTATGGATGAGAAACATTTAACCTCAAATATATCATGCCTCAAAAATAATTCCTATATATAAAAAAAGTAATTATGTCACAGGTATGGAAGCTGATAGACAACAATATAGCTCAGTCTTTATGTCCTAGAAGATTTTCAAATGTGCCAGTTCCGCAAAAAAATATATTGTAAACTGGAGGGAAAAAGTAGAAGTCGCCTGAATTAAAAAGAAATTAGGAAGGGGATACTAGTAGGTGAAATATAATTAATTTAATATTCCTGTAGTCATGCAAAGTCTTTTTGAGTTGGTAAATTTGTCAAAAAACAATTAATGAATAACAACTTATAAGATATTTCAGAAGGAAATGTCTTGTACAATTAAGTGAAATAAGTTTATTTAAGGTGGCCAAGCAATACTAGAAAAATATATATGAACTCCATAACACAAATAGGCATAGATTTTTAGGAAAAGAGCTTAGGCCTGAACTTTTAAAAACTCATTTACTTTGAATGGGAAAGATACTAATAGTCATTAAAGAGACTTCAGGTAAGAAACCTGCCTGATATGAATACTTTCCTTTATCAAAATGAAAGAAAAATGATAAAATATTTCAGTTATACAAACATTTTAAGTGCTACTTCTTAATACTATCAATTCTCATCACAGTGAAAAATTCAGATTAAGATTCCCCTGTGAAAGACAATCTGAGGCTATTTATTTACATATGACGAAAATGCCAAAGCATGAAGAAAAGGATAAAACCAGGATATTAGGCAG